>NC_057947.1:27906652-28261652 GCF_018555375.3 Anguilla rostrata
AGTGATAGAAACTAGCCAGACACCAACATTTTCTGAAAATACATGACATTTTAGGCGTGTGGCGGACTCTTAACCAGAGCAATGTCTACAGCTTATTTTCCGTTAACATACAATCCATTCATAATTTACCGAAGAAATTCAGATTAAGTGCTCAAGGGTAACACGGAAGCGCCCCAAAGAGGAATAGACCTTACGGTCATGGAGTTGCAAACCTAGTTCCCTAACCTTTATGGTACACTGCCGCTGTGGGGAAATAAATGGAGAAAAGGACATGTTTGTGAGTTAGATTAAAGAAGCCACTCTGTCTTTCTCTACAAAGGACACATTGTGCGTTGAGTCTCTTTCCTGTCGTGCGAGCGAGCGAATGAGAGAGCGGCGCACACTATTGGCCCAATCGTATTTGCATATTGATGATGTTGGTGGGAGCTCTACAGTGCGGCTGTGTTCCGGAATTCTCTGCAGCTGCACTATTCTCTCCCAGGCAGAGCACAAGCAAAGGCCTTCTGACTGTTACCTCCCACAAATGGGAAGAAAACAGATCTCTCTTTCTCTGCTTCACACTCTCAGAAGCCCACAAGGATGCAAATGCACTCACACACAGTACTCACAGGCTTTCTCATGCATGCTGCGCACACACACAGACCTAGTCCGCTAGAAAGCTTTCACTTTTAAATTTTCACAGTGCCATTTCACTGACTTTTCTCTACAGAAATGTTCACTGGGAAATATGTTGATACACCTTTGGGTTTTCAATTTTGATGAGAAATATAAAACTTAAAACACATTGGAAAACGGGTAAATACACCAGGTTCTGTGGAACTTCCAAGGCATATAATCTAAGCTTCCAGTAATCCATTTTATTCTTATGTGCATTAATTGCACACAAATGTAAAAGTAAGTAATTTAGAAGAAGGATGTTTTCTCTTTCACATGTAAGGTCAAATGCAGTGCCTGTATGCTGCAAATGTGCCACTGTCAGATAAACTCTAAAGCAGTGTCGCTGTCAACCTACTCTGTGCAGAGTTAAAGAGTGAAAAGACACCCACAGTGACACAGGAGAGAGTGTGTGGAGGACTGTGTGCATTTCAGCTTCAGTGCATAGCTCCCTGCGCAGGTGTGTGTGGCTGAAGGGTAGTGGTGAGTGCAGGTGCGCTGGCAGCTTCAAGCGAGAGGTATAGAAATACACATCCGCTGAGACCCACACACATACTGAGATAACTACAGTGTGTGATCATACATACTAACACACACGCATACTGAAATAAATACAGTATGCGATTATGCATACTAACACACTCGCATACTGAGATAAATACAGTATGCGATCATGTATACTAACACACTCGCATACTGAGATAAATACAGTATGCGATCATGCATACTAACACACTCGCATACTGAGATAAATACAATGTATGCATACAGTGAGAGAAATACCATGAGTGAGACATACATACTGACACACACACACTTGAGAGAAATACCATGAGTGAGACATACATACTGACACACACACACTTGAGAGAAATACAATGAGTGAGACATACGTACTGACACAGACATACTGGCAGACTTTCACAGAGACACATTTAATGAGATACTCACAATGCCTGACATATGCGCATATACTCAGACGCTTGCTAAAACAACACACATACAGAGCGTGCTCTGACTAAGACACACTTTCTTACCTGTACTCACACTGGGACACGCTCTGCAGGACGAGTAGCCTTGTTGCCCTGGTGTTTCAGTGGATGCACAAGCTGCACTGGATTGTTGGGGGGGGGCAGAGTCCCCAGCGGTAACCATGGTAACCCCTCTCTCTCCTCCACAGGGGAAGGTGCACCTGGAAATGCGTCTGAGTGAGGTCATCACAGACAGCGGTGCCATCTGCCACAAGCTGGCCACACGGTGAGTAGCATGCTTCTCATCTGATGGCCAATCACATATCACTCTCTCCATAAAATGGCCAATCACACGGCTCGGTCTCCATCTGGTGGTTTTAATCAAACTGGTTTTTTTTTTTTCACCTTACCAATCACATAGTTTCTCTCATGTCAACTAGTGAAAGTTATATGTGATTTCAGGGCCACTGTAAGTTTCATTGATTATTTCAGAGACTGAAAGAACATACAGATTATTTTAGGCAAATTTACACAAGATTTCAGAGATTAAGGGTTTTTAGATGATTTTTGTCTTATTTCACATTTAAGTCTAAATATAAGACAAAAATATTAATATTAAGACTGGCTTAGTTTTTTTTTTGCGGTGTCTGCCTGTGCTCTGCATGTCTGTGGGTGTGGGTGAGACATCCTGACGCTCCAGGGGCGGTTTGTTGTCAGGAGGTGAGAGACCTCACAGGAAGGGCGAGGCCAGGAGGAGCAAAGACCCTCTGTGCACCTGCTCCCAGAGCTCAGAGCCAGCTCTGCCCTCGCTGCAGTTTGACTGCACACGGCAGAAACCAAAAAAAATAAGTGTCTTCAGTATTTCAGTTTCATACTTAAGACTTGGAATCTTATTTCTGATATTCTTTTGCTTAATAGGACAAAAATACTGCAAATATGGCGAGACAGTTTAACTCGTTTAAAGATCTGTTAATTGGGTAGAGAAAATTTTTGTCAAAAAATTATGATGGTCATCACAGACAGCGGTGCCATCTGCCACAAGCTGGCCACACGGTGAGTAGCATGCTTCTCATCTGATGGCCAATCACATATCACTCTCTCCATAAAATGGCCAATCACACGGCTCGGTCTCCATCTGGTGGTTTTAATCAAACTGGTTTTTTTTTTTTCACCGTACCAATCACATAGTTTCTCTCATGTCAACTAGTGAAAGTTATATGTGATTTCAGGGCCACTGTAAGTTTCATTGATTATTTCATAGAGACTGAAAGAACATACAGATTATTTTAGGCAAATTTACACAAGATTTCAGAGATTTCAGAGAAGGGTTTTTAGATGATTTCTGAAATATTGGGAGTATATTATTTGTAATCCCTGAGGTACTGTGTACGGGAAGCGTGTTATGTATTTCAGAGAGAGAGATTGGGCGTGCAGGGTTTGATGCTCTCAGAGAAAGAAGAGATTTGGAGGATAATCTGTTTTTTCCTGTTGTCAGATTCCAGCCTATCTGCTCTGTTCACCGTTTCCCTCATGTTGCTGAGCTGCCGTTAGATTCACACAGACAAGCTCACCGCAGAATGGTTTCCAATAAACCAATACTGTAACCTTCTGTGTTACAGTAGCAAGTACAGTCTCTCTCCATCTCCGCATCATCTTTTGGGCGCGTTTGTTGTCTGTGCAGCAAGGCATAATGGTCAGGGGACTGGACTTATAATGCTGGGCCTGTGGGTCCTGCCCCCATGTGGGGTGCTGTCATCGTTTCCTCGAGCAGCGTGCGTAATCTCAATCGCTTCAGTAAACATCCAGTTGTGTAAATGGGCTGTGTGTGAAAGAAAGTAATCCGTGTAAGTGGCTCGGAGGTAAGACTGTCTCCGCCAAAGGCCTGCAATGTAATGCTGCTTTCTCTCCCTTCCTAATGCTGCTCTATCTGCTGTGCTCATACTGTATGTGCAACTTCTTACAATTGAGCAGTGTCTGCGGTGCGGTTTTTTCAGTAGTGTTGTGGTCCACTGCAAAAAAAAAAATCTGTCTTAACAAGTGTTTTTGTCTTAGTGAGACTTAAAATCTTTAAAAATCTTTTTTGGTCTTAAGTAGACAATATTTTGAGTTACTGTTTGCTTGACAAGTGGAATTTTCTTACCCCGCTGGCAAATCTTGAATGAAATGAGTCAAACTCTCGCCTCATTGGCAATCTTTTTGTCTTATTTCACATTTAAGTCTAAATTTAAGACAAAAATATTAATATTAAGACTGGCTTAGTTTTTTTTTTGCGGTGTCTGCCTGTGCTCTGCATGTCTGTGGGTGTGGGTGAGACATCCTGACGCTCCAGGGGCGGTTTGTTGTCAGGAGGTGAGAGATCTCACAGGAAGGGCGAGGCCAGGAGGAGCAAAGACCCTCTGTGCACCTGCTCCCAGAGCTCAGAGCCAGCTCTGCCCTCGCTGCAGTTTGACTGCACACGGCAGAAACCAAAAAAAATAAGTGTCTTAAGTATTTCAGTTTCATACTTAAGACTTGGAATCTTATTTCTGATATTCTTTTGCTTAATAGGACAAAAATACTGCAAATATGGCGAGACAGTTTAACTCGTTTAAAGATCTGTTAATTGGGTAGAGAAAATTTTTGTCAAAAAAACAGTAACGTAAAACAAGCTAATATTTAAGCTAATCAGATTTTAAGTCTCATTACAAGACTCTGTTAAGACAGACATTTTTGCAGTGCATGCTGTTGCAGACCCACACGCACAGAAAGCACAAAAAAGGACAGAGCATCTTGCACTCCAGAAGCAATTTGCTTCCGTCCTCTCTTCTTTTCCTGTTAATGGTTTTTTTTTTGTGCTTTCACAGTGTACAAATATGGGTTGAGGGACATATGGATGCTTCCTTGCCAGCTATGCGTTGATTGATTCCACTTCTAGCCTTTCTAGATGAACTAACCGCATAAAGGCGTCTGCTAAATGTGTAAATGTAAACGGACCATCTGTCTGTATGTTTATAAGCACTCCTAATTCCACGGTTAATGAATTGAACAGCTTGTATCTTCTGTGTAAAAAAAAAATACCACTTGTGTTAATCAGGGACAGTGTGCAGCTCTATCGCATTTTAGCACTGAATGTTTCTGTGTGTGCTTGGCACCTCTAAATGAGTAGCACGCCATGCGTGAACGAGGAGAAACGCTCTGGTGTTGTGCAACACACTTCCACGTAAGTGTCCCCTCCTGTGTTGTGGGACGAACACACACAAGGCTAATGCTGTACAGTCCTCCTTCCATTCGCTAGCGTTGCTACTCCTGTCCTGTAATCCTGTGCTGCAACACGCTGTCCCACAATCCTCTGCCCCAGCGTTCTTCACTGGAACATAATCACCAGCATTCACCACCGCTGGATTAGTTATATTTATTCACACTGCCCAGGCCATGGATGAGACCTGTGTTACAGGTAGCACTATGCATACTTTTGCTGAACTCCACTTTACCATACTGAAATCTGAAGACCATTACATTCAAGACATGTCTGTAAAATTTCCCACCCAGAAAGATGTGTTTTCATATGAAATAAAGCAGTCTCAGCAGTTTCATTGCTGTGGTTTTTTTAGCAACCATTTTCATTGAAATAATGGGCTCGGGGTGCCGTGTTGCAGTTGATCCAGGGAGGCGTACACAGAAAACACACAAACGTGCAAGTTTGTTCATTTCTGATCGGGGGTTCAGGTAGATTGCCGGGCCAGCGCTAGCCACATTCAAGGCATTGTGGGTAATATGCTCACTGCCACTGCGCAGGGTAAACGGGGGTGGATTGCTGACAGGCTGGAGTAACAGTGACAGTTCTGCTGAAATGGGCGGCAGTGGAATCTAAACTGGGAATCTGAACTTCTGCCACCGGGGCTCTGATCCGTTCTGAATGATTCTCATTGGACCGGAGGAGCACAGGGCAGTGAGGACATGGTCTCTCTGCGTGGAGACCCGGGTTCTCAGCTCTGCTGAGGGAACACCGCACTCAGGTCCCCGGGTTGATTTAGCTGTCTAGCATGAGGTCACCTCTGAGCAGGCCATGCAGGGTTATATAAACAGGCTTACGGGGCAGGAAGTACTCAGAGGATCAGCCCAGCATTACAGATGCTTTAAATCCCCTGTCATTATTATCATTAACCTCTGCACTGTGCTCTACTCTTTCTGTTAACCCCCCCACACCACACTGGGCTGCGGGGGTGGGGACTGGGGGCTGGGGGGTTACCCGACACTCTTGGATAGAGGGGTGTGTCAGTGAAATGTAGAGGGGGGAGGGAGGGGTCATAGAATACCCCTCCAGAGTGGTATAAGTTGGCCTGATAAAGGGGTGGACAGAAGGTCAGGGTGTGGGGGTGGCGTAGGGTTTTAAGTTTGCGGCCCCTCCACGGTGTGAGGTTGGTGAGGTATGAAGAGTGTCCCCGGATGTTTTGGCTTGTTGAAAAGCGACACCGCCCTCCCCTGTCTGACGCACGCCGCCCCGCGCTGAAGGGGAACGGGACATGAACCAGCCGGCTGGACGGGATTCAGGCATGATCGGGGGGAGCCCTGGCAGCAGTTCAGGGTGATCCGCCAGTCTCTGACACTCAGGAGGGATATTTTCGGATTTCAGGACTCAGCTCTCCCACCGCATACTGGGACAGTGCAGGACTGCGCATTGACCAAAACGGGTGTATAACCAAATCACAGAGACGGAGACAGTTAGCTAGAGAAACAGATGACGGCAGACTACAGTAGCATAATGTTAGTACAATGGGTATGGAACTGGGCTTGTACCTGTATAAACAGCGTATGGAATGCCTCATGGAAAATCAAAAAGCCTTATCATCAGTGACTCTGACTAGTGTAGTGACTATGTAGTGAGCTTGCCTGTCCTCTGCGTGATTGGCGGTATTTTGTGAGTTGAGTGACGGTCTGTCACCTTTTCCCCCCAGAGTGCTGGAGTGCCAGGGGTTGCCCATTGTGAACGGGCAGTGTGACCCCTACGCCACCGTGTCCCTGCTGGGGCCCTCCAGGTCAGTACTGATTTCAGGACCCAGTCCATCTGGATGCCTGTTCATATGCGAGTAAATAAGTATCTGCCAGTCAGTCAACCACCTAATCATCTCCTTCCCTCCATCTCGCCCTCTCTCTCCCTCCCTCCCCCTCTTTCTCTCCCTCTCCCTCCCACCCTCCTTCTCTCTCTTTCTCCATCTCTGTCTCTCTCTCCTGCTCCCCTTCTCTCTCAGGACTGAGGCCAAGAAGACCAAGGTGAAAAGGAAAACCAACAACCCCCAGTTTGAGGAAGTCTTCTATTTTGAGGTTTGGGTTTAAAATTATATACTATATTCTGGAGAGGAAATGGATCGTGGCAGTAAAAGACAGAAATACGCTTTCACCTCATAACAGCTTCCTGGTTCCTCTGATCCACCCACACACACACACACACATGCACACACACACACACACACACATACTCACATGGAGGCCTGGACTGAAATATAGCCCCTGAGGGAATTTTGACATAGACAGACACGCAGTATAGGGGCTCTATCTAGGTGGCGCAATTTAGCACTGCCATATGTGTGTCTAAAACACATCAGTATGGGGGGGACAGGGGGGGCAGCTGGTTCCTCTGAGGGCACAGTGGTATCAGAGACAGTTTGGGTGGGTGGGTATGTGTTGGGGTGGGGTGGGGGATTTGGGGCGGGGTGGGGGCGTTGGAGCAGCTGTCGGTTGAGTTGTTTTCTTTCTGTGGTTCAATCTCTCTGGGTGTGTCACATTCTCGCTATCTGAACTTCCTGCTCGTCTCAATATCAGCAGCATCAGTCCCAGATTTAAAAACAAGTCTGTGTGTGTGTGTGTGTGTGTGTCTGTATACCCGCATGTCTTTGCATATGTGGGTGTGTTTCTGTGTGTTTGTACTACATCATGTCTGTGCATGTATGTGTGAGACAAAAGACATAAAGGATAGAGTTTATATCACCCTTCCCACACGTGGATACGAAACCTTTAAATCTCAGCGGTGCCACACTAGTGCTCTGTATAAAGGATTCACAAAGTAATGGCCCCCCGCACAATGTACGACCACAACTTCTGAGCCGTTCACATGTGCACAGATCTCCTGCACTGTGAAGGCTTTCATGTTCGTAAGGAGCGGCCTTCTCCCCGCACCCTGCAGCACGTCACCTGACTGCAGCTTTGATCTCCTTGCAGGTGACAAGGCCCCTTAGCTACACCAGACGGCAGTTTGACGTAGAGGAGGAGGATGTGGACAAGCTGGCACTCAGGTATGTGTGTGTTTGTGGGTGTACATACATGCTGGGCTTGTATACACGTTCTGTGCTAGAGTTGTGTGTATGTGTGTGTGTGTGAGTATGTGTGAGTGTATACATGTTGTCCTTGTATACATGTTCTGTGAAAGCTGTGTGTGAGTTTGTGTATACATGCCATGCTTGTATGCATGTTCTGTGCAAGAACTGTGTGTGTATGTGTGCATACATACATATATATTATATATAAAATATATATACTTTGCTTGTATAAAAGGTTTGTGCTAGAGGTGTGTGTGTGTGTGTATGTGTATGCTTTGTATACAAGTTTTGTGTTAGAGCTGTGTGTCTGTGTGCATGCGTGTGTCCGTTGTGTGCTGGGTCTGATATTTTGGCTCTGCAGAGTGGACCTGTGGAATGCCAGTAACCTGAAGTTTGGGGATGAGTTCCTGGGAGAGGTGCGAATTCCGCTGAAGGTGCTGGGACAGTCTGGCTCCCATGACGCATGGTGAGTGTGTAATATCGCCACTACTGATACATGGTGAGTGTGTAATATCGCCACTACTGATGCATGGTGAGTGTGTAATATCGCCACTACTGATACATGGTGAGTGTGTAATATCGCCACTACTGATACATGGTGAGTGTGTAATATCGCCACTACTGATGCATGGTGAGTGTGTAATATCGCCACTACTGACGCATGGTGAGTGTGTAATATCGCCACTACTGACGCATGGTGAGTGTGTAATATCGCCACTACTGACGCATGGTGAGTGTGTAATATCGCCACTACTGACGCATGGTGAGTGTGTAATATCGCCACTACTGAAGCATAGTGCGTGTGTAATGTCCCCACTAGTGAAGCATAGTGAGTGTGTAATGTCCCTGCCGGTGGTTCAGTGTGTAATGTCCCCACTAGTGAAGCATAGTGAGTGTGTAATGTCCCTGTTAGTGAAGCATAGTGAGTGTGTAATGTCCCTGCCGGTGGTTCAGTGTGTAATGTCCCCACTAGTGAAGCATAGTGCGTGTGTAATGTCCCTGTTAGTGAAGCATGGGGAGTGTGTAATGTCCCTGCCGGTGGTTCAGTGTGTAATGTCCCCACTAGTGAAGCATAGTGAGTGTGTAATGTCCCCGTTAGTGAAGCATGGGGAGTGTGTAATGTCCCTGCCGGTGGTTCAGTGTGTAATGTCCCCACTAGTGAAGCATAGTGAGTGTGTAATGTCCCCGTTACTGAAGCATGGGGAGTGTGTAATGTCCCTGCCAGTGGTTCAGTGTGTAATGTCCCCACTAGTGAAGCATAGTGAGTGTGTAATGTCCCTGTTAGTGAAGCATGGGGAGTGTGTAATGTCCCTGCCGGTGGTTCAGTGTGTAATGTCCCCACTAGTGAAGCATAGTGAGTGTGTAATGTCCCCGTTAGTGAAGCATGGGGAGTGTGTAATGTGCCTGCCAGTGAATGAGCCTTTAGCTCTGTCTGCCCTTGCTGATGTGCTTTATCTGCCTGTGGCTCTCAGGTACTTCCTGCAGCCCAGGGATAATGGCAGTAAGTCAGTGAAGGTGGATGAGCTGGGATCCCTGCGCCTCAACATCGTTTACACCGAGGACCACGTCTTCCCCTCAGAGTACTACAGCCCTCTGAGAGACCTGCTCCTCCGCTCGGCCAGTGTGGAGGTAGGACTTCCTGTGTGTGTGTGCGCGTGCGCGCAGATGAGTGAGAATCAGTGTGTGTGTGTGCCTGAGTAAGAATATGCATGTGTGTGTTTGTGTGCATAATGTGTGCATGTGTGAGAATCAGTGTATGTGTGCATGAGTAATAATATGTACATGTGAATGAGAGAGCCTCAAGAGTAGGTGTGGATGAGAGAGAATCAAGAGTATGTGTGTGTGTGTTTATGTGTGAATGTGTGTGTTTGCCTGAGTGTATGTTTACTTCTGTTTTAAACTGGGTGTCTCCATGGGTGGAACTGGTGGTTTGACTTGCTCTGTGCTGTGGTTGCTTTCCGCTCGGCTCTGCTAAGTCTGTTTGGTGCTGCACGAGCTGCAGCCAGCCCTTTGTGCAAACTGACGGTCTTTGCTAAGTCCCGCTGTGACTGTGATGGCCCTCTGCGAGCGTGACGCTCCCGTGTCTCTCCCCTAGCCCGTGTCCGCCTCCGCGGCGCACATCCTCGGAGAGGTGTGCCGGGAGAAGCAGGAGGCCGCCATACCGCTGGTCCGACTCTTCCTGCACTATGGGAAAATCGTGCCTTTTCTGGGCGCCATTGCCAATGCGGAGGTCAACAGGACACAGTGAGTGTCCGGCTGCTGTCGGGGTCGGGGGGGGGGGGGGGGGGGGGGGGGGGGCGGGGTTAGGGGTGGAGTCTCATGGGGAGCTCGGCTGGCTTGTGTATTTCTGCTTAACAGTCCAGAGTTGTAACAAATGTTGGCAAGGACAGAAATCTCACACCTTTCTGGGAATGCAGTTGGATCTTACTGCTGTACTTTTGTCTGTCCAGAGACCCCAACACCATTTTCCGGGGGAACTCCCTGACGTCCAAATGCATCGACGAGACCATGAAGCTAGCCGGGATGCATTACCTGCAGGTCACCCTCAAACCCATCATTGACGAGGTGAATGCAACCCCAAATCTTATTGCTTATACCTCTGTTCTCATGTCCCACCACTGCCTTCTACTCCACATCACCTCTTTCCCATCTACTCCCCCTTCCTGTAATTCCCTCCTTGGGGAGAGTTATTGGTGTCTCAGCTGTAAGAAGGCCGTATGCTCTCTGTTCACAGATCTGTACAGACCACAAACCCTGTGAGATTGACCCAGTGAAGTTAAAGGAGTCTGAGAATCTGGAGACTAACAGGGTGAGATATGAGGCTTCCTTCAGCATGCCATTGTGTGCAAATTGAGCCTTTCAACTGTGATGGATGTGGTTCTGACCAATCACCATGGTGCTAGCGGAGTTTCTAACCAATCACCAGTGCCAGCTGAGGTTCTGACCAATCACCACAGTGCTAGCTGAGGTTCTGACCAATCACTATTCTGCTGGCTGAGGATCTGACAGGGGCACGCGGTTCTGTTTCTAGGAGAACCTTCGGCATTATGTGGACCGGATCTTCACTGTCATCACCAAGTCTGGCGTCAGCTGCCCCACTGTCATGTGTGACATCTTCTTCTCCCTGAGGGAGTCCGCTGCCACACGTTTCCAAGGTAACCAGCATCACCCCGTTGCCATAGAACCCCAAAGCAGTCCTGTCCTGATATATGTGAACAGTAGTGACAGAAATGATGCCACTATAATACTGGACCAAAAAGGCAGAGAAAAAAATATTTCAGTCATATGGAAACCCTTTGTATTAATTCCAAGAGTAATGAAAACCTTCCATAAAACTAAGAACAAGACCAAATGTATTTTCCCATTCCAGAACTAAACAAAACTTTCGAGATTGAGTCCAGAAACTACAAATTAGTGGCTTTGGGGCTGATGCCAATAACAAGACTGTCTCTTAAAACTCCATCATTGGCAAATCCTCTCCCTTAACTTGACCCGAAAGTAAGGATTAACTGTATATCCTTTGCACTCCCTCAGTTTGAGACATTTCTCCCCCTCCTCCCTGTAGTCTGATCACCTCTTCCTGTTTACCGTAGCTGTCTTTTCGAGGGGTCAGTGCTGTAGAATCTTGATGAATAGACTGCCATCTGCTGGCCAAAACTTATCACTGCTAAAAAGCTAAAATGTACAGCCTACTTACATTTTCCATAGAGCGGTATCCTTTCCAATTTTACTCAGGGTTCTCTTACAGTGTTGATTTAATGTGTAATTTTGAGGGTTTGTGTGGATGCATCGTGGTAGTTACAGGAATGTGAATACACCTGTAGGATCTAAAATGTGTTTGTTCCAACAGTTGATCAAGATGTCAGGTACACCGCTGTCAGCAGTTTCATCTTCCTGCGTTTCTTCGCGCCGGCAATCCTGTCTCCTAATCTTTTCCAACTGAGGCCACACCACCCAGTGAGTACACGTCCTCATGAACCGCCCAATCAGTGCAAAGCCTCATTATTTCCCCCCATGCTACACAATGACTGCTCTCCCCACACAACTCGATGACTGCACACACCCCTATAATTCTCACATCACTAGCGAAGACTGCAGTGAATTATACATGTAAAGCTGCTGGTATCTAAGAATACTTTTTTTCCTCACCTTACTAATAAGATATCCCCAGTCCTCAGTTTTGCTTCATATGGGAGACTGACATAATGGGGCCAGGGCTTGTGTGTTAGTCATCTATCCAGTTCGATTCAGTGCATAACTAGCACAATCCACTACATGACATTGTGAAAGTCTTTTAGAAATACACCTGCATCCCTAGACAATCCCTCCTCTAACCCAGTCTGACAAACTCTCCTCAAATCATGCCCTGGTAAATGTGAAGCCTCCATGCAGCATACTGCACCCCAAGATGTGCATTAGTAAGCATTATTCTGCAGCAGTGTGCAAGTATGGAGTGAAGCGTAGTGTGAGTGCTGTACCTAAAGGAGATTTGGGGGTGCGTGAGTGGAACAGAGTGAGAACTCACCCGTGTGTCTCTCTACAGGATCCGTGCACCTCTCGAACCTTGACTCTCATCTCCAAGACCATACAGACCCTGGGCAGTCTCGCCAAGTCCAAATCTGTGAGTCTGCAGCTGTTGTGATATCCAGTATCTAGATGCTCATTTTCACTTTGCAGTTGGACAGCGGGATGGGTCATGCCATGGGTTCATCTCACAGACCCATATCCTCACCCTGCCTAGGAAATGCAGGCTTTTCTAATTCTGTCTTTTTTGGGAGGGGGGAGAACATAGTGACTGCTCTCTCTCTCTCTCAGAATGCAGTCTGGAGGGAGAACTAGTACTTAACAGCATACTAAGATAATGGTGTGATGAATGGTTATATGTCAATTTTGTAGTTTTCATTGTATTGTTTTTTCTTTTTTTGTTCGTTTCGATTTTGCTATTTTGTTTCCTGCTATTGAGGGTTGGTGGTGTGAGACTGGGTGTGTGTATTTTACAATGAAGGTTTTGTTAAGACTCAAAAAATCTCTCTCTTGCTCCCTTTCCACAGGCCAGTTTCAAAGAGGCCTACATGGCAGCGTTTTATGACTACTTCAACGAGCAGAAATACGCGGATGCGGTGAAAAATGTGAGTGTTTCCCCTTCTGCGACGCATCAGGATGAGCTGTTCTCTTCACTCTGGAGACAGGCATCTGTGGTCAGAGCGCTGGCCTCTGTGTGGGAGGTGTGCACAGACCGCTCTCGCTATTGGCGCTGTAGTTCATTTCACGCTTCTCTCTTCAGTTCCTGGACCTGATCTCGTCCTCCGGGCGGTGGGACCAAAAGAGCATCGAGACGCCAATCATGCTGAAAGAAGGGTGAGACACATAGTTGACGCCGTGTTACATTACAGACTTCACCGTAGTCATAACACTAGGTTAGGAGCCGACTAACAGTTTTTAATAACTGCTGTAATAACAGAAGGGGAGATCTTTGTTTCCTAGAAGAATCATGGCATTCAAGTCTGCCACTGAAAAAATGAGAATATATGATGTCAGCAGTATTAAACACTGTCATGTTTTTTTTATTAACCATCATGGTGATGCCTACGTGGTGAGAGGTGAGAGCTCATGTTGACTGAACCCCTGTATTTCTTCTGCTGGCTGCAGGAGTGTAAAACTCACAGCTAAGACTTTTGATGGGAGGGGCTCCTGCAGGTGAGCAGCTGGCTCTGTCACCATGTGACGCTGCTGTGCCCTGACCTACAACCCTCAACCCTCCACTCTCCCCCCCTTCCCTCCCCCACACACATAAACTCATAAAAACACTGAGGCTGACAGCACAGTTAGGCATGGCATTCTTCATATGGGTGACC
The DNA here is from genome assembly GCF_018555375.3 of Anguilla rostrata. Lineage (NCBI taxonomy): Eukaryota > Metazoa > Chordata > Actinopteri > Anguilliformes > Anguillidae > Anguilla > Anguilla rostrata. Next base: position 27,920,426 of record NC_057947.1, read on the forward strand.
ATTTTGGCTCCCGTTTATATGTGTATCAAGGAAACAGTGTCATTAGGAGGCATTATTCCCAAAGAAACCTGAGGAAATAGTGGGGAAGAGAGGCCCCATTGCTTCTGCTCTGTGCACTGAGGAGACAGCAGATAGTGGGCCAATGTTCATCATCACTTATTACGCTGTGTCATTTGCTGCTGATTCGTCCAGAAATGAGAAGCTTAAAGTTCATCATGTTCACATAGGAAAATCAGGCGTTGTATTCTGAAATTCTGAAACTCCACCCTCGTAATGTCTACAATCTCAAGCAAAACTTTGCTAGATTCAAAATTCATTTTGTGTCATATGTGACACATTTTCCTGGCAAGTTAGAGCCAAGATGCCCGCCCTGGAAACAGCCCTTTATTCCGGCCAAAAATGTCTTTATTTTTATGTGGTCAGGTCAAATTTTCAGAAGAGCTCCTCTCGCACTCCACACCGCTTTTTACAAGGCTGTTATTCTCACTGATGGCCCAGAGTGCTGTGGAGATCACCATGTCACTTTGGGTAGGCTCACTGACCCTAGATAAGTACATAACTGGATCCATGTAATAAACACTAGTGGATCTGCCCAGCATTTTGCCTAAACTGATGTCCACCATCAAGCAGAATGGGTCTTGTCAAAGCGATGTATATAAGCATATAAAGATTCTATCCAAACCTTTTTAAAAATCTCTCTGTGCACAATAGGGTTTTGCTCCATTACATGAAAAAACATCCTCCCAGTCATCTTTCATTTCCAAGCCATTTCACTTCCCTAAAACACATATATAATACACTGTGTTGCTGAGTCAGATAAATTAGTGTTTAGCAGAATATTTTCTACTTTTGTATCCTCAGTAGTGAGTTGTGTGTGGCATTGTGGTTCCCCTGGTACAGCCCTCCATAGTGTTCCTGCAGACTGCCACCCACATCGACACAGGGTCATGCAGGCTCTGTGTTCACCTCAACGTGACCACAACCGGCCAAGCTGGTGAGATCCAATGTGGAGCCAATGAGGTTGACCGTAACTAAAACAAACCTCTGGTCCTGTTGTGGTCACACTGGGAAACCACAGCTTCCCGCTTCCTCCACAGTCCAATCCCAACAGTACTATCTATGGTATAGACCGTCAAGATCATCCTCCAGGAATGTGAACCTGGTCACAACCAGGAAGATCCATGGTTTGAATGGAGTTAGTCAACCACTAACTTCTCTTTCCCTTCCCACCCTCTCTTCCTCTTTTCTGCATTCTTCAGATTCATGATCAAAAGGGCTCAGGGGAGAAATCGTTTTGGTCGTAAGAACTTCAAGAAGAGGTGGTTTCGTCTGACTAATCACGAGTTTACCTATCATAAAACCAAAGGTAACTCAAAAGGTTTGTTGGGACTCTTTTTAATCACCTTCTCCATCCATTCCTACTCCCTAATTTTCCTTGAGGTTTATTATGTGAAGTCGTTGCAAGCAAGCTCTGATGTTGGTGTGTGGTTGTTGGGTAATGTAGTCTCAGGGAGCATGGTGTTCTGTTTGTGTGCAGCTGTTTGGTATTTGGTGCTTGTAGGGTAATGGAAGTACAGTGAATCTTCCCTGGTGGCAGTGAGTGGTTCTAGAGTAATGTAGTCCCCAGTGACATGGCTCTTTTGCTCCATGTTGACTAATGTCCCTGTGAGCAGGTTTTCATTTTAGTGTGTGGTTGTTCAGTAATGTAGTCCCAATGAACAAGCTTTAGTGTTGGTGTGCAGTTGCTGGGTAACGTAGTCCTGGAAAGCGACCTCTGATGTTGGTAAGTGGTTGTTGGGAGTGGCTGCAGGGGCTGGCGAGTGTACAGAAAGCACTGGCTCCAGCTATAGCTATAACATGTGTTTGTGATTAACACTCCCGGTGGGAAACTGCCGCCGGGCCCCCTTCTTAGCTGGTCTGAAGATGGAACAAAACCTACGCACTGGAGACTGATACAGCCTGTACTTATACACAGAGAATGAGTAGGTGCATGGCCTCAACTACAGAGAGACTGCACAGCACTCTCCCTTCAACAGCAGGACACACACAGGGATCTCAATGGAATTCACAAGCCCGAGAGGGGTAGTGAACACTCTAGGCTCTTGGCCAGCTAGTGCTATGTGCCAGCTAGGTCCTGAGAACATTGCTGTTATACTGGGGGGGGGGCTGTGCTGTGTGACAGTTATCTCCAGCTTCCACACAGCAGGAGAGCAAATCCAGGATTTTAACATCCTCCCCCCACTCAGAGCCACCCCCAGCATCCTACTCCAATGGGGTTTAAAGCCAGCTCTTCAAAATACTGGCAGGAAAAACATAATCCAGTGTTTGATCACCCCATGATGCTCCTGACAGACTGGTGTATATGCAGGCCTCCGTCTCTGCTTTGGACTTGCATGCATCGTTACTAGCTTTCATCCTTTCCGGCCTTGCCATGTTAAGTGTTTTTTATCTCTGCCCTGATCCTTGGGATGGAATGTGTCCAACGCAGTCCCATTTAGAGTATGTAACACTGTGTTTGCAGGTGAGGCAGCTCTCTGCAGCATCCCCATTGAAAACATCCTGGCAGTAGAGCGACTGGAGGAGGAGTCCTTCAAGATGAAAAATGTAAGACCCCCCCCCCCTTCTATGCAGAGACCCAATTCCCCATCAGAAGCAAAGACAGCAAAAACAATCCCTGCATACAAAGACACAGATCCAACATGGCAACCCCTGCTCACAAAGACAGTCTCAACACAGCAATTCCCAATGTGCTCTAGATCAAACACAGGAATCCCTAGTCATAAAAACACAGTCAACACAGAAATCCTCACTCACAGTCACATACCACAATGCTTTAAACCTAACTCACTGAAAGCAGAACTCCATAAGGACTGCCGACTAGGCTCAGACAATAACCCATTCTAACAGACATGAATCTCCATCCTCTTGATTAGGTAATTCATACCCTCACCATGCATCACATATATACAATTTACCATATACAAGGTATTTTCATACGGACATGCCTATTGCTTTGTCACAGTATATTCAAGACCAGTTATGTATTTAGAGTACTGCATTTGTGGGTCCAGTCCTTCACATGTGATTGGTACATTTTTTTGTCCTCTGTAGATGTTCCAGGTAATCCAACCAGAGAGAGTGCTCTACATCCAGGCCAACAACTGTGTGGAGGCACGCGACTGGATTGACATCCTTACCAAAGTCAGCCAGTGCAACCGCAAACGCCTGAGCACTTACCACCCCTCGGCCTACCTCTACGGACACTGGCTGTGCTGCAAGCTCTCGGCCGACACTGCCCCCGGCTGTACACCCTGCACAGGGTGAGTCGCAGCGAACTCCCGTCTACAGCCCTGTCTCTAATTGCCCCTTGTGCATTTGGCTCACTTGATTTGGGAGCCATGTTGAGTGGTGTCCCAAAGCCTTGCAAAAACAGATTTCAGTCGGCCATGGTGTTTGAGAGCTTTGTGTGCTTGTCTGTCCTCAAGGGCAAATATGTTTGCTTCGTTCCAAGCCAAGGCTTGCAAGTTAACCATAACCACCTGGCAAGTAGATGTGTGTCCACACACTCTGCTTTATATACTCACACTGAAAATCAAAGTAAGATAAGTCACTTCCCCGATCACTGTTTTCCTTAAATGGCACTTTCCATCATGGAAAAACAGTTCCGGTCAAGGCCTTAGTTCTCACAGAAAGGCAGCGCAGCTGTTGGAAAGCAAAGTGAGAAGAAACAGTGGGTGGCTTCATGCTTTTCCTTATTTTTTCTGGCTCGAGGGGAATATTTGTCACTTGATATCTGTTATTGCCAAAGAGAACTTGGCAAGGAATAAATTAAAACAAAGCCACAAATGACCAAACAATAAAGCAAATGACGGAATGTCAAAACCATGCTGCGACAACAGTAACGCGATTACCGAATTTGTAGAACAACAAGAACAATTGCATTCAGTCATGTGGTTAAGTTACATGTGAATTCCCAAATAAATTTTCCTTATTCCGCTGCAACAGCGGCCTGCCTGCGAACATCCAATTGGACGTGGACGGAGACCGTGAAACAGAGAGGATCTACTCCCTTTTCAGCACCTATATGTCCAAGCTGGTGAAGATGCAAGGTGAGGAGTTGTGTACACGACTTTCACAATCCTAACAGAATCTAAACAACAGAGATTCTTTTATAAGTCTCTTATAAAAAATTGCTGGCGTTTCGTTCCTAGGAATGCTCACACTACTCATATTGTCCCGGTGGGGGGGGGGGGGGGGGTCACATACCAACATCAAACAAGTTTGATATTCTCACAAGTCACAGACTAGCTTAGGACAGGCTCTGGAGCACTGAAATTGAGTCTCTGACCATCTCTCATTAACCGAGAGTCTGAGTCGGATGCAAGCCAAGATCAGGCAATGGATTTTCTGAAGATCTTGAAAACTACAAAATCAAAACTAAAAATCCTGTAGTGTATGCTAGGCATAAACACGTGTCTGTGATTGGCTGAATGCGTGTCCATCTCATGCCTCTCTCCGGCCCTACAGAGGCATGTGGCAGCAAGTCAGTGTACGATGGGCCTGAGCAGGAAGAGTACTCCAGCTTCGTCATCGACGACCCGCAGGAGACATACAAGACGCTGAAACAGATAATCTCATCGGTGCATACGCTGGAGCAGGAGCACGCTCAGTACAAGCGTGACAAGTTTAAGAAGACCAAATACGGCAGTCAGTGAGTGTCCATGTGCTCGTCCACCCATTGTTCTTTGACTACTGAATGGCTATGGCTGGATACAGCAGCCATTCAAGTTTTGTTTGTCAATCAAAGCTTGCATGCCGTTCTGACATCATACATCTACCAATGAAATTGGTCTCGCTTACCATACTCATTAACTAACAGCACTGTTGTGTTGGTATATTTCAAAAATTAACATTTACAGCAAATATTAACCCTTTAAGGTGTAAGATTGAAATGTTCTTAACTGAACATTCTAATGCTGATCACTGCGGTAACTGAAAGAAAAGAGTTCTAGAACGCTTCAAAGAGCTAAATTATGCCATAGAATGGTTTTATTTCCACAACTCTTCTGGTATTCAGAACATCTAGAACTATCTCACATGAAGGAACCATGTAACATTATGCATCATGGTAGCAATGCCTCTAAAGTCACTTTCTAAAGTATCTCATCTTAATTAAGGCCAAAGGTCTTTACATACCACATATTGTGATAAAATGAATGTATGTGAATTTAAGGAATGTCTGCTGGTTTTATCTTCAGGATAAGACGTTGTTAGAACCACAACATGTTCATCAGTCTAAAATGTATTTTTGTTTGCCATTCTTCGCAGGGAACATCCCATTGGAGACAAGGGCTTCCAGTGCTACATCCCACAACAGTCAGAGAGCTCGACGTACTCCATTTGACTACGCCTACTGTTGCCAAGGCACCCCCAGGGCCACCGTGCTGCCAGCGACATCCCATAATGGTTTTTGAAGAAGGGAATTTTATGTAGCGGACTGACCGTTTGAACCCTTCAGCAAGAAACCGAAGAAGTGAAGGATGACAGAGAAGGAAGAAATTGTCAAACTAACTGGAGTTCTCTTGTATGACATGTGAAAGGACTTTTCACCGGATGTGACAGTGGCCCTGCACTTTAATCATCCTGAACTCCCGGATGATGTAATTCTGCCTCGTGTCACATTTTAAATGTTGTTTCAATTATGATTTTTTTTTATCTGTTTTGAGGATCAGTTAAATGATCTCCTAAAACTGTATTTTACGGAAATGTTTTTTTAATGTTAATATTTCCACTGTATTTCAAAGTCTCTGCGACTAAACTCCAGGTTCACAGAGACAATGTTTCATTCACCAGGTGTTACAGGAAGTGAGCTGTTCTTAATTAAGCTTGTGTTTCACCCAGCGCTGAATGCCTGCGTTTGAGTTCACATGTCTGTGAGATCCTGGCACTTTTTATAGATAATTAGGTAATTAGATCCCTACTGCACTCCAACTGATTGGTTTGTTTATTTGTTTAAAATACGGTTTAAAAGAAACCAGATCCAGGGATATGGCTCACCTGTTCACCTCGTAAGCCTCTGGAACCAAACTCACAACACACACAGTTCCATAGACATTTCTTGTGTTCATGAGGGTAAAGTCTGCACAAGACCTGTGCTGGCCTACTGTTCTTGGTTTATGCTTTCTGTATGGACTGAAAGGGAATGAGACAAACGATCCAGATAGAATACAGATTTGCGGTGGAATCCGCAAAGGTCTGGTGCAGAACTGATCCTCATGAACCCTGTGATATATTTAAATAGCTAAATGCTCCTCTGCACCAGCGCCCTCGCACCTTCTGCAGGCAAACTGTTACAGTATTTTTCTGTCCTTTCCTCTAAAAAAAAGTCTGTGTGACTATTGTAACCCTTGTGATCATTCCTTGAACCATTTCTGCTGTGAAACATTCTGGTCAATCCCGGTGACCTGACAATGGTACATAGTGTGTAGCCGAGTGCCACATCACCCTGGGCACTGCGCTAAAAATGCACTTCTTTGTGTGATAAAATTGATTTTTTTTATTTTATTTTTTTTAAACCAGGCTGAAATGGTCTGACCTTTCCGTAAAGCAATCCCCTGTTCAAACCTGCCATGAGACTGCCTGTGTCAGAAAAGAGTGGCCAGCGTACATTACTCTGTACTGAGAGACAGCCGGAGGACCGAGAGCCAGGAGACCACAGTGTCCACTCGGGGAAAGTGGCAATTTTGAGTGCCCTCATTGGCCAGCGCATCGATGCCCAGAAATACTGGAGCACATCAAGGCTTCGTCTTTATCACTCATCCGTGGACTTTTGTGTTTTACACGGTAAAATATTTCAGATGCTTTTTTTATGCCACTGTTTGTGCTCTCAAAACATTTCTGAGTTTCTGGGGGGTTCGTTCTCAGGAGAATGAGCTTCCCTGTCGTCGTCCCGACTTCACGAAATCCTCGTTGCTGTGAGAAACGTGAGATGGAGAACACGCTGAGCGTGCACACGCATGTGCAGCAGTGTGTCTACTGTAAGTGTCGCAGATTGAGTTTGTGATAGTGAGTGCATGCAAGTGTATCGAGTGAGTGGGCGCTGCACGTGGTATCAGATCAGTGTTTTAATAGGGAAAGACAGTTGTAGCTTGCGATGTGCTGGTGGGTTACGGATGGGGCAGTTTTTTTTAAAAATATGAAATGCAGCTGTGGAGGGTGGAGCTCAAGTTAACACCATGCCCTCTGCATGTCACAGTAGTGTTAAGAAGCTGCTACAACCTTACGGTAACATTACAGTGTCTCAGTGCACTGTAGTTTCACTGCACTGTGGCAGTGTTCCTGTGAGGCTGTGATGGCTATTGTTTGTGTTAACCCATGCAGACGGTCTGTTCTATGTCGAGTTGCAAGAATATTTTCTTTGTGCTCAACCAGTTTTCCTTTTGAGGACCATGTAAAAAGCAATGAGTTTGATCCATTGATACCATGTAGCCCGCCCTTGATGCACACTGTGCATCATGCAATAACAATCGCCAACCATCACTTTTATAGTGCAGAATTCCCTTTGCAAATGTATTCGGCCACTCAATGCGACCCTGTAATTGGAGCTCCCTGAGAAGCTCCTCAAAAGGAAAACATATTCAGAAGTGATAATCCTTGTATTTTATATAAATATATCAAACGTACAATTGTACTGAGAGGCTTGTGATAAATGTACAGAAGTATTGATGAAACTGTTGATAAAAAAACTTTTTCCTGAGTTGCTAAATGAATGCGATATTAATGCTACTGCTGTGGACTTGTGTTTTTTTTCCTTACTGTGGTGTAAGATATAAATTGTTGTATTTGACATTGATTCATAATTGAAGTTATGAAAAGGGGAATTGTTGCAATATGCTCCCCCACCCCCTTCCAAAAAAGGGAGTGAAGACATGCCCATAAACATAGGAGCACAATACACAATTCTGCACTTAGGGTCATACAAAGAGCACTTATCCAACAGGTCTGCACTGAATTTATTTTGGGCTGCCAAACATATGTTTATAATGTTTATTTTTTCTGGATATTCATGTTTGCACTTTATGAAATTATTTTTAAAAGTCACAAATAGTTCAGAATTTATTTGTCTTAATTCCAAAATCATTCTTTCCCATTTTCTGTCACGAAAATAACACAAGACACAATTTCAGTAGATAGGAACTATGATGATTGTGAGAAAGAATTATCTTGAAGAAAGAATCTTTAAGACCTGTAGCATGGGCGTCTATGTGATGGTGATGGATATACTGTATTTAACTCATTTTACTCTCTTTAGATCTGCTTTGAAAACGTTTAGAACAGGTGGCGTAGGTGCAGTAGGTTAAAACTAGAAGCACGGGATGACACCAGAAGCAAATTCCTCAAATTAGGGTCAAGGTTACTAACCCCATTCCACAGTAAAAGTGAATTATTGTATCCACTAGAATGGGGGGAAAACTTGCTGCTACGCGTTAAATTTAAATGTACAAAGGTAGCATACACGTATAAGTAACAGTTTGAAACATTAATACATTTTTAAGTGTCAAGAACAGTCGCAGGGCAATAGATTTATTACGCCTTGTTTGTTGTGAGAATTACGCAGTACTCTGTGTCCTGTTCACACAGTTTGCAACTCAAAGACTCTCCAGATTGAAATGTATGCGCTGTGTGAGTACTGGGGATCTGCTCGGGCTGTACAGCGCTCCCTCTGTCGAGTCCCTATCGCCGCGCTCTTGGCGCTGTCCCAGCCCTCTTCATCAAACCAGGGAAAACATTTTCGGGAAGAATAAAGAACTCTTACAGACCTGTACTTCAACAACGCACTCACAGTTCACTGAGAGGCCTACTTCACAGAAGCGGACTTACTATGTTGACAAGGAAATCGGCGTTGGGCGAACTCGTAGGCTGTCTCATCTTGTTTGTCGCGGTCTGTGATGCCCATCGATGTAAGTAGCTATACACTAGTAAACGTTGAAATGTCTGATGTTATCACGAGACCTCTTTGTCAGGTTCAAATTGTAACGGTTTTTTTTAAACAATTGTTCTTCTGTTCTTATTGGATTAGCCAATATGGTGTGCAACGTTAGCAGCTTGTGGAAACTGAATTTAATTTACAATGTGTTTTTGGTAGCCGGAAGTCTTCATCTGTTTTGTCAGTCGAAGTAGCTACAGTTTATTGCAAAGAAAAAAATAAATAATATGAAATGCAGCGCGCCCTGTTATCTGTGCGCCCGCTAACGTAGCTACAGTGTTTCCGATTCAGCTGGAGAGCTGTCATATGTTTTTACATTTTCTCTGTTAACTACGTATCTCTGTCAGTATCAGCTGCAGTTCATTCAGCATTACAATGACGTTCCCCACGCTGAACGAACATCCGTTTTTCATGTTGCGCAGGCTTTAAATAGGCACCAGCACGTGGGGAGATAATTCCCAGTGCAAAAACAGGCTAATCTTGCTAATCTATATAAAGTTTGTTCTTTTCTTAATGGCCAAAGTAAAGATTGAAACTGCATCACTGAACATATTAAATGATACATGTTCACGGTGGCCTACAACTTGTGGTACAACAACACAGTCTTACTGTCTTGTTTTCCACAATGTCATGAATTGCAAAATAAAATGTGTGTACTAAATAAGTAATAACATACCATCCATTGAAGAAAAGGTTCTTAAATCTGTGTATGTCTCTGTAACGTCCTTCACTGCGTTATATCACCAAATCCTCATGTGTTGCCCCTCACAGTAACCAGTGACTAAGCTTCTCAGGTCTTGGTCAGAAACAATATAGTAGCACGCGTGCTGCTGCAGTAGGAGACTTACTTAATTCCTGCCCAAAAATGGTCAAATATAGATGGCAAATGTCAAGCCTGTTGAATGCGGCTGGTGTCACTCATTGGCCAGCATTCAGCGTAATGGACTTTGTGAATTTGCCTGTTGCAGCTGTGCTAATTCTGCGTTCTGTAGTCTTAACACAGAGTACGGCTTCACAGTTCCTGTCACGCCGCCGGCGGGCAAATTCACTCTTTGAGGAGAGTAAAAAGGGAAATCTGGAGAGAGAGTGTATCGAGGAGCTATGCAACAAAGAGGAGGCGCGGGAGATCTTCGAGAACAACCCTGAAACTGTGAGTATTGGGTGGTGGGCGGTGGGGTTGGGGGTTGGGGAGGGGGTCATGGAGCACACAACCCCCTGCGTGTCCCCTGAGTTACATATCCTTACCTCAGAATCAGATCACGTGACCGCTGTGGCTGCGTGGGCATAGAGACGGCACGTAAGATATGAAGGGGACAGCGCAGTTATCTCTCTGTGACTGAGCCCAGAGCCATGCCGGGTCATTGAACTGTTCCTCCGCTGTTTACTCATTTCATCATCCGTGTGTGCTGTACTTGGTTCTGCTCTAGTGCTTGTTTACATGGCTAGATTTGCTGTTTGGGTGGAAAGTGGGGCCTGTGCACACCATGAGGGATGAGGGTGTCATTCGTGGTGGCCAGAGAGATGGGGTTAGACATGGTAAATTCAGAGGGACGGGTTCATTCCTGAGCTGGACGCAAGGCAATAGGAGTGGTTACTTATATCGGAGGATTAGGTTATTTGTGATGTGGAATGTCAGTGTTTACAGTGAGATACCGAATATTGATAGTTTGATATTTTCTGCCAGGACGGTGAAAAATCACGCTGGAGATGCGTGTCTCCATTTTCTGTCTACTGTACGCACAGATATAAGCTGAGTGACTTCGGTTAAATTTTTTGAATGAATTAGAAGCAGTTGTGCCTCAAAAAATCAATTAACTTTCACATATTGCAGCTTCTTTTTCTATGATTTCCCTTTTGAGTGCCTTTAAGTTACTCAGCCAATTCATTTTTATTCGACATATTTTATGATATCTTGACTCATATAACAACTATCAGGCTGTGGCATAACATGCTTATAGTGCTTCTGTTAATGTTGCCACCACGTCACCACAAATTTGAAGGATCCTAAGATGAGTCTCAGGAAGACTGTGCAAGCCAAGACCCGCTGTACTTTTAAGAGAATTTGGGGAGGGCACACTCAGAACATCTGCTCACTGTGGTAAGCCTTACAAGCACTGCCTCATTAACCTCTCTCTCTCTTGCAGGAGTACTTTTATCCCAAGTACGTTGGTAAGTTCTGATTAGGGAATATCAGACCCCTGATGTCCCTACCTTATCTAATGAACCCCTCACATATTTTTTTTACAATTACCCCCTAGCACTAACCAGTACTCACAAAGGAAAAATGATTCACAGTATCCAGCGGCTTCCCGTCTTGTGCTGTCCAGTGAAGTGCTGCGTGGGCCAATTCCACTTATTCTATTGATATTTATTATCAGTGATCCAATTTATAAACTAGCTAGATTGATTAACATTCAGAGTTAATTGTTGTCTGGCACATATTTACCTATAGATTCTAACATGGCAAGCCAGCTGCTAAGTTAGCAAAATAGCATGGTTGCTTTTTGTATAACACTTATACTGTATGTGACAAGATCTAATTTGGCATCCAACCAACTAGCTACTACTGTAAAGATGGGAGGGCACTACTCACAATGGCAATGTCTGACTAGTGTTCCAAGTTGGTAGGGGAAAAACCAAAAAATTTTCAGGCAATTTCTTGGTGAAAATAATTATTATATCCATATGAAGAATGGGTGAACTTGATCACTGAGTACATAAAATGCTGCGCGCGCTTCAAATTACAATATGAGAAATCACCCCTCCTGTCTTTTCTGTTGACTGCAGTCTGGCCTGCTTCTAGTCATGCCGAAAAAGTTAAATGTTCAGTGCTAAATCAGCTCTTACACAGAACATATGGGCCCTATTGGACCCATACAGTATGTACTCTGTTAGAGTCGAATTAAGAGTGGACACTGTACCGTGTGGAATTGTATATTGGAGTTTGAATCGGCTGATAATGATTGGTGCCTCTCTATCAGCATGCTTGGGGTCACACCGCGTAGGGATCAACAACCCTCTCTCCGGGGATGGCGTGCCCTCTGACCTTCGCACTTGTGTGAAACGTGAGTGTCTGAACAGCCAGGCAAGCGAGCCTGCTGCCCGTCTCTGTGCAGTGATGTATCTGCGTTTGCCACGCAAGTGTGCTGCCTGACTTTACATAGGATTTGAGTGGGTGCACTGTTAATTTTTTTTTTGTTTGTTTGAGTTCATGCTTTGCTTTGAATGTTTATTTTCACTCATGCACAGTGATGTTTATGCTATTGCCTAGGAAGTAGTGCTGGGTGCCACGGTGGTGCAGTGAATAGCACTGTCACCTCACAGTAAGCAGGTACTGCGTTTGAATACTGACCGAGAGCCTTTCTGTGTGGCGTTTGGATGTTTTCCCCATGTCCCTGTTGGTCTCCACTGTTTTACAGTTTCCTCCCAGTCCAATGACATGCATTAGGCTAATTGTAGACTCTAAATTTCCCGCAGGTATGGGTGTGTGTGAGTGAATGGTGTGTGTGCCCTGCGATGGACTGATGACCTGTCCAGGGTTTATTCCTGACTCTCCTCCACTGCATGCTGGGATAGACTCCAGCTCCCCCCCCCCCCCCCCCCCCCCCCCCCCAACGGCCCTGAGCTTTTCTCCGTCCACAGCTTACTGTATGTTTGCATTTGTAAATGTTCTCCTCAGAGATCAGTGATCAGTGTTTCCCGCTGCCGTGTCATAAGGAAGGACACGAGCGCTGCATCGACGGACACGGCTCCTTCACCTGCGTGTGCAAGCCCGGCTGGAGGGGCATACGCTGTGAGGAAGGTGGGTACCTGCAGATACAGCACTGAGAAGTCCGTGGCTGTCGGGCCAGCGTCAACAGGAACGTAGGTGTTTGTGTCGGCGTTGTGTGGTGGATGGGTTTTTGGATCAGTCTGAATGGAGAGGGTATCAGTTATGAGAAAATTTGTCTTAAAGAAAGACCACCTCCTTATTGTTTCTCTGGTGCTTACTGAGCAGGCATTAATGGTATCTTAACTCTGTATCATATAATTAGACAATTGGTTATCTTTGAATTCCTGATGATGTGTATACATATTAAACGTGATAAGATTGATCAATCGGATGTTGACAGTGTCTGATTTTGTGATCGATTGACAAGATATCAATGAGTGCACCGACTTGGAGTTCCCGGCTGGATGTGACCAGAAGTGTTACAACTTCCCTGGGAGTTTCCGCTGTTTGTGCGAGGATGGCTACTTCTCCAGTGACAAGATCCACTGCACAGGTAAGGCCAGGCTGTACCGTGGAGCCTTCTTTTTTAACTATTTTCACTGGCTTAATTGGAAGATTTGGCAATGAGCCACAGCCATCGATTCCTGTGCACTTGCAACGTTGTCATCTGTTAAATGTTAACAAAACTGAAACTGAAACTGGAGTAGAAGTAAAGAAGAGATTAAATTGGGACATCCCTGGACTGGATCCATTACCGATCAAACTGAATAATATGTTTTATTCCGCGAAAAATTGTGAAGCAGTGGTCCAAGCAGTGGTGTGGAGCAGCGATCAGAGCAGCAGTGTGGAGCAATGGTCAGAGAGCAGTATGGAACAGTGGTCAGAGCAGCAGAGTAGAGCAGTGGTCAGAGCAGCAGTATGGAACAGTGGTCAGAGAAGAAGTATGAAGCAGTGGTCAGAGCAGCAGTGTGGAGCAGTGGTCAGAGCAGCAGTATGGAGCAGCGGTCTGGGTAAAAGTGTGGAGTGGTAAGGACAGCAGCGTGGTCCATATAGCAATGTGGAGCAGCTTTTCACACCCTCCCTCCTGCTGATCTAGGGCCAGTTGTTTTAATTCTGCCAAGAAAACAGAGCCAAGTATGTGTGAGTCCAACCAGCTGTTTGAGGAATGCTTGGATCCTGTTGTGAGAGCGAAACAGGACTCCAGTATACCAGTGTAACTCAGCAGCACCTCCCTGAAGAATCTCCAGTCTTCGGGGTCACGCTGTACTCTGTGGAATAGAAGCCGTCTCGTACTTTTACTGCCCGCAACAGTCTAATCCTCACAGCAAAAACACAAGATCCTTAAACATTTCCTCTCTGTGTTTTCAAAAAGTCAAGCCTTAAACTCCCTTCTATAAACATTCGGGATTTGTTTACAGCTACGGGCGCATTAGTGTGCTGTTCATGTCAGTTCCAATTGCCTACTGTTTACTCGGTTTATCCTTCATGTGTGCGTGCGTGTGTGTGAGAGAGAGTGAAAGAGAGACAGACAGACAGACAGAGAGAGAGAGAGAGAGACGGACAGACAGACAGACAGAGAGAGAGACGGACAGACAGACAGAGAGAGAGCGAGAGACAGAGAGAGACAGACAGACAGACAGACAGAGAGACGGACAGACAGACAGACAGAGCGAGAGAGACAGACAGACAGACAGAGAGAGAGACAGAGAGAGAGAGAGAGACAGACAGACAGACAGACAGACAGAGCGAGAGAGTTCCTGATGCCGTTTCTGTCCTGCAGACATTAACGAGTGTCGGCTGTACCCCAAGATCTGTGAGCCGGCCACCTGCTTCAACACCCCGGGCATGTACGAGTGCAAGTGCCCCCCGGGCTTCAAGTACAACTTCACCTCCCACGCCTGCCAGGGTGAGCATGCCCTCCCCCAGGCACCGCTGCAGTACTCTAACCCGCCTCCGGGGGGCCCTGTAGTACACCTCATCCCCACCAACGGGGATCCAATCAGTTAAAGATAAGTTTCACTTTCTGGGGGTTTCTTAAATGTTATTTTGGTTTTAGTCTATGCCACCGATTGGCCCAGTTTTTGTTCATGATGAAGGATATTTTAGAGATCTACATAAGTTTCTTCCGAGCAGCAGGCTGTATGCCACTAATGGTACAGGGCCATCTGGGGGTCTGTGGTCTAAGTAAGAAAATGCACTTAGAGTAACTCCAAGGTAGCTTGAACAGGGACTTTTAAGCTGAGGTTGCACGTATGGAAACATTTTATAGCAACAGTTAAAAATTCTAAACAAACAAATCAATTTTTAATCATGCTAGTACAGGGGTGTCAAGCTGAATTCCAAGGAGGCTGCAGTGTCTGTAGGTTTTTATGGTTTCCTTTCAATCAGCTGCCAATTAAGGCCTTGAGAACAATGAGTGTGGATTCCTTAGCCAATGAATGACTTGAATTAAGCACTTGTTGAGAACACCCCAAAAACCAGCAGACACTGCAGCCCTCCAGGCCTAATTCTTTCCCTGAGCACAGTGACCTCTGTTGCATAAGTCACAGGAAAGAGATCCAACCTAAAATATGATTAAATGTTAAATATAATTATGAGGAATAATCGGGTAATACACACATGCACAACCTCTAGAGGTATGACATCGCTTTGTAAGCTCCTGTGGAGTTATAATTTCCTTTATTAATGAACCATATAATCGGCTAAATTACTGTTAATACATGTAATGTACGAGGGGTTTGTGTGCATGAAAGAGAGAGAGACTTTTGAGGTCCCTTTATCTGAGTCTCTATGACCTGAGAAGATTGTAAATGCTAAAAGCATACATAAAAACACCCCCAACGAGAGAGAGAGAGAGAGAGAGAGAGAGAGAAGGAGATTGAGTAACCCTTGCCTCTGCAGATGTGGATGAATGCAAACAGGGGACTTGTGAAGGTCAGTGCATCAACACCATGGGCAGCTTCTCCTGTCACTGCGATGGGAGGCAGGGCCTGAAGCTGGTGGAGGACGGACGATTCTGTGAGGTGGGCAACCCGTAAGAAAGTATGCCGGAATACCGGAATCGGAATTGAAAAAAGCTCTGGGTTCTAGAAGACGTGTGGAGTTAAAGGAACAATCACTGTCTCTGACAGGAAATACCGGTGTGTGTTCACCTGCATGACATCAAGGACGCGGAGATGCTGTACCTGGGCGAGCAGTTCACAGGCTTACCTGTGATCTACCTGCGCTTCCGCCTGCCAGAGAACACCAAGTAGGTGTCCAGAGAGCAACGGAGCAGTCAGCACGCTCACTGACTCCAAATACACAGGCCAATCACCATCCTGTATGTAAAACATATGAGCCAGTTAGTTATCAGTTATCTGAATCAACCAAAGATTAGGGTCCTTTAATGAATGCATCAGCTAGAGATTATCTGTGTTTCATATGTGTAACAACCAGAGGTCTGTGTTCTATAACGTGCAGGCCAACCAGTGAGAATTTAAATACGTGTCTTTGATTTCACAGCAGTCCCCCTTGTCTCTGTAACTGATGTGGCATGATTATCGATCTCCGGGCGGAAGTCAGAACGCATTCTCCTTTCTGCTGATACAGGTTCGCAGCTGAATTTGACTTCCGAACGTTCGACCCGGAGGGGGTGATCCTTTACGCTGAGTCATCCCCAGAGTCCTGGTTCATGCTGGGCCTACGGGCCGGCCACATTGAGATCCAGTTCAAGAACCAGCACTCCGTCAAGGTCACCAGCGGGGGAAAGGTCATCAACGATGGGGAGTGGCATGTGGTGAGTACACTGAATCTCTGAATCGAGCATGTGTGTGTGTGTGTGTGTGCGCGTGCGCGAGTGTATGTGTGGGTGTGTGTGTCTGCACTGTGCTGTGCTGTGTGTGGGACTGACAGATGTGGGCATTGAGTTTTCCAGCCTGCATATGAGTGTACTGTGCTACACTGTTAAGTGTGAGTGTAGCATCTGCTTCCTATGCCCATATGATTTTATATAGCTGAGCTGTATCTGAGATGGGTTGTGTCCTGCTTTGTGACTGTGTTGGGTGCTGTGTTATATTGTGTGTGACCGTTTATCTGCTTGTCGAATGCATGTGATTGCGTAATCTGTTGCTGGGTGACTGCTGTGCTGTGCTGTGCAGATCTCAGTGGATGAACTGGAAAGCAGCATTAGCGTGAAGATAAGTAAGGAAGCTGTCATGAGCATAAACAGCCCGGACAGCCTCTTCACCTCCGTCAATGGGAAACTGGAGACCAAGGTGTACATCGCTGGGCTGCCCAACCGTACGGACAGCGTCATCAAGCCGGTAATCGGCAAACCCAACTCACGCTAACAGCATCGTCAAACAGAAACACGTAGCCGCCCGCGCGTATGGGGTCGACTGCGGTGTGCTTAGCTGGAGTGTAAACCTCAGGTGTAAACCGTTAGACCACAGAACTGCATTACAACAGGAACAGCTAATCCTTATTTCACAGGTTTCGATAGCTGTTCCGGTTGTCATGCAGTTCTGTGGTCTAGGGGTTTAAACCAGCGAAGCCCGCTGCAAATGACCCAATGCGACATTAAACTGGCATTATGCAGAGTAGAATGAAACAGGCCATTGTTAAACCAACTGCAACTAAACCGTAAAATTTACAGCATCGCCAAATAGGAAACCACACCACTGGTCTGCTTTATCTCACACTGTCAGCCAATGGGAGCAGAAGGCTGTAACTTAGCAACCCTCAGCAAATTCTCTGTCAACTGCCAAAGTGACAGTGTCATTAAACCTGTGCACACACATGGCCACAGATTAACCACAGTCCCCGTTTGGGCGTGTGTGTGACCGTGTGTACAGATCAACCCCAGGCTGGACGGCTGCATCCGAGGGTGGAACCTGATGAACCAGGGGGCGTCGGGGGTCAAAGAGGTCATCCAGGAGAAGAAGAGCAAGCACTGCTTCGTCCAGGTGGAGCCCGGGTCCTACTTCCCCGGAGAAGGCCTTGCCCGTTTCCATGTGAATTACAGTGAGTACAGGAGAGGGCGAAGACCCAGCTCCTTCTTGTTGTGTGCACTGTATTGCGATTCACATGCACTTTCATAGACCGAGAACGAGATACGATCTGAAAACCAGAAACTGTGTGAGTTGTTTATCAGCCAAGAAAACCACAAATCGTGAACCTGCCCCCTGAGAGTCATAGAGCTGCTGTGGTTTACTGCTCCTTGGGCGAGTGGCTTCTATCCGTCTGTGGTATAGAGCAGGCTGTGTTTGTCCCAGTCACTGTCCAGTGTGATTTAATATCTGACACCAGGAGCCTGGAATAAAAATATCATTATTATTATGGTTTCAATGGATGCAATTTCTTTGGCTTTTATAGATGAAGGATTAGAGCTCATTGTATGAATTGGCAGGCTGGCAGGCAGCCAATTGTTGTAGTCAGTTATATAGATTGGAATTGTGTGGTTATTTATTGGTTGTGATTTATTGTCTTGTAATCTTGCACTTTGCGTTGTGTCAGGCATCAGTCCATTTTGTTTTCTTGCTGAACTAGCTGAAATCTTGGACCAGGTCTGTCTTGTGCATGAGGCTGATTCAACTTTTTATCTTGGCACAACTGGGTTAAATAAAAGTAAAATACAGTATATAAATAAAATTCTATTAGTCCTATCTTCCCATATTTGCGGAATTCTTCCAAAGAACCTAATCCGGGCCAGACTGCCTCTGCAGTATAAACATCAGGGCTTGGCAGACAGCGGACCAAAAGAACGGCCAGTCGACTCCGTGTATTCGACGGAATGTCTGGCAAATGCATTAAGCGCTATGGTGGGTGGGTGGGTGTCTGAGTGGATTGAGTAGCAGTTTGTTCTGAGTCCGTCCGACCTACCGATTTCACGGTTATCTCTGTGGACAGATCGCAGAATCCTTCCCAGCCTCTGTTGTCTGGAAAGGATTACGGATGATGTCACTTTTTCATGGGCTCCAGCAGGGAACTGACATTACTGACCACCCGGGTAAACAGGCCTTGAGCTACTGTTAGACTCAGCCAGTCAGGAGAAAGGACAGAATTTATGTACATTTTTACAAAGACGGATTAATAGGAAATAATACATTTTTTTAGAGAATCTTTGCAGGATTATTACTAGGACATATCAAATGATACAGGAATACAGGCAAGCATAAACCAGTGTACTGCAGGATCCAGAGACTTAATAGAGTAATAACTGTTCAGTTACTTGCTATGCAGAGAAAAAAAGTAAGGCTATACTGTAAGCTACAGAAGCATGTTATATCAGACAACTACACTGCAAAAAAGTATGTCTTAACAAACATTTTAGTCTTGGTAATGAGACTAAAAATCTTTCTTAGCCCATTGGCAAATCTTGACACAAGTCAAACTGTCTCACCTCAGTGGCAATAATGCTGTCTCATTTAGCAAAAAGTAATAGAAATAATACTTTAAGTCTAAATATGACTAAAATACTTGTTCAGTCTGGCTTATTTTTTTGTTTTTGGGGTGTATAGAGGGGAGAATGCAAGAACAGAGGGTCCAGGGTAATGTTTAATCCTGACTCTCTATATGCAAATAGACAGTGTGAAGATTTTTGAGATACGACTTCCACACTCCAGCACAATAGTAGGTTGTAACACAGTTTATAAGCTTCCATTAAACCATTTATAATGCAGTGAAGGATCACATCATCTTTCTTAATTTAGTATCTGCCAGTGCATTTCTGGTAAGTTGGTTATCTTTGTTTTTGTACTGACCTTTTATGCTTGTCTAGGTGTAGCGGAGTCTTGGAAAGTAGACTTGGAGCTGAACATCCGTCCATCCAGCAGCACAGGAGTCCTGTTCGCCATCGTCAGCAACGACACCGTCCCACTGTCCGTCTCCGTGCTGACTCGAGGACAGGAAGACGCAGTAAATACTCACATATTTACTGAACGGTTACTCCATACAACACCCAACCCCCCACCCCTCCCCCACCCCATACATAACCTACATTCAGCCTGAACTCACCTACTCTGTATTCAACACCTCCCCCCACACCCTGCCCCCCATCATTATCCAGCACCAGCACCTACATTGTCCTGAGTTCTCTTTTACATTCACACCCCCACCCCCCCACCCCCGCCCACACACGCATTTTTCCTGCCCATAAACTGCCCCCCCCCACGTGACCCTCTCCGTTTTCCGCAGGACCTGCTGGTCTTCATGGGGGAGGTTCTCATGGCCACTCTGCAGTCTGTGATGCTCTGCTACCCCGAGCGCCTGTTCCTGGGGCTCAGCGTGTCCCCAGCCGGCCTCCGACTCGCGGCCAACTCCTCCACCGTTTCCTACGCCGACGCGGACGTCCTGCAGTCCGGGCTGGCCGCCCTCAACGCCACCATGCAGGGGCCCGTGGAGACCTACGTCGGGGGCGTCCCAGGTGAACCGCGCGGCGGACACACACACTTCCTCGCATTCCATTTACTCATCCTCTCCCATTCATTCATTCATTCATCCATTCATCCATTCACTCGCGTCCTCCCACCGTCTCCATTGTTTTCTCATAGCCACCTTTTTAAAAAAAAAAAAAGCGTTTTGTCTTACTAAAACTGTTTACGTAACTTTTAGTAAACTGGGTAACAGGACCACTCATTTTGTCTGTCAGCTGCATATTTCCATATATAAAAAAAATATTCCTATACTCCTATAATCTGTAATAATCTTCTTAAATCAACCATTAACCACTGGCAGCATTGCATTTCAGACCCATTTGAAAGGCAGTATTGTCTATACTCAAGACAACCGTGCTGCTTCACAGCTGTAGATAAATTGTTCTGATCTTCACCAAATTCCTCGTTGTTTTTGCTTAGGAAGGCTGGGCCCATTTGGCAATTTATCTTGCATTACACTCATTGTAGTAAATTTGGTTGTCCTTTTATCTTGTTAATAAGACTCTACATATTCTACATATTTCTGTGACCTGCTACTTTTGATTTTTTAGGCAAATGTTTTGATTTGGTTACAGTCTTCTTTGCATCACTTTTGGCTTACCAAATCTTATTTTTCTGCATTAATACTTAGACATGCCCCTTTATTTAATTTTACAAAAATTAATTTTTTTATGAATGGAAAGTATGAATAATATCTGTTTAATTTTGGCCTTTTGCCACAGTGACAAGAAGAAGCCTGATAATGAACAATTGAGCATTCTGGTTTCATACCTATTCAGTGGACCAGTCTGTAACTTTGAGTTTTGTAACTAAGGTTTTGCTGTACTTTTGGTACTGTAGTAGTTCTCCATGTATTTGCAGTGCTGTGATATTGATCCTTACTTCCTGTTTGCCCACAGAGCTTCCTGTGACAGCCACACCAGTGACTGCCTTCTACCACGGCTGCATGGAGATCACCGTCAACAGCAAGCGGCTGGACTTCGATGAAGCCTTAAGCAAACACAACAGCATCAAATCCCACTCCTGCCCCCCAGTGTCACAGACAGGAGATGCCCCCTTCCCTCTCAACTGATGAGCAGGAAATGGTGTCATACCGAAAGGGCTGTGGCATGTGACCTCAGCTATGTTCCCAAATTCAGCAAGTACAGTGGTCTGTTATTTCATCATATTAGGTCCGCAGCACGTTTCATGCCCTTGTTCCTTTTCCACAATATGCTCATTACTCTACAAAAGCTGTAAAATCCTGGAGGCGAAAGATTTTAGTGATGCCTAACATTGTTTCAGTTGTTAATGATTACATAAATGATAAAACTAATTAGGGTACTTGTAAGGATGATGTCAGGATTTAGCCTCGCCAGGATACAATTAAACTTTTTTTTTTTGTTTTACACCGTTTTGATAACGATGCATATTCTTAGACTTTGGCCAGTGGTACACCTACCCAACCACTCCAGACGGAGATGTTTGTCAGGACCTGATTGGTCAAGTAAATAAAATTGCAGTAAGAAAATGGTAGATCGTGGAACCTGTCTGCCAAGAATGTACATGTAGAATCCTGATAATTCCACAGTAAGTCAATCAGATATGTGTAATGGGTGCGGGGGGGGGGGGGGGGGTGTATGCTGGTATGCTATCTGTGTCTACTATTTAAAAATGAAAAGGAAAATCATTTTTATATTCATCCAGAATGTTTTGGCTACATCCTAGTCAGCTAGAAAAGTTTCACTTATAAATCAAATGTAGC
Source organism: Anguilla rostrata (assembly GCF_018555375.3). Classification (NCBI taxonomy): domain Eukaryota; kingdom Metazoa; phylum Chordata; class Actinopteri; order Anguilliformes; family Anguillidae; genus Anguilla; species Anguilla rostrata. Next base: position 27,942,283 of record NC_057947.1, read on the forward strand.
AGGGGTTTCACCTGAATGCCTGGACTCTTCACCACAAAAAATGTTCTTGGACTGAGGATAACTTTACATGACTCCCAAACCAAGGGTCTACGGCAAGCATTTTTTGTTTTGAATATTCATACCCAGTGTGGGGTCTGTCCATAGATTGGACCGGCAGTGCTAATGGAGGTAAACAGGCTGTAGCATTTCACTTGCATATCAGCAATGAGACACCAGCTAGCCAATCTATTACCTACAAAACAAATAACATTGTTTACTGCTGTCGATTTTACAAGCAATAAAAATCACGTAATGTTGTGCAGGTTGTTTTTTGACCCCAGCGAGTAGGTGTTCCATAGCTGCAACTTCCTACTCTTGTAGCTAGAGGAACACTGGTAATAATTAACAGAACAGTGCCAAAGGTGATTGGTTGATATGTTTTGACTTTACTTCCGGGGTCCCTGAGGGCATCCTCCAATCATCGCTGGCATTGTGATGTCTGTTGTTAGCAACATATTACTCAGTTGGTGGAGCTCCTCTGGTTTATGTACAAAATGTGACAACAATAATTTCTTATCCCTGTTGCAATAAACTTGAAAGGAAAGACAAGGTTGGGACAGAAGGTAGCCATTCAGAGTAAAGATATAACAAAGCATATTGACAAATGACGGGACAGAAATTGGAGCAAGCTGGTTTATTATAATCCAAGGATTGTGTCTATAACGATAAATTAAAAACATTTTTAAAATATATATTTTTTAAAGCAGACTTAAAATTGCTTATTTTTGGCTTGAAAGCCTTTTTCTGAAATTTTAAAATAAAACTTCACCGAATATCTTACTTGTTTTCCTCTATGCATTGAAGGTCTGTAGTGCAGCCACACTTTTTCTGTGTAAATGAAAACAAGCTCATTTTAGTAAATCTTGTTCATGTGTAGTGATTGGGTTCGTATTACATGTTTGTTTAATTTAAATAAAATGATTTCAAACAAACATGTTTTTGTTCAGTGCCTCATTTGTGAGACTAATGCTTACTTATTCACAGTTGACTGTGAACTTAACGAGACATGCGACCACCAATGATGTGCAGTCGCACAAACTTACACACTGATGAATGTGTTCAAACACTGATTTACCCCTGTTTTATGGTGCAATTTTAGCACTGTAATTGTACCACCAATTAGGTAACAGTACAGTTTGGGATGATTACAAATTGTTTGGGACAATTATACATTTTAATGACATTGTAATGAAACAGCTCACATGAATAAACTTGACAACATTGGCACACACAAAATAAATGAGACTTGGTAGTTGTAAGTGACAAGGTACCAATTCTATGAATAACACTGGTAGACAGCTAAAAATTACATTAGATTGAAGGAGAAGTGATAAGATATCCTGCCTTGTTTGGTATCATAATACAGTTTCAAACATACCACCATTATCTTTGAAATGCCCATTAGCTTAAAAAAAAAAAGGATTAAGGACAGACTTCTAAATATCAAAGTCTTACTATGAATGTCCCACAAAAGTTCAGCAATGCAATATCATTATTTGATTTCAAAAGCAATATGCAGTCTATGAATCAACGGTCTAGATTTTATCGAATAATAGCTTGAATACGAATCAGACAAGTTTCCTTTCATGTTTCCACAGCAGTCTAACTGTGGAAAACGTATGCCCACATCAAAATGCAGTTGATGTGCTTTGGTACAGTATATCATTATGAATATATTTTGTCTTCATGTCAGTATGACAAATTAGGTCGATAACCTTTTCTGATCTCAACAAGTTCAAAAGGCAATCTGTCCCTACGTCATTCTAAGCAGTTTTACGAGACCTGTACAGTAGGGCGGTGCCACAAAGTACAGTCACACTGGATGCAATAGGCTATGTCACCTTACTTAACGTCATTTTTCCGAAGGGGAAAAATAATCCAGACTGGATGAATATGTCTGTGGCGTCTATGGGCTGAGTTTATTCTTCACCTGGCTGCAAACTCACCTCGCTTTGAAGCCCGCATTGTGCTGGGTAATCTCCTCGCACGCGAGAAAGATGAGGGGAAACTAGGAGGGGACGGTGCCGCAGTGTTTGTTGTGGGATGTAGCTGGTTAGCCTGTTAGTCTGAAAAAAGCGCTGGAGCTGAATGTAGCGGAATACACCCCCGCTGGGTAGTGAATGTTCTCACTGTCTCTACGACTACGATTTGGCTGCTACGTTCAGCTGAAAGAGGAAAACTTTCCTGATCTGGCGCAGGAATAAACATGCCGCTGCCCCAGCCTCGGTTTGTGTCGGGATCTTTGTTGGTGCTGCTCCTGCTCCTGGTCTCCTGCTCATCTCAGAGTATGTACAAGTTATTAAATGTTAGTTTTCTTGATTAGGTTTAGTTTCCTATGTGTTTAGAGCATCAATGGTGCTATACATTGTTAGCTCGATTGCTGGCTAATAGTTAGCTTGCTCAGTTAATAAATGAAGACGAGCGAGAAAGCTAATCATTGCAATGCACTGGTTCTCATTCACCCAAAATCACATTTTCCCGGAATGCAAAAAAAAAAGCCTAGTTCGTTTTTCATCCCCGCATAAGTGAGGACGGTGAGTATGGAAATAAAGAACTGAAAAGAAACAGCGACCTCGCTAGTATAACGTTACTCCCACTCCTCTCAGATTGCTTTTGTGTGTTTATTTCGTAGTCTCGTTGTCTCGGAAAGAGGCTAATCGGTTCTTGAAGATACACAAGCGAGGCTATCAAGTTTTTGAAGAAACGAAACAAGGGCATTTGGAGCGAGAATGTGTTGAAGAGAGATGTTCAAAAGAGGAAGCTAGGGAAGTGTTTGAGAACGACCCCGAAACCGTGAGTACATCCTTGACATGACTACTGACCCTCCTGCTACAAGCTGGCTAATAATTATGTGCTGTATTAAATCTGTCCACTCTAATAAATCGGACGAGTGGCATCACACTCAACATAGCTTCTAGCTGCAGCCCTAATGATCAACATTGTCTCTTTGAGGCTTATGTGTGCGCTGTTACATCGGTCTTTTATTGGCATTGCCTGCTGTGATTCCCGCTCAGTGACCTTCTGCGCGAACTGATGTCTGTCATGGAGATTTAATGATCCCGCCCCGTCTCGTTCTTATGCCCTAGTAAATTCATTACACAGGGGAGCAACTGCATTAAGCGAGGCCATTGTTCTTGCATGTGCAGATAAAAGACATTTGTATACATTAAACAGCATGTTTCCGATAAGGAGCATGGCTGTTTCTAATTACAGAGCCACGAGACCACACATCTGCAGCTCTCGTTCTCGCACGATACGCGGGCCAGCTTGTGTTTTCGTAAAAAGGCTGTGCAGAATGATTGTGCAACTGATGTTGATTTGTGCGCCTTCCCTTAAACCTGAGCCTCTCTGCCTGAACTTCCTCTGCAGCTGTCCCGGAGGTCATTGGTGTAAAATCAAACTGCTGTGTGTGTGTGTGTGCGTGTGTGTGTCTGAGTAGGGGGGTGTGGGGGGGTGTCTGTTTGCGAGAGAGAAAGAGTCCGAGATAGTGACTGAGTACAGATTGAACAGTGGGAGTAGAGGTACTTCTGTGCTGACTATGAACTTCAGTTTCTGCGGTGGACGCCGGACTCAAATAATTTCACCGATATTGAAGAATTCGAACTGACCATTAGAAGCACCTGGTGCGCATATATTCATATTTACAGTTCTGAGATAAATGTGCTGTGTCAGTGTCATATGTTGGTACGTATGGAATGTTCCAAAGAGTTTTGCATGCAGGGGAATGCAGCATTTGTGTGTCAGTGTATGTGCTGTGGGTGCAAATGCAGTGTCTTAGTTTGTGTCATGTTTCAGTGCTGTTGGTGGAAAACGATGCGTTGGCTACTGCCCTGACTACGGTGATACGCAGAATGGACAGGGTGACCTTAGCAGGTTCCGCTGCTCCGTGAAACTGTCATCTCATCCTCACGAGGCACGGAAGCTGGGACGGGCCCAGAGATTCGCTGTGTCACCCAAACACCTGGCCGATCTCTCACTCACCCCTCCCCGCCCCCCTCTCACCCTTCTGCCCTTCACCCTTCCGAACCCGCGTTCCGGTGTCCGCAGACCAAAGAGCCCGTGGGCTCTGTCATCGAAGCGCTTGCCTCGATGCTGCCGGGATTCGTGCTGGCTCAAATCCCCGCCGTAGAAGGCTGTGTCCAGCACGCCATGGCGACCCCCCGGGGGAATCTGTGACGCCTGATTATGCGAATGCCTGTCTTCCGTGTTCGTTTTGAGTGTGTGTTCGCCGCGGCCGCTTATGGTAAGAGGATGATTGGAGTGGAGCCGCCCGCGCCATGGCAGTGACTGAGGGGATTGGAATGTGCTTTTAATCACAGATAAATTCCACTCAGCTTCTGTTAAATCTGATGCCTGCGTGTAAACCCATGCGAATGTAAGGTCAGCCCCAGTGTCCTGCCGTGTGTGTGTTTGTGTGAGAGAGAGAGAGAGAGCCAGAGAAAGTGAGAGCTTTATGGGGTGAGGCAGGCCACTGCACACACTGTGTGTGGTCAGGTTGTGGTCACATTTATTTGATGCGATGAGGAAGGTGAGGTTAGCCGCTCCACACTCTCCTGCACTGCAGTGCATTGTGGGTCTCTTTGTGGCGGCTCTCTGTCTCAGTTTTCCGATTCAGATTCTTATCTCTGGAATACTGGGCCTGAGAGAAGTCAGGTTATCCAGGGAAAAAGGCCCTGGTCTGGCTGGCAAGCCGGAATCGCCTCTCGTTTTGTTGGAGTTTGATTCTGTTCGACACTCAGGAATTATTAATTGCATTAGCTCACATCTGACTGCAGGGCAGAGGAGTCTGCAGTCACTGCAGAAGAAGTTGCTCGTAGCTCGGCAACCAGCAGGCACTGCAGAGGGGAAAGTTGCTGCCACCGTGGAGACACTGCAGAGGAAAAGTTGCTGCAGCCTGCAGACACTGCAGAGGAAAAGTTGCTGCAGACACTGCAGAGGAAGAGTTGCTGCAGGCTGCAGACACTGCAGAGGAAGAGTTGCTGCAGCCTGCAGACACTGCAGAGGGAAGAGTTGCTACTAGATGACTAATCTGCTGACACTGCAGAGGGAAAGTTGTGTTTTCCCACATTCCAGTAAATTGCTGATGTCATGGATAAATTGACAGCTTAAAGGGAAGATTTTGGAAGATATACAGACAGGAATATTTCATAGGGAACTCTGTGTTGCAGCAGTCCAGTACACATTGCAGGCTGCCTGGATCGTGGCTCAGCCTTGTCTTCAGTAGAGGGTCAGTAGTGAGAAAGGGCACATTAGGGAGGAGAGTAAATATTGTGGTTCAGCACTCCCCAGTAATGCCCACAGTTCACTGTACCCTCTCTTATTGTACCTCTGGGGCCTTCATTGCCTCTCTTATTATGGAGGGTTTACTGTTCATAAGATGCATGACCAGGCCTTGACTTGTTGACATAAATGGTTGGCAAGGAGGAGTGCATGGCAGAAGATTAAAATGCCTGACAATTTTATTGCATCTATTTTTAGGTATGCGTCTATTTTTGGGTGCACTATTCGTTCTGACTTAAAATTGGAGGGCATTTTAATCTTTTTGCCGTGCATGCCTACTTGGGTACCACTTATGTCAACCCCTGTGCATGACCCTTGATGTGTTAAACTCCTTTTTCTCTGTCTCTGATATAGTTTATTTTATTTATCCTTTATCGATCCAGCAGAGAGCCCCACAGATATTGGCGTCTCTTCTTCAAAGCAGACGTAGTTAGCATGCACCAATATGGATACACAAGCACACTTAAGACATTAATAAGTGACAGTGATGCAGTAAGACGGCGATGTTAAAACAGATCCTTAAGCTTTCGGCTGCCATGCAGGGACGCAGCTACGCTCTTCAGTTACTGTTGCAGAAATGGGACAGAGCTTAGGGCATAACGTTTCCTACTGACGCTGTGCTACTCCTACGTATCTGCGGAAAGAACGAGGTGTATCTTCTGTGTGTGTAGAAGGCACACACTCTCATAACCCCCCCGCCCCACAAGCATACACACACAATACACACACCCTTAGAACCACCCCCCCCCCACACACACACCATATACACACACACACACCACACACATGCACACACACCCGAATACCCCCGCGCCCCACACACACACACACACACACCATACACACCCTCACAACCCCCCCACCCCACCCCCGCCGACACACATACCCTCTGTCTCTCTCCCACACTGAGATTTGAGTCTGCTCTATGCTGATGGGTCAGCACTTTGATTTGTCATGTGCCTGGGGACAAAGGATAGGCAGAACCTTGATCCATGTATAAATACTGCTGTACAAAACCAGGCAGTATTGATGCCTTTGATCTTTGTCTCTTGGCAACAGTCGAATCATGAGTAGAGCAACGGCTTCTTTCTATGGTTGGGAATTTATTATCTGTGCATTGTATGATAATGTGTTATAATGGGGCAGCAGGTATAATGGTTGGGGAATTGGGCTTGTTACTCAAAGGTTGTGGTTTCCGGTACTTAATGTGAATTGATTCAGTAAAATATCCAGTCACCCTGCTGAATGGCAAAATGTAAGGTCATGTATTATGAAGACTGAGCTCCTATTGGCTCAGGCAGTCACCCACTGTCCTGCTGGTACCTTGCTTTTCATCGTAAACAGGCCGCTCTCCCATTGTGACGTTTCTTTGTCTGACTCGATGGTGGGAGGACATTGTGGGAATTTATTGCGGCTGTTTTATTGGAGAGGTCACGACTGGGGCACATAGGGCAGCCCTCCAGCTGGCATCAGCCAGCAGGACTGAACGCACCGAAAAGCCTCGGCCCAGCGCTGTCCTTCAGTACTAGCCAAGCTCCCTGCAGAGCTAGCAGCAGTAGAACACAGCCTTTAAATCCTATTGAATAGTAGGTTTTTTGGAATGTTTTTTTATTATTATTATTATTTTTTTAGAATTCCAAGTCAGTGTTCTAGAACTCCTCTGCTTTCAGTTACCAGTAGTGATTGTGACATCAGCGTTAGAATGTGTGAACATTCTAATCACGTATTTGTGATGTCACGCCTTCAGGGGTTAAAGTGAGCGTGCTTTGAAAGCAGCACTTTTAAAGCGAGCGGACTCGCTGTGGATTCACTCCCAGGCAGAGCCTTTCGCTGAGCGTGTGAGAGGGTTTTGTGGAAAAACTGAGGAGAGGAAAAGGCTCCTTGTTTGCCGAACCGTTCTGGTTGGCGGTGCTTGTTCCACTCCTCACAGCCTTTCTAAGACATCCTCATTATTTCTGCCCCCATTCTAACGTTCGCTTATTCATGTCGCTTCCAGAAAACCCTAATTAATTTGACTTCAATTCTCTTGCTCACCCTGGTTAAATTTACTTACCCTTTAGCAAACCTTCACTCAATTGACCTCAGACACACTCATTAAATGCATTTCCCTTCTCTGACCCTCATCTAGTACCTCCTTTCCCACAAGCCCTTGATCGCTATGGCAATTACAAGCATTTGCAATTCCTGTCAGTTTCTCTGTGCATAAACCCTTTTTCCATAATGCTCAGTTTTACTTATGCCTGTAGTTCTCTTCTCCTATTGATGCACAAACAGACTGCAGTATCCCCGGTACATTAACCAATGGTAGCAAAGACTGGCGCTCACTGCAGTGCAGTGTTTGAATGAGTAATATGTTTTTTGGTATTAGAGTGATTCACTACCACTGATGTCAGCGTTGTGCAAATGAGGGTCACACTACCATAGATGTCAGTCAGTGCCATGGATTTTAACTGTTTTCTTCATTCTTTTCTTTTCTTCCCTGCAGGAATACTTTTATCCTAAGTATTTAGGTGAGTATGCATTTGCGCTTTTTATCTTGACACATTCTGCAGTGAACACAGTATATCCGCAGTCTACGTGTGTTCAGTGAGTCTCAGAGAGCTTCAGGGGAGCCTCAGCTGGTGCAGCGTTGGGGGGTTTAAGGCTATGATTGGTTGACAGGGGGTTTCCCCGCCCTCTTATTCTCTTCCTGGTGCCAGCATGCGTGGCGCAGTTTGGAGACTCCGAGAAGAAGAGACAAGACCTGATCACATGTGTTCACAGTGAGTGTCTTCCCTCCCTCTCGCTCTCTCTCTCTCTCTACTCTTGTCCCATTTTCAGTCCCTCTCGCCCCTCCCCTTCTCCTCCCTGTCTTTCTTTCACTTCCTGGTCCCCTCCGTCTCTTCCTGTGCTGTTTCCTCTGCAGTGAGTTGGCTCGTGGGTTTATTAATAGCGGTGTAGGGAGAGCACTGTTCCCCACTGATCAGCACTGCAGTGCACCTCCCCTCTGCAGAGAAGCACAGGATCTTACTCTGTGACTTCAGAACTGAACACAGACAAGCTTGACCCCTGTTAGCCTGCCACTTGCTACTGCTATCTAGCCCTTGTGTTTTAATGGGTGTTAAGAGTTGTGCATCTTATATACAGTATATCAGCCTTTCCTTTTTATTTAAATGCAAAGTTTGCTTTATGATAATTCAACCTGTCGCTCATATTAACTATCAGTGACATGCACAAAAGAAAATGTGAAGAAAGGCTCATTTGGATGTGCAGACTTTAAGGTACAGCGCTAGCTACTTATTCATAGAATGTGGACACTAAATATGGAAGGGGCCTATGTTTTTCCTCAGTAGCTTTAGCATTGGCGTGTCTCCCAAGCGAAGTCTCACACGCAGGAACTTATGCCTGGTAGCCGTAACTGGGGCGCCGCGTTGACAGAATTGCGTGGCCCCCAGGATTTGAGAGCGGCCCTGCGGATTGGTGGAGGAGACCGGAGACTGATGGGAGATCGGTTGGGGCCAGTTTTACTGACGGTTCCCGGCACTGCTGAGCAGAAACAGAGCAGTGGAAAACAGAGCGAAGGCCTCTGTGGACCAGTTAGCCTGGACCTGGCATGGCGGAGGAGTACAGGGTGTGAGAGGTCCTGAGAAAGAGGGGGGGGAGAGAGAGAGACGGGGGGGGGAGAAAGAGACAGAAAGAGCGAGCGAGAGAGGAAGAAAGAGAGAGAGCAAGAACAGGAGTTGGGTGAGAAATAGAGCATCTACAGTATGTCTCGGTTCCTTGTGTTAAAATGCCCCCTGCCTTGGATAAACTCCAGGAGTCAGCTTTTTCTGTTTGGCGGGGGTGGGGAGGGGGGGAGGGGAGGGAGGGGGGGGGGGGGGCGGATGTACTGGCATTGGAGGCCTCTCGTCCCTGTCTAAAACACGCCTCTTCCTGCTCACGCCAAGCCACGAGCCGTTCATGTGCCAGCTCTAATGTGATCACACACCCGGCCTCTCTGTTTGTACGGTCGTGCGCTGAATTCACACACTTTCCTGTAAAGCGCGTGACTCACGTAACCGAAAGGAGGTCCAACCTGATCCAAACCCCAGCGAGACAGGGGGCCGTACGTGGGAGCAGCTCGGGCTGCAGAACATTCCGGATTCCAGACAAGCTGCTGCATGAGCCCGTCTACCTGATCACTATCGAGGGACTCTCAAATAGCCCCCTGCCCCCCCCCCCTCCCCCCACCATTCTTATTAATGTGTCACTTTATCCTCTGCTTCTCCCCGTTTGTTTGCTCTCTCTCTCTTCCTTCCCCATGCCCCCCCCTCCCTTTACCTCCCCCCCCTTCCCTCCCCTGTCTCTGGTTCCAAAGAGCTTCTCCCCAGCATGTCCAGGCTTGCCCAGTTAGGAAACACTAAAAATGTAACAGTGTGTGCAGAACAGTCGCTGCGCACGGTCGAACCGGAGGTTTGCGTAGAGCGGTGCAGCGAGTGGAAAGCGTCTCGCGTGTCAATGTCACACAGACGGGAGAGTGTGAAAGACCACCGCGAGCGCTGCCAGACCACCAAGACTGTTACATGTGAAGGACCACCGTGACTGCAATGCCGAGACTGTTAAATAGACAGCCCACCCTCGGCATTGTACAGAGAACGCTGACTGTGACGGGTAACCCTCATCACCATACAGAGACTGTTAACTGTGAAAGACTACCTCAGCACCACACAGAGACCTTTCACTGTGAAAGACTACCTCAGGTTCACACAGAGACCTTTCACTGTGAAAGACTATTTCAGCTTCATAGAGACCTTTCACTGTGAAAGATGACCTCAGCTTCATAGAGACCTTTAACTGTGAAGCATAGCTTCAGCAGACATCGCTGTCTGTGAAGGACACGGAGTTACCGAATGTAGGGCTCTACAGTGTTCCCATTTTGTGAGCATTTGCTCCTGAAAATTGATGTCTGCTAACAGTGAAAATGATTTAGGAGCACATCTGCTAATTGGTATGCATTGGTGTGCTCCTAAATTTGTCAACCTAGGAACACCTTGGAAAGAAATGTTAGCGTAGCGCACTGGAATGATTGTGCCACATGATGAGAAAAAGACTGCAATCAAAGTGTTGAGCGAAATATGTCGTGACTTACATTTAAATGAATTATGTATAAAGTAGGAAGCTTGTGATAAGGGGAGGAATGGAAGGACAGTTCGTTCTGTAGGAATGGGGGTGCATCGCCCTAACCCCTCTGTTCCTCTGTCCTAGACATCCCGGACCAGTGCTCCCCTTCGCCCTGCAACCCCAGGGGCATGGTGCGCTGCGAGGACAAAAAGGGCGACTTCCTGTGCCACTGTTTCACGGGCTGGAGCGGCGTCAAGTGTGAGAAAGGTACGGTCACGCCCTTAACCGCCAGACAAACCAGTCACAGTGCTCTTTAATACTGTCACACCTTAAACCGCCAGCGGTACCAGTCACAGTGCTCTTTAATACTGTCACACCTTAAACCGCCAGAGGTACCAGTCACAGTGCTCACCTGAGCAATACTGTCACACGTTTAACCGCCAGAGGTACCAGTCACAGTGCTCTTTAATACTGTCACACGTTTAACCCCTAGAGGTACCAGTCACAGTGCTCTTTAATACTGTCACACCTTTAACCGCCAGAGGTACCAGTCACAGTGCTCACCTGAGCAATACTGTCACACGTTTAACCGCCAGAGGTACCAGTCACAGTGCTCTTTAATACTGTCACACCTTAAACCGCCAGAGGTACCAGTCACAGTGCTCACCTGAGCAATACTGTCACACGTTTAACCGCCAGAGGTACCAGTCACAGTGCTCTTTAATACTGTCACACGTTTAACCCCTAGAGGTACCAGTCACAGTGCTCTTTAATACTGTCACACCTTTAACCGCCAGACAAACCAGTCACAGTGCTCTTTAATACTGTCACACCTTAAACCGCCAGAGGTACCAGTCACAGTGCTCACCTGAGCAATACTGTCACACGTTTAACACCCAGAGGTACCAGTCACAGTGCTCACCTGAGTAATACTGTCACACGTTTAACCCCCAGAGGTACCAGTCACAGTGCTCTTTAATACTGTCACACCCTTAACCGCCAGCGGTACCAGTCACAGTGCTCACCTGAGTAATACTGTCACACGTTTAACCCCCAGAGGTACCAGTCACAGTGCTCTTTAATACTGTCACACCCTTAACCGCCAGCGGTACCAGTCACAGTGCTCACCTGAGCAATACTGTCACACGTTTAACCCCTAGAGGACCCAGTCACAGTGCTCTTTAATACTGTCACACCTTTAACCGCCAGACAAACCAGTCACAGTGCTCTTTAATACTGTCACACCTTAAACCGCCAGAGGTACCAGTCACAGTGCTCACCTGAGCAATACTGTCACACGTTTAACCCCCAGAGGTACCAGTCACAGTGCTCACCTGAGTAATACTGTCACACGTTTAACCCCCAGAGGTACCAGTCACAGTGCTCTTTAATACTGTCACACCCTTAACCGCCAGCGGTACCAGTCACAGTGCTCACCTGAGCAATACTGTCACACGTTTAACCGCCAGAGGACCCAGTCACAGTGCTCTTTAATACTGTCACACCTTTAACCCCCAGAGGTACCAGTCACAGTGCTCTTTAATACTGTCACACCCTTAACCCCCAGAGGTACCAGTCACAGTGCTCTTCTAATACTGTCACATGTTTAACCCCTAGAGGTACCAGTCACAGTGCTCACCTGAGCAATACTGTCACATGTTTAACCCCCAGAGGTACCAGTCACAGTGCTCACCTGAGCAATACTGTCACACGTTTAACCCCTAGAGGTACCAGTCACAGTGCTCACCTGAGCAATACTGAGTAATATTGTCGCGCCTGTCTGGAGAAGGCCGCTTCAGGCGTAGCTTGTGCCGCGGGGAGGCGCAGACATTCCACCAGGTCGGATCGCTCCCCGCCCACGCCCTCCCTACTGCAGGCTGCAGTGGACACAGGTGTGGTCCGGATTGGAGATCTGAAACTGAAACAGTGCTTTACCTGGCTGAGCCACCCAGCGCCCCAGCCCGTGACTGGCTTGATGCACTTCAGGCCACATTCCTGCCAGAAAGACATGTCATAGCAAACATAACTCAAATTGTACAACATCCTTGCCATCCGGGAAGCTGTTAGCAGACTGGGAAAAGGTCAGCCGGAGTTCTTGAACCTTTATATCCCAAGACAGTCTCAGACAATCTAAAGATATTTGACAGTGTGATGTGAAAGTTATTGTAAGGAAGGGGGACGGAGAAGAAGTGAAAGATTTTTACACGCACGGCGTGATTATTGCGGAGTCGGCTCTAGGGTGACCTTGCTGTGGCGTCATCGAACGCCGCCGCTTGACGTCACCGTGACTGCACAAAACGCGGGACGTTGCGTGCGTCTGTAAAGCAGAGGAGCTCGTGAGGAAGACTGAGCTCTGCGGTGACTCAGGCTGTGCCGACCGAGCATGCTCAGTGATGAGACAGCTCTGCAGTGTGTGTGAGTTTTCTGCATTTACGGCGGGGCTGGGTCTGAATCCAGCCAGCGTTTCCACGGTGACTCAGCCTATAGCATTATCAAAGTCACCCTATGTGAGTGTGTCAAAGACAGCACAGATTTCTGCTCTGCTAAACCACGGAAAACAAGACAGTAATTCATCATAATTCAATCTCATAATGACAAATTTTGTTTAAATCTATAAAAAATAATTTTATCAAATTCGATCGTATGGATATTTCTATTATCCCACAGAATGAATGCTATGACAGTCAAGGGTAATATTTTAAGACAGATGCTTATCTCCTCTGCCCATAAATAAATGCCCTAATTTTCAGTATTTTTAAGGAGCAGTGTCAATATTGTTTCATCCCACAGCATGGCCTCTTTCTGAAGGTTTTATAAATGGCTGTACTGATTAATGCTCCAACCAAAACAAACTTAGATAGCACACCCATATTTGCTTGCTTCTGTCAGCCCGGGTTTCACAGCTCAACAGTGTCACTCACATGAGCCCGAGCTGGATTGGTTTGTTACGTCACGACTCGTGTGCGGTTCTCTGATTGGCAGATATAAACGAGTGCGACAAGAACAATGGCGGCTGCGAGCATGAGTGCAACAACACGGTGGGCAGCTACCGCTGTTTCTGTCGGCCTGGATACGAGCTCTTTCACCGTCACGCGTGTACAGGTAAGACTCACACGTCACCTTCCCCGCTGCCCAAACCCCTCTCATACACAGATCAGTCTATAAAAGCCCATGTATGCTCAAGCCAAGGTGCTTCTTTTAGATACACAGATGTAGTGGAAGGCCTGGCTTACATTGCATTATTTACTTAGCTGACACTTTGACCTGGAGCAAGTTACACAGCATGTTTTTAAATGTTCATTCTTACAGCTCAGGAATGAATGCCCTGCAAGGGTAAATGTCTGGGTTAAGATTTTTGAAGGGGTGCATGGTTGGGATGCTTGGGATAGTGTCATTACTGGAGGGCCCCGGATGGTGCTGGGATTTAGGACTTGTGTGTGTGTTCCAGATGTTGACGAGTGTGTGGCAGTCCCGGGAGTGTGTGGAACGGCGCGGTGCGTGAACCTCGTGGGCTCCTACCAGTGTGTGTGCGACGAGGGATACGTGTACGACAACGTGTCCAAGTCCTGTCTGGGTAAGCCCACACACACGCACACACACAACACGCACACACACACACACACACACACATACACACTCACAAACACACACACATGCACACCCATGCACACACACACGCACACACACGCACACACACACACACACACAAACACACACACACCACACACACACACACACAAACACACACACACATGCACACACACACATACACACACACAAACACACACACATGCACACACACACATACACACACTCACACACATGCACACACACACACACACACAAACACACATGCACACACACACATACACGCACACACACACAAACACACACACACATACACACACACACACACACGCGCACACACACACATACATACATACACATTCACGCACACACACACACACATGCACACACACCACACATACACACACACTCATACACACATACACACACACATGCACACACACACACACACACACACACACGCACACACACACACACACACACACACAAAAAGGCGCGCACACGCACACACAGAGTCAGATTTCTAAAGTGCATCGTCCTGCAAAAGGATAGTGCATCAGAGGACTCAGCCGTCCAAATATTTTATTTGTGTAACAAGTTAGTGCCTGCGTGTTTTTCTGGAGCAGGCAGGAATGCTGGAGCCCAATGGGGATTTTCTCACTCGGAGGAATTCACATTTCCGCAGCTGTACCTCCAGCCCGCGCGGCTAATCCTCTGGTGCTACAGACCGGGCAGGCGTTTCACATAGATCATCGCTGCGTATGAACCCAGCGTCCACCCCGACCGTTAGCCTCCCTCAGCTTGGCCCTTCAGGCACTTTGTGTTGATGTGCTCTGTGATTGGTCCCCCTGAAGGCTGAAAACGGCTGTGTTTTTTTTTTTAACCCCGTCCCTGCAGATGTGGACGAGTGTGAGGCGCAGGTGTGTGCTGAGGAGTGTGTGAACACACCTGGAAGCTTCCGCTGCTTCTGTGACGGGAGGAGGGGCATGAAGCTGGCGCCCGACTATAGGAGCTGTGAGGTAACGGGACACCCCAAAACCCAAACACAAACCATGCTGTACCCCAAAACCCAAACCTCAGACCATCTGTACCAACCTAAACCTCAGACCATTCTGTACCCAAACCCAAACACAAACCATGCTGTACCCCAAAACCCAAACCTCAGACCATTCTGTACCCCAAACCTAAACCTCAGACCATTCTGTACCCCAAAACCCAAACACAAACCATGCTGTACCCCAAAACCCAAACCTCAGACCATTCTGTACCCCAAAACCCAAACCTCAGACCATTCTGTACCCCAAAACCCAAACCTCAGACCATGCTGTACCCCAAAACCCAAACCTCAGACCATTCTGTACCCCAAACCTAAACCATTCTGTACCCCACAGCCCAAACCCCAAACCATTCTGTACCCATCCACCCAAACCCCAAACCATGCTGTACTCCAAAACCCAAACCATACTGTTTACTGTAACCAACAGCCCAAACCATGCTACACCTTGCTGTGCCCAGAGCCACAATCTCCATCTTACTCACAGGATTTAAATATGCTGCAAACTCACTGTCCCTTAAACATGCTACAATGCGTCCTGCATGTACTGTTCACCCAAAGATCACAGCACACCCTTTCATTGAACTGAGCCCTGAGTGGGTAGCAAACCCCACCTGTGTGGGCGGGGCCACTCTGACTCTCTTTCCCCTGTCTCTGTCTCTGACCCCACAGCCCATAGAGCCCAGCCAGGCTCTGAACATGAAGAGGAACTCGCACTCGCTCTACCTGGGCCGCATGTTCAGCGGCGTCCCCGTCGTCCGCCTGCGCTTCCGCAGGAAAGTCCAAACCGGGTGAGGGGGCGGAGACGGTCCCCACGACTGGGCCATCATCCGAAATTGTAGTGATCAAAAATTATTAAGAAAGAGAGTAAAAGAATCACTTCTCCAGGAGTTTTCCTCTAGCATTTTTTTGTGCTTTCTTTTAACATATCATTTAGAATTGAGCCAATGGCTGCAGCTCTGCAGATGCAAGCGTTAATGAGAGACTCGTTTCTTTTCTGAAGCGAGGCATTCCTGACTGTGCCTGGCGTCCCCTCCATGACTCTGTCCTCTCCCTCAGCTTCACTGCGGAGTTTGACCTCAGGACCTTTGACCCGGAAGGGGTCATCTTTTTTGCCGGGGGCCACCTGAACAGCTCTTGGATCGTGCTGGCAATGCATCATGGGAAGCTGGAGCTGCAGCTGAAGTACGGCCCGGTGAGCCGGGTGACCAGCAGTGGACCAGAGGTCAACGACGGCCAGTGGCACCGGGTGAGAAGCCCAGCGGCTTGCTGTGGTCATCAAAGGGGTTATCCCAACAGCAGCAAAGTAACACCAGTCTCAAACTTCATGCTATGAGAGCACCCTGAACAAAGGACCTGCCACAGAATACAACAGAAAAATCCCTTTACGTTGCAGATATAGCAATTAAGGAAGAACACTGATATTTTGTGAAAATAGAAGTGTTGCTGTACAATCTGATTGGAAGTACTGAGATTTGTTCCAGCTGCACTGATCAGGAGCTGTGGTTTGAGATACAGATGGGTGAGGTGTAAGACCTGCAGTCTATAGCACCATTATTTACTAGGTATTTTTACGTAATGCTGTCTTATGCAAGATCTGTTGTGAATTTCAAATGGGGTTGTTATGGCAGTAATTTTGCAGAATTATAGTTGCCAATAGTTACGTCTACTCGCACAAAGAAAGCAATTTTTTCTTGTAATATGTATTTTTTTTTTACTTCTGCACCAATTCCATTGTCACTATTTAAATAATGTATTTTTATTTTGGTTTTCTGAAAACTTGACTTAGTAAACAACGTTCATTTTAGTCACACTACTTCGGTGCAGCTTTTTAATGTTTTTGCTTTTCTTTCAGATCTCTGTGGAGGAGCAGGGGCGGAGCCTCGTCATTAAGATTGACAGGGAGGCGGTGATGAAGATCGCGGTGAACGGAGACCTGTTCACGCTGAAGAGGGGCATGCACGAGCTCAACCTGACCGTCGGAGGGGTCCCCTTCAGAGATGGGGGGCTGCTCAGCAAGGTGAGTGTCACTGCTGTCACAGCATTACTTGGGAACGCACTGTGCTTAAATTGCACATTCATCTCAGGATCTCAAAACGCTTTACAGCGAAGGGGAGACTCTCCTCAGCCACCACCAACACGTGTCTCCATGTTGTGCCAGAACAGTCACCTCACTGCAGCTTCAGAGGTAGAGAGGGAGAGAACTGCTTAGCCAGTACTACCGGGGAATAATTAGATGGCCTTAATTGAGTGAGTGAAAATTAGAATTTTTCCAGGACTCCAGGGAAGCACTACTTTGTTTGAAAAATTTCCATGGGAACTTCAACGACTATAGGGAGTCAGTGTAACCTGAGTGTAGCCTCTCATCCAGCGGACAGCATCTCCTACAGACCCAAGGTGTGCTGAGGTATTGGTTCTTTCTGTTCGGTCCAGAGAGAACACTGCCCCCTGCTGGTTCACTGACAGCACAAGTCTGTTTTTTTCCCAGGAAGTTTCTAATGCAGGTGCTAAACAAGTCCAACCTGAAGCTCTGCTTCAGTCATCGCCCACAACACAGGCACAGGGTAGCATGGCTGCTGGCTAGTAACTGCTCTTATATTAATATCTAGAACCTGTAGCAGAACCTGCAGTAATGATTCCAGCTGAATAATGACAGAGTCTGGAGTCGATGCTTACATTGGGAGATTAAGCAGTTTTTCCAGAGGAAAGAGTTGCAGGAAGTCATTATTCTGCTTTGGTGGTGAGGTTCAGCCTCCTTCCTGACCGCTGCTCACACAAACATATCATTTCACACATACACAGGCACACGTGTGAATATTCTCTCACGTTTTGTACATTAACACATATGCACACATTCTCTCAAATACACGTTTCGTCACACATTCTCATTCCCACACACAAACACATTCTGTACTGCATTCAGCGAGTGATTCATTATTCCTGTGCTCTGTAAGGGTGCTGGGTCATTATTCAAGTGTTCTGTGAGGGAGATGGGTAATTATTCCTCTGCTGTGTGTGAGCTGGGTCAGTATTCCTGTGCTCTGTGAGCTGTGTCATTATTCTTATGCTCTGTAAGTGAGCGGGGTCATTGTTCCTGTGCTCTGTGAGCTGTGTCATTATTCTTATGCTCTGTAAGTGAGCGGGGTCATTGTTCCTGTGCTCTGTGAGGGAGCTGGGTCAGTATTCCTGTGCTCTGTGAGGGTGCTGGGTCATTATTCCTGTGTTCACTGAGGGAGCTGGGTCATTATTAGTGTCTTAGCCTGAGTGGTGTTAGTCACGGTCCTTGTGATCTTTGAGGTTGTTTTTCTGTTCTGAATGAACAATGTTATTTTTCCTGTTCTTTGTGTGAGATGAGTCATTCAGCAAACTGGGTCATTGGATTACTGTGGCTGTGTCCTCCCCCCCCCTCCCCCCCCCAGCTGAACCCTCGTCTGGACGGCTGTTTACGGGAATGGCGCTGGCTGACCGGAGAGGACACCTCCATTCAGGAGACCATCCGATCCAACGAGAAGATGCAGTGCTTCTCCGTGGAGGACCGCGGCTCCTTCTACCCTGGCAGTGGATTCGCCCTCTTCAACCTCAGCCACAGTGCGTGTACCGCTGCGTGCGTGTGCGTGTGTGTGTGTGTGCGCGTGTGTGTGTGAGTGTGTGTGTGCGTGTGTGTGTGTGCATGTGTGTGTGTGTGAGTGTGTGTGTGTGTGTGCGCACGCATGTGTGTACATGTGCGTGTGCATGTGTGTGTGTATTTGTGCATGCAAGCATGTATGTGTTTGTTTGCATGTGTGTGCTTGTATAGGAATGTGTCTGTCTCTGCAGGTGAATCTCAGGTGCTGTGTGTGGTGTATACGTGTGTTCAGGCATGTGTCTGTCTCTGCAGGTGAATCTCAGGTGCTGTGTGTGGTGTATACGTGTGTTCAGGCATGTGTCTGTCTCTGCAGGTGAATCTCAGGTGTTCAGTCTGCAGTTGAGCCTGCGTCCTGCCTCCTGTACTGGGGTCCTGTTTGCACTAATCCGTCAGGACAGCGTCCCTCTGTCCGTCTCCCTGTCCCAATACCATCCAGGGAAGAAACTGCAGCAGGAGGTGAGATTTCAGACATTATGTGTGTGTGTGTTTGTGTGTGTGTGTAGGTGTACATGTGCATGTGAGTGTATGCGTGTATGCATGTTTGTTTTTTTTACAATATAAGATATTTGCCAAATACAGTACAAATTGATACATTCCCTTATTTTAAATCATGCATGTGGCCACGTTTAGTTTAATGGATGCTTTTTTTGTTTGTTCAGACGTATCTATCGAAGTGCAAGCATAAATAAATGTCTGTAAATACCAAACGCGCATATCTGTAATTATGACAAGCATCACAAGTCTGAGAGGATGTGTGAAATGTTTGTGCCTAGTTTGAGAATACCGTTCACAGCAACTTACACAATAAAAGCTTGCCATGCCACTTCTCATAGTAAATACAAATGTGCCAATCTGTTGAAGTGCCTTTATACAACTTCAGCAAGGTTTTGAGCATGAACTTGACATGGGTGCGTCACATTTAAGCGTGATTGATTCCCATAGCCTCAAAAAAGCAGCCCTTTTTAAAACCACTACAGTACAACTGTTTTGAGTACAGGGGTTTTTGGAAATTTTCCTTTGAAAGTGAAGTGGGATTACACCAATTTTAATTTGAATTATTTAATCATGTTACTCTTGCATAGTTTTGTAGCTATACATAGTTTTATAAATTAACTGATCGTCAAAGTAGAATTAGAATATTGTTTGTGTTCTACTTCGGCTTTCCAAAAGACACAAGTTGCAGCATGATAAACTGTCTGTACTTGACATCTGCTTGCAAAAATAAATGCAACTTCTCTTACTTTCTCTAAAAATGAAAAAATGACAAACTGAAAGATAACTTGAAAGAATGCAGCCTATGTGCGTCAAAACGGAAAGCGTAGGCTGGTTGTCAAGGAACGCGCTGAAAGGATACACAGGCTGAACTGCTAGTTCAGGGCCAGCCAGAAAGGGTTCTTGTGATGTCACAAAAGAAAGCATCAGTGAGGTAGCATTCAAAGGGAAGCAGAAGCCTCTGAACATACCGATTCTAGCACGAGAGATTGCCATTTTGTTTTTATTACATTGCTGCTTCTGAAAATTGCTCCCATGTTTTCTTTTAATCGATGGAAAGCGTGACTGAACGCTGATAATGACAGTGATTATGAATGTAATGACTCAGTAAGTGAAGTGGGGACATAAACCATTTCCTCCCCAAATTGTAGAGGAAATATTTGAATTGACTCCCAACTACAGTACAAGTGACAACTTGATTTACGTATTACACCATGTCTGTCGGAGATGGAACCATTTTGACTATACGAGGGTAAATTTCACGGGTTCCACAAACTGAACTTCAGCAAGACTGCAGCAGTGTGTCACTATTCGCCATTTTAGCTAGTCTCACAGGGTTTCTCGGAACATGCAGAGCTACATTCACTCTTTTCTCTCAAAACGTGTAATGTGCAGTGCTGCTTATTCAGCACCTGGAGAAACTGTCAGACTGTTTCAGTCAATGAGCCCATTGATAGATGCTCACACCTTGGACCTTGAATAACCGTTAAAAGCAGTTTTAGAAGGGCATGTTTATATACAGGGGGTAGTTGAATGAATGAATGAATGTATTTGACAATTTAAAAATGAGATTTCATAAGACTGCATAGCAGACATCACCTAGCTCAAGTAAATCTTTCTCTTACTGTCATTCGAGGACCATGTTCTATGCTGTTCTTTTAATCCTCTAGCACTTGTTCCGTATCAAATGCTCTAGTACACAGGTTAAACTTGTTAACAGTGGGACCCAAATTAGAAATACTTATTATATCTGGGCCCCATTAAGGAATGTAGTAGCTTTCAGGACCCCTCAAACACACGTACGAGCAGACTCATTGGCGTGGACCCGCCTCATTCACTCCCAGGATTCGTTTTTGGTCCTGACCCCTAGTTAAAGAAGCACCGCTCTAGTACGCAGGTACATGTGTGTGCTTGTACACTGCTTTGTGATGTCATAGCGATGCGTGTTATAGTGCGTGTGTCTGTGTGCATTTGCGTGCGACTCTGTTTGATTGCCATTCTGACGCAATGTTCCGATGCGTGTGCGCGTGCGTGCGCTGGCGTCCCTCTCCGCCGTCCTGCAGTACGTCCTGGTCTCGGCGGGCAGCGAGGTGGTGGCCAGCTTCCCCGCCTACCTGTGCGACTTGGAGACGCACCTGGTGAACGTGACCATCGCCGGTAACCTGACCCTGCTGGAGGTGGACGGGCAGGCGGGGCAGACGGAGCAGGGGGAGGGGCCTGCTGTCCCGGACCTGTCCTCCCCCACCAGCATCTTCCTCGGAGGTCTCCCAGGTGAGTGAGTTAGGGCAGCGCCCGGCTCGTCCCTCAGGGTCTAGAGCCCAAACCTGCTGCCGCTGCGGGTGGAGGGAGGTTCTGACCACGAGAACTGACACGGGGTCAGTCATGGCTTCCTTCACACGCTGCTGTCCTGAGCTGATCTTGGAACCCCTATTCAGAGCAGAGCACGAGGGGAAAACTGTGGCTAGCTGTGTCGCCGTGGTTAGCGTGTCAGCACGGATACTACATACGTTGCCCGGAAGTGTATTTTGGTTGACCTTTGACAAACCATCTTCCCCCTTCCCCCTCCCTCCAGATGTGCCTGTGGTGTCCACCCCAGTCTCTGCCTTCTACGCGGGCTGTATGGAGGCCACCCTCAACGGCCGAGCACTGGACTTAGACGAGGCGCTCCACAAGCACAGCGACATCCGGTCGCAATCCTGCCCCCTGGTGGGCCCGGCCCTGTAACTGCCACTGCCCTCGAAAAAAAAACCGTCTCCCCTGACGAAACCCACACACCCCCAAAACTCTGCTGTTCTCCTCCAAACACTGTCTTCTGATAGATTCCCCAACCACTGTCCTCTACAAACGGTGACCGGTTAAGCCCCGCCCCCTCAGACTCCTGTGGCCCGCCCCCCCTCCTTCACTGCCTTCGGCTATGCAGGTGATGTCATCAGGTACAGCAGGACCACGCTTCACACTGAGGTGCAGGGGTGTATGTATTTATATTAGAGACATAGAGCCTATGCTGTTTCACACAGGCTACTGAGGGGAGTGTGCTGTAATATACTGTATATGTAAATACTTGAGTACACAATGCTTTTTAGCAAAACTTACCTTTTGAATTATCCTGGCCACTTCTCCTGGCATTAAACCTTTTTTTAAAGTACAGTATTCAACACTAAGACAACAGTATTCCAAAAATATATTATTTTTGTTTTTACCCCTGTTTGTTTGTTACTAGTATTTGAGTTTATAGATATAATGTTGAAGATCATGGTTTATCTTGTGTAAAACTGTCCTTTCAGAATGTTTGAATTGCTGTTTTTTTTTTTACTTTCGTTTTGTATATTTTAACCTTCATTTTATATTTTGTCTTGGTCAGTCTCCCAGTGCACTGTTTGCTGGGTGATGTGGTTTTTTTAAATATAATGGTTAAGTGGAACCCTGCTTGAAATGAAATAAAGGTGGTGGTTGAGATAGGGACAAGTGGAACTCTAGTTTAATAGCCGCTCATCAGATGATAGTACAGTGGAACCCCAGAGTTAAAGACCTCCAGAGGTTCTTCATTCATTCAAGTTCTCATAACACCATAACTCAAATGCAATAAGTTGCTAGTGATTTCATTATAAATGGTATAACACAATGTATAACACACCTGTTGAAAAATACTGGAAAACAAGCGCTGTAAAATGTTTTGTGATTGAAAACTTTTTTCTTTTTTTTCTCCATTTTGAAGCAAATTAAAAACCACATGTCATTTATTTATTTTTTTGCCCATTAATAATTAGGCACTGCATGGTCCATAGGAGGTGTTTGTTTCATTTGAGTTCTTCTGCAGAGCCTGATGGTAGGAGTACTCACCAGGACCTGTACACCACCAGGGGGCGCCTATGAGTGCACACTAAAAGCAGAACACATGGGGGGGGGGACTGATCACATATGAGAGCCAAATACCTGCGCTGCACTTAAGCACTCCACACAAGCACACTATTACCAAAAACTCAGAACACAAGAGTCCCAAGTGATTGCAAACACAGGATTCACTCAAAATCCATTTCTAACCAGTTGCAAGGTTCCTTATTTTTTACATTCAGATGATATGCAGATGCTACTGTAGTTCAAGATGATGTTTAAGACACATTTCACTCTAAAGTTCTAAATTTTTACAGACTAAAGCACTGCCTAATCTTAAATGATATTTTTAAGTTTCACCTTTGTCGGTTTAATAGTCTTACCCACACACAAGTCTGGCATCGACTGAAGGACATGGAACTGTGGTATGAGAGACTGAAGCTCACAGGACACTTAAAAACCTGAAGAGGCAGCTTCTTTCTCCCAAACTGAGCACAGGTTTCAGAGTACAGCAAGTTGGCCACGTTCCTGAATAAATTTGAAAAATAACTGTGAAAAGTGGGATTACGAAAGATTTGTCCTCTAAGGGCTTTGCCTAAAACATTGTGTGTCTGTGGCTTCAGTGACGGGCGGTTGTAACCAGTCATGCTTTATATTCACAAAATATTTTTTCTGTGATGGTAAATGGTAAATGGACTGCATTTATATAGCGCTTTTATCCAAAGCGCTTTACAATTGATGCCTCTCATTTGCCAGAGCAGTTAGGGGTTAGGGGTTAGGTGTCTTGCTCAAGGACACTTCGACATGCCCAGGGCGGGGTTTGAACCGGCAACCCTCCGACTGCCAGACAATCGGTCTTACCTCCTGAGCTGTCGCCCCTATGTCGTGACGCATCTATAAAGTACACTGTGGCAGCCCCATGGCATAGATGGCGAAACGAACATTAAACTGATGACTGATGAATTGGTCGATGGCCAATGTTGGCCCGGCCGCCTGTTGGCAAGGTAAAAGTATGGAAATGTTATATATAACTGAAATGGCTGAAGTGTAACCAACAGGTCAAGTCAGAGAGGGGCACGGCATGCTTTTAACCCTTTAAGGTATAAGGGGTCACATAGTCTAATATGTGATTAGAACATCCTTAACTGACCAATCTAATGCTGATGTAACAAGCACTACTGGTGATTGAAAGCGATAGTGAAACGCAGACTTAGAATTTTGAAAAACCCTACTCTTCAAAGGGTTAAATAAGGTGAATGCCCTGTATCGATGTTACCAAGGTGATTTGGTTTCTTCAGGAGGGAACCGGCCACACCAACTGCTCGTGCATGGTTCCACTCCACGAGACCACAGGGGTGGGGGGAGGGGGGGGGGCACGTCACTGGAGAGGGATCAAAGATTCTGATCACTCAGCAAGCGTAGGGCGGGGGCTTCTCACAGGGGCCGTAAGACATCCCATAAAGCACGGGTGCGTTTGGGGTCAGCATGTAGCTGGATGAGGCCTGCGAGGGGGCCTGGCTCTCTTCGGATGGGGACGCTGGTGCCTCGGGGGCGGGCGGTGCTGCCGGAGGCGGGGGCTGGTAGTTGCCATGGTGCTGGGGGAAAGAGGCAGAATTTGGCTGAGAATTAGACAGTGCCTTTATGCTATAACTCTTGAAGAAAGGCTGAGAGCAGAAACAACATCTGTGAGATGCTGGCAATAATAAATGTGTCTGGTACCAGCGGCTGTTTTATTAGGCTGCACATTCCTGCAGTGTGTGTCCCATTAACCCAAAACTTGAGGGATGTCAAACACTACGAAAATTCTCAGTACACCTCTACTCATCTTCACTGCAAATGTTTACCCGTGCGGCAGACACCTGGAGAGGCAGGTGCCCTTCATATGGAGACAGGATGGTATGGGGGTTAACTCTTTAAAGTGCAAGACCACATATATGTGACTAGAATGTTCATGAAGTGAACATTCCGACACTGATGTCACAATCACTGCTGGTAATTGAAAGCGATACTTAGAATTTTGAAAAAAAAACATTCTAAAAAAACCTCTTTAAAAGGCTGAGTAAACAGGTGGAGCGGGAAGGAAGGAGTGGGTACCTGCATGGGCAGCGGGTAATTTGGGTACGCGGGCAGTGCCTGATTGGACGGGCAGAATCCAGCGTAGGTCAGCATATGCTGCGTGGGATTGTACAGGATGTGCGGAGGCGGAGCCAGGCTGGGCGATGTCTGGGGGGCGGGGCTCTGCACACACAGAAAAGAACACGGGGGTCAGTCAAGATGCGTCTTTCATTTCACTGAACATCTGGCTCCCAAAACTTACTGTCATCCACTGGAACAAAACAATAGGGATAACTTTAACTGTATGAACCTGGATTTTACCCCACTGGCTATGGGGTATGTGTGGTAAGAGTGGGATGCGTGTCAGAGGTGGGGCACCTGTCTGTGTAGGAGGTGTGTAATAATGGACAGGGATCTGGGCTTGTAACACAGAGGCTGAAGGTTTGACTGCCAGGTGGGGGCACTGCCATTGCACACAAAGGTACTTAAGCTGCATTGCTTCAGGAGATACCCAGCTGTTTAAATGGAGGGTGTGTAAAAATGGTAAGCCGTGCTAAGTTACTCTGGATAAGAGTGTCTGCTCTATGCCTGAATGTAACGAGTGGGGGTCAGGCTGGTGTCTGTGGAGGCGGGCAGGTGCTCGGCAGGTCCGTACGATGTCTTTGAACGCTCCCAATACGGCTGCAGTGAGGATGCCCAGCAGCAAGCCCAGGATGTTCAGTACCACTGAGGACCAGAGGAGGCGGTAGAGGTGCACCACGTCCGAGCAGCTGTTCACGCCCGTGTACTCGTAATAATGCGAGTGGTCGTCCGGACTGCGGGTGCACAGAGAGAGAGAAAGAGACTCAACACCGCTCCTCACTCAGATACACACATGCACTAATGCACAGGCTCTTAAGGGCAGCTCACAGTTTGGCGATGTATGATTGGCCGATGGATATCGCTACATTTTTGTCACCAACATTCTACTGCAAGCTGTCGCTCATAAAACGATAATGTCGTAATCACAAAAAATAATAGAAAGCATTGCCAAAGTGGAGTCATTTGCGCAATAAAGCTAAAGATAACTGATTTACAGGAGATGAGAATGTAGCATAATGTCATGACAACTGAACCAGCGACGGGGTCAAAGTTTAATGCAATTTAAGTCTTGGCCATGGGCTCTGGTACTACGATAGTCAACGATGACGAATCGTGTGTCTCTCTAATATACACCAAACGTCGATGAGACTGACCATCAAATGTGATAATCACCGGTGGCAACAATTGCACATCCCCAAACTGTAGACTGCCCTTTTCTGTGTAACCCCAGGTCTGTCTGTCTCAGACTCCATCTGTCTGTCTGTCTACCTGCCCCCTCACCTTTCACAGCTATGTAGGTCACAGCAGTAGCAGGTGTTGGTTTTCACTCTGATCTTACACTTGCTGTTGAACGAGTAGCAGGTCACCTGGAGAAAGGATCATCAGAATCATCAGAATATATTCCTTTTGGCTGGGATGTCACCAGCAAGTGCCAACAGTCAGACATTATTTAACTGGTTACAGATGTGCTGCCTTCATTTCACACCAGCAAATGGGTTATACGACTCAATCAAACTTCAGCCCTGGAGGGCCAGGATGTCTGCTGGTTTGTTAATTGCCATTAAAGTTTGATTGAATTGCACATGCCTTTATACTGGCTAAGTGCATTTAATTGAATCTGGCAGTGTCCTGCAATAGCCATCTAAGGAGTACTAACCCAAACCATGAAAAACAGCCCCAGACCAAGGGGCGCCCAGATACTTTTGGTCATACACAGTAGTGTACATACTTTCTAAAACTATTCATCACTACTAGGCTACTTACCATTCTGCCACTAGTGGGTGCTATTCTGACATTGTGCAGGTGTAGATCTTTAGATATTTACAGTTTTGGATGCACCTGAATTATAATTTGTTTTCTTCTCACAGGGCTGGTACAGAGCCCAGTAGTTGACTGATTTAGATTTTTTTAAATTAATTTGTACAAGATATAAATCATGCACTAATGTCACTAGTCAGGCTCCATACAAATGCACGTCTCTGGTAGGCCATCTTTATGTACCCATCTCACTGTAGCAGCGAGGGGCTGGTGGGTATTTCACAAAGCAGGATTACTGGGTTAGCTGGGTAAATGTGCAGAGTAAAACCCGGAACAGCTCTTTTAACCCCCAGATTCGGGAGGGTTCCGGGTTTTACTCAGTGCAGCTATCCAGCTAACGCAGTTACCCTGCTTGGTGAAACAGGGAAACTGGTGTGCAAGATGACAGACGCACCTCCGTGTAGTAGTTGTCATAGGCGTACCCACTGGAGTAGAACTCACACCTGTTCTCCAGCAGGGGTCTCCTGTCCTGCAGCGAGAGGTGAGATCGGGAAAGGCGGGAGGAGAGAGAGAGAGAGAGAGAGAGAGAGAGAGAGAGGGGTGTTGGAGGTGGGGCGGTACAGAGGAGTGCATTAGCCCTGTGAGTGGTCCTGCAGAACGGTGTGAGCGTCACACAGTGACCCTGCTATGTCCTCCCGTTAAGGCCAGTTTTATTTGATTAAGGTCGCTTAACGGTGAAGACTTTATTGGATCAGTGGAGAAAGGAGGTAATGGGTTATTTCACTGATTTACACTCTTTCTGAAAACAGGGAGGACACAGGTAGGACACCGGCGGAGAGGAGGTTGGGCTTCTGAAGCGAGCGATGAGTAATCGTGGTGAGTCAGGTCTGGTTGCCCATGCGGCCGAAGCGACACTTTTGCCTGATTACGTTCTGCTATTGGCTATCCGTTTCGCTGACAGTTTCATTAGCACAGAGGGAATGTGCATGTGTGTGTGTGTGTGTGTGCACGTGTGTGTGTGCGTGTGTGTACGTGTGTGTGCGTCTGTGTGTGTGTGAGAGGGTGACTGGATGAGGGAGGGATTTGTAGGGAAGGGTCCGTGGTGATTGGGTCTATGTGACGGGCTCCAGCAGACACAAGGAGGCGCTAGAGGACCAGGGGATACTCACGATAAACTCAGCCGCAATGATCCCATTCACAATAGCGCAGAAGAAGGCGGCGACCACGCCAATACTGACAAAGATGATGGATGACACAAGCTAGGGGAGAGACAACAGAGAGAGACACAGAGTTTTACCCTCTTGTATCTTCATTTCCTGAACGCTCTTTTAAAAAGCTGTTGTGCATACAACAATTCCAGCTCCTCTTCCAATAGAATGCATACTCTTTCCTTATGCACTCTCAAATTGCATGTTAAATTACAGGTAATGAAAGAATAAAACAGTATTGATCACACCCATATTGTTTCGGTCCCTTGGGGCATTTAATCCTGGGTCCCAATGACGTCAGCAGACTCAACCTGATATCTAGTGACATGTACGTATCTTAGTTGATTTTACGAATCAAGTTCAGATATTTTTTTCCATGACTGAAGCTATTTGTTAAAGGTCAAGGAGTTCATACTCCAATAACTGCTCTGTGGAAGCACAAAAAATAGATAATGCAGATAACTGCAGATAATTCTGCTGCAGTTTGGGGGATACAGGTTTGTTTTGCATTCTCTACAGCCAGCTTCAGACTGCTACAGCGAACGCAGACCCCCCCCACACACACACAGTCCACGATAGCTAACTATACCACCCCCCCCCCCCCCCCACCCTCACGATCTTGCCAGGCTCTGACTGAAACATTAAAGGTTCGCATGTGTTCTCCCCCTCTATCTCTCCATCGCCATCTCTTCCTCCCTCCCTCCCTCCCTCCCTCTCTCCTGACTCGCAGTGCTTGCCCGGACACCAGCCCTTCCTCTGATTAAACGTGACCTCTATCCACCACTGAATTTCACGCCTGAGTGACTTATCGATGTGCACCCTCCACTCCCCACAAGTCTACTTCACACATTTCCATAGTAACAATGGAAATATTTCCACAGCGGAGAGGCACACAGTCCGAGGTGAAGCTGTAACAATGGTCAGTTTGCGGAAGGGGAAGCTTTGCTAAAAGTCTGCCTTTGGCCCGGAGACACAGCAGGAAACACAACCTGTCGATACACTCAAGCTCAGACACATCACAAGCACCGTCACCAAGTACACACACAGGCCACGGCAGTGTGAAGACGGCACTTCTAACGCACAAACAGAGCCCAGTCGGCAGCAAAATACACAAACACGAAGAACACATCGGCATTAATGGACATAATGTAGACAGCATGTTTCCACTCGTCTACATTCATCCATCCATTATCTAACCCGTTTAATTCCCGGTCAGGGTCAGGAGGGATGCTGGAACCTGTCCCAGCATGCATTGGGCGAAAGGCAGGAAGACACTCTGGACAGGTTGCCAATCCATTGCATTCACTCACGCACTCATAGTAGAGAGTTAGAGTCTCCATTTAGCCTAACTTGCAAGTCTTTGGACTGTGGGAGGAAGCCGGAGTACCCGGAGGAAATGCAGATGAATACAGGCTCCGGTGCGATTTGAACCCAGGACCTTCTTGCTGGGGCAAAAGTGCTACGCACTGCACCATCGAGCTGCCATTCAGCAATGCTTAAACATGGCTGTATTCAGTCTAGAATACCTCACACTTGGGGGCATGCACAAGTAGGTGTGTATATTATAACATTGTGGAACGTAGAATGTGTTGTTAAAACAGCAAAGATCCTGAAAATGTTTGTTTTTTATTTATTCCAGGGGCTTTTATTTCTTTATTCTCACAAGGAATGATTGTATCTCGGACCACATCAGAAGGCAGAGTTCTTTAATAACCTGCAAGGTGCATTTTGGCGAAGGTGCCAATTTAAGGTTTATCTGACGGCGCTGCTGCAGTCAGCTTCACAGAATTAAACCCTTAAATTCCACAGATACAGATTAAATCTGAGTTCAGGATTATTGCTTTTTCGCCTGCACTGGAATATTAATTGCGTACGACTTCATACCTGCCAACTTAATGACAGCGGGGTGGGATTCGCAGCGAGAGAAGCTGCAGCAATAAGCAGCACCCAGTTGTGAAAGCACCCACAAAAATAATAAAGACGTCATTTTCTATCCGTCATGTTTCATACTTTCATTAATTTATTTGCTGTACACGGTCATTTCTTTTTTTTATGGAACTCTTTTTCCAGCAGCTTCTACACTTAAAAGATTGAATCGGATGAACGCATGACATTCTGAAGCCCTGCTTTCTCAGGTGCTATTAACATCTTTAATGTAGGGACAGAGTGTACCTGATGAAATACAACAAAAACTCAATCCACTATTTTAAATGCACCCAAGTTCGCAAAGCTACAGATGACACATGCAAAACAGCACAGCCTCAAAAACACACTCATATTCATAGTGAGAGCACAGCACCTAGAATCAACACATGCAGAACTGTTGGCAAGCATAAAGTCTGGGCGTACTGGACAGAAATATACCTAAACTACATTACAGAAAATTAATAAATATAGCTTGGATAATACAACTGACAAAATACACGTTGCCAATAAAATCTTGTTTTGGATCAACAGTAAGTTATTAATGAAAAGGCATTAGTTATGGTCACCATCTGCATATTGAAATGAATAATGAGTGCCATATAGACATTGCCTGATCCTCCTCATGTAAGCACCAAGCTGAACCATCTGAGCCCAGAGTCATTTGGGAGACAGAGCAGCTGCTTGGACAGCTGTACAGAAATTTGACCACAACTCCGACGGGGAAACATACTGCCCGGCCAAGACAGCAGATCACAGATGGGCCTTCAAAATCTCATTGCCTAGTGATTTTATGGTCTTCATCACTTCATCACCAAATGCTCTGGTCTCATTCCTCTCTCGCGCTGCAGCCTGCCTCTGGACCAATAGGAGCAAAGCTGGGTTCTGTGCCATGTAGCATGACTCAGTATGTACCCTTACTGCCGCCGATCGCACCCAATGCAACCCCCACCCCAAATTCTGATTTTCCCAACCCCCTCCCCCACCCAACT
This sequence comes from Anguilla rostrata, assembly GCF_018555375.3. Lineage (NCBI taxonomy): Eukaryota > Metazoa > Chordata > Actinopteri > Anguilliformes > Anguillidae > Anguilla > Anguilla rostrata. The sequence goes on from NC_057947.1 coordinate 27,973,288, forward strand.
CCCAATCGCGACCAAACACAACCCCCCCTGACTCACCCTCAATCCAAACCCAACCCCCTCACCCCCAATGTCGACCAATCCAGACCTCCTCACCCCACCCTCGATCCCAATTTAACCCACCTCCCCTCTCCACTCCTAATCCCAAACTAACCCAACCCTCCCCATCCAACCCTCAATCCCAATTTACCCCAACCTCCACCACCCACAATCCTGACCGAATCCAAACCCCAACCTCCAATGCCCTCCCTATCCAAACTCCCACCACCTCTAGTCCTGACCTATCCCAATCCCCCCTCTCCCAATCCTGATTTAAGCCAAACCCTGGCCTAAACCAACCACCCTACCCCAATCCTGACCCAACTCAACACTCTGATGGCATTCTGACCAAATCCAACACACATTCAAACCCATCAAAATTAACACTATTGAGGTCCAAAACAACATTCTGACCTCTTCTTGACCTAGTCTAATATAATCGCCCCAGCCACACCTAAAACTATATACGTATTAACAAAAACCTAACATCAGGAAACAGATCTGACCCTGTATCATTTTACGACTATGCTTCAATATTTAACCAACAAGAGCAAAGAAATATGACACTGCACAAATAAATCACAATTTTAGCAATCAAATCAGCCAAGGTCATCAATGATATCAATGCCCCTCACAATAATCACTTTAGTAATGAACTAGGGCTTGCTCTGCAACTGATCCATATTAATGAACCGTTTAAATGACTCTGTGTGGTGCTGTGACAGTACCCCTGTCAGTGAATCTGGACAGCAGCATTAGCTCACGTTATCTGAGCAGCAGCAGCAGCTAGCTCGTAAACAGCCCAAACCCCAGCCCCCCCTGCACACACACACACACACACAGACACACACTGATATGAACACAAGCAAATACTCACGCATACACGCACACGTGCACACACACACACACACACATACAAACACAGGAAAATACTCACGCATACATGCACACTCGCACACACACACTCACATCCACACACACACACACATATGCACACACACATGCCCCTATGAGGCAGCCTGGATGATCAGCGCATAACTCTTTCCGAAAACACAAGCCAGACCATAACGCTACACAACGGCTAGCGCAGCCTCAAGGTCGACCGCGGCGGAACGGTCAGGTGATCGATGACGGGACCGGACACCGCTATAATCAGGCCCGGAGCAAACCGGCCCTTCCTCCTAAAATATGGGCCGAGTGTCCGGTCACAGGGGCCCCAAGGTGACCAAGAGGGCGAGGAGCTCTGAAACACAGCCATCAGCGAGCAGGTGGACGAGCCGCCAACCGCGCAGACGTCGCTAATCACCAAACACGCAGAACTGCAGGCGGATTTCAGCGACAGCGCTTGGGATGAAACGACGGCCACGCGCAAGGAGAACCGTCGAAGAACGCCGCTGACTTTGCTGTTATTTCTCTCTCAGCGAGGCAGCCTGCGTGTGCCCACTGAGGGCTGTTTGACGTTTCCTTCGGCATCATTTTTCCTTATCCCCGCTAACCAGGGAACTCCGCCAGCTCCTCTTAGATGAAATCTCACGCTGACCCCCACAGAGCAGCTGTGCGGTTGCCGGTTCGTGTGCACGTTCGAACGCGTAAACCCAGATGAGATGGGAGTTGGTGCAGGTGGGGAGGGGGGGGGGTCGGGGGGGGTCTGGGGGGTCTGGCTCGGAGCAGAAACAAAGTCGGCTCCGTTACGGACACCCGCAACTCCGAACTCCGGCAGCGCCCTGATTAAATTTTAAAGCCGGGACTGGGAGAGATGGCAGAGATCCGGGCCCCCCTAAATCACGCGGAGACAGGGAGCTGCCGCCGCCGCCGCCACCGCCGCAGCGGTCCCCCCCATCCGGGCCCCGGCCATGGGCGGGCCGGCCCCGTCGCCATGGGAACCGCGCTTGGCAGGGCCGCGCGATTAAAGAGGGGGAATTACGCTCCTGCAGAGCAGCTATCGGCCCGGCGCAGACTGAGCAGAGCCTCGTTTAGAGAGCACTTCATTAGTTACCTGGATTTACACACCCGCCTCCCCCTCCCCCCCTCCCCCTCTCCCCCCGGCGCTCCGTACCCAACCCGCGCCGCTTCTCTGAGCAGCCAGCCAACTAATGCGCCGACACACTCGCGCGTCCCAGATCCCCGCGACTGAATAATGGAGGAGATGATCGCGGGAGGAAGAGGAGAGCGGGGTGCGGTTTCACGGTAACCCAGCAGATGCGCCGCCGTCGGCCTCAGGACATAAATTTAAGATGAGACACGGAGGCAGAGAACACACCTGATCCCGGGTATCCAGGCCGGGCTCGCTTACACAGGCACACACGAAACCCTTCCCACAATGCACCTGCCATCCTAATTCTCATTCCCTGTGCTAAGTACAGAGTAGGCACAAAGTCTTTTACCTGAGCCTATATTCACTCACCTGTGCCTGTAGTCTGTAGCCTGGGCTTGTAGTCTCTCACCTGGGTGTGCAGTACTTCCACTGAGCCTGCACTGTTTAACCTAGACTGATTGCCCCCCATTAGCAACAGTGTAGTATAATGGTAAGCAGCTCGCCTTGTAACAGAAAGGTTGTCGTTTCCCAGGTAGGACACTGCCATTGTACCCTTGAACTAACCTGCATTGCTTAGGCATTCAGTATAAATCCAGCTGTATAAATGGATGCTATGTATTTACCCAGAAAAAACTGCATAAGTTGGTCTGGATGAGAGCGTCAGATAAAACATCCGTTATGTAACGTAATGCTTCACATGGGCTCCAATATCCCAGTCACACCCTGAGTGGTTTCTAGGGACAGTGCCTTTTGGTCCAATGTCTCTGTAGTCATGGTGACAGTGTGAAACTGACACCGCTTCGATCAGTTTGTACTCGACAGCAATTAATAACAATCGGAGTGGTCCTGGTGCCATCAGAGCACCAGCCGTGCATTATGGGAAGACTCTCTTAGTCGCCAATGCAAATCTAATTCTTTTGCTTTTCTGAGTGCATGTCCAATCATTCCTGGATAAACAGCCATCCGTGTGTGCCACCTGGATCATGTGACCAAATTAACACAATGATATCCGCGCAGGAGAGCTCAGAACAGGGCAGTTTCCACATGCAGGGCATATCTCATAGGGTGGGCCATCCAAAGCAATAGAAATTGCCAATGGCATCGCTGAGAGAAAGAGAAAAGGGCACTCAATCCCCCTATCACACTACTCACCATGGGTCTCCGATTCTCCACCAGGTTAATTCCCACAATCCCGAGGAAGGATCCAAAACTCAGCTGAGGAGAAAAGGGAAATGCACCCAGTCTCAGCAGAGGGAAGGGTCATGTGATGTCTCGATGTGAAAATGATGGTTCACTTTCTGGGGTTTATTTTTTTTTTTTAATTTTCAGTTTTCAGTTGGCCCAGACATTTCAAGTAATTCCAAAGCAGTTTGTACAGAGATGTCATTTCTCCAGAGGCTGTGTGAGGATTATATTTTTATTTAAAAACAGTTAAGCTTACTTGTATTTTTGGTCTAAACAATTTTCTACAGTGCACAGAACCTCTGCACTCAAGTTCCAGCGCAATATAAAACCAATTAACAATGTTTCTATATGAACTAGCCCTTCATTAAAAGCATTTTATTCTAAGAGGAGTGCCTTGGACTTGCTGTATTCATTATTTTGGCAATATAAAACCAGTTTTATGTTTATAATTGTGCAGAAAGGCCATCAAAGGCTGTGAAAGCTGCTTTGGAGTTGCTTGAAGTGTACTGTACGTCTTCACACCAACCCTAACAAAGCAGACCTCATTCAACAGAGATCTTATTGAGCAGCTAATGTGGGTATGGCATATTGTCCCTTTGAACTATAAGCATCTCGATATCCTACATCATTCTGATATCCTGTACATAAGTCTGGTTTAATTTTGAGAATGGTCAGTTCAAATTCTGCAACTTCGATCCTCCATTGGCTTTTGTCATGAGGACACTTGTTTTCCACAAAATGTATACGTAAAAAGGTTATATGTAGTGAAATTAAATCTTGCTGGTGACTTCTAAAATTAGTTAGGGCATAAAGTGTGTCAATTAGGTAATCATCAGTGTTCATGCTTGTTAGCCTTGTCAATTGCTTAGATAAATATCTGATAAATGGATTTTCACACAAGGTGTCATTCCTTTCTGTTTTTTTTTTCTTTTGGATTTTGCTTTTCTTTTTGATGTATGTGGATGGTTAAGTTTAAATATGATACAATAAAGTTTACATTAAATGCATATGTAATGTGAAAGAAATCTCATCCCTGTGGCGCAGTTCATCTGATGCCACAGTCTATAGCAGGGCTGCCCAACCCTGTTCCTGGAGATCACCTGTCCTGTAGGTTTTCATTTCACTTGGCACACCTGACTCTACTAATTACAGCAGCTCAAAGAAATCTCCAGCTCGTTGAATGAGGTGAGCTGTGTCAGGGTTGGAGTGAAAAACCTACAGGACGGACGGTTGATCTCCGGGAACAGGTTTGGGCAGCCCTGCTACAGACTGTGGCATCGGACGAAATGGTTACAGTGATAACTGAGCTCTAGATGCTCCACAGCCCAATGCACTGACTGGTGAGAAATGTCTGTCTAGTTGGCTGTGAAATTTCCTCTGGATGGGGCAGCTGGGGAGGGGCCGGGGGGGGGGGGGGGGTTGAAGGAGATGAAGAGTTACGACTCACAATGATCCCAGGGTAGTGTCCCGCTACGGCCACGTTCCCGGTGCGTGTGGCAGACACCAGGCCCACCACCAGGATCACCACAGAGAGGAGCAGCAGAGAAACAGTAAACCACAGGGCTGTTCTGCGCCTCTTCACAAACTGCTCTGCAGAGGGACATAACCACACACATCATCACACACTGTACTACTGAACAATACACATTATCACACACACCACAGACAGACACACACACACACGCACGCACACCACAGACACACTGAACAATACACATTACCACACACCACAGAAACACACACTACAGACATACACACACAGAGAATACATATCACACGCACACACAGAACAATACACATTATCACACACACAACAGACACACACACAAATGCACGCACTCTTGCATGCACGCACGCACATACACACAAACACACACACACCACAGACATGCAGATTCACACACCAACAGAGACAGGCACACACACAGACACACACATCATTCTCAAGTCATAAAACATTCAGCATCAAACACATCACACACACACAGTCCCAGACAGCAACACACCTCTGCTTATTACACATTACAATTGCTCTGCTTCTCCTTTCCTCACACCTCCATATACAATGCTTGCTAATTCAGTATCAGGTCATTGAATAGACCACTTAACCATTGCTTTTATTACCATCATTCTCACCAGTGATATGCAGTGAGGTGGCCTTCATAGCACCTGAATCAGCCTGTCACCTGTTAAAACTCTTGCCAAAATCACCACAATTAGGATTTTTAGTTTTGTTGATTCCCTCTAGAATCAATGTCTTCTGCAAAGCATAGCGTGAGAGCCTGTTTGTAAATGGCAATGGAAATGGTGATGGGTTAATTATAGTGAAAGACCCCATGGTTCACATTGTCCGATCACTTTTCTCAGAAAACCACCACATTTCCACATGATGTTGATCACATGTACTCTCCCCCCAGGCATCACAGTATGCATCCATATAGTGTTGGGGCACTGAACGACTACATTACAGTATATTTCAACATTCAGTTGAGCTTGGCAGGGCAATAAATTCCGTGTAGCGAAGAAACAAGCAAGCAAAGAAAACAAACAAGCACATTCAGGCAGAACCCGCAGGTTGTCCTATGACAGAGACTCCGACAAACAGACTGCAGGGTACAACTGCAGAACACAAGGACTATTTCTCATTTTCCTCGAGGTCATAAACTCCGCTGATTAAGCTCGAACCATTAGCCACGCAATACTACAAAAAATCAGTTTCTGCAACATTAAAGTACATCAAATTAGTTAAACAAATTATTATTATTATTATTATTATTATTATTATTATTATCATCATCATCATCATCACCATATTGCTGGACCTTATTATTTCAAAATAGCTTATTATAATTGTTTATTACTGTCATCGAAAACTAATTAGCCAGAGTAAAACTACACGGGATCAGGAAATGTAATTAATGTCAATAGGTGAATTATTTTTATCTTCAAAATTAATCCTTCCAAAATAGGTATTACCTCTTCACTAAAGGTCAATTGTCAAGCAATAATAATAAGTTTACCTTTTTTTTTTTTTACCTTTTTTGCTCCTTAAAAACAAAATATTACCTGCAGGGTCGAGAACGGTAGTGGCGGTTGGTGGGACCGTCGACTGTTGCATCTCGTCTGTGCCGGCGTTTTAGTGAGGAAATAAACAAATATAAACGCAAACGCCAGCAGTCCCCGCACACCAGCAAAAATGCCCGTTACAGGAGAATTATGTGAGATATAGCTCCCAAGCGTGAGCTGTTCCAAACACCAAACTTGCGTCGCCGTCCTCACAGCATCTCTGCGCGGGTGCGGAACTTTCTCTAGCTGAAACAGCCTTCTGTGCAGGAGAATCCGTCACCTGCTTCGCAGTCGCTTCCTCGCGGCAGTGTCTCCAGAATCAAGTCTCGCCCTGTGGGACGTTTGTGTGACCCGACACCGCCGAGGAGCAGCGAAGGAGGAAACAGTTGCCCCTAAAGGACCCGACGCCCCCACCCGTCTCAAGTCATCTCAAGGTACTGCGGACTTACAGAGTACACATTATCCCACCACTGGCTGAAATTGTGAACTTTCTTTCATTCACGATTGTGTGCGTGTTGTAGACTGATATCGGTGATATGGTTGTTTACCAGACCTGGACCGAACATAGTTTTTTTTATATTTGATATTTCATTTGTCAATGCCAACTGTTCTTTAATTCAAATATTCAAATAATTGTGCTGAAGCCAATGTTTGTTTAATATTCGAAATTCATCCCACAAAAGAATATAATTTGACATTGCATGTATGAACAATGTGAGCATACGCAGTAAGTTTTTTTAACCTATTCACAAAGATTCTGCCTAATAAGCTTTATTCAACATTTTTATGAGCAGACCGTTAGGGCGCATGGAGTGCAGCATTGATCGGAATGTTCCCAGGTGAGGCTAATTGTGGGCCTATTAAAGAAGATCAGCTGTACTGACAAACGATCTTTCTGCAACTAGGTTTGGGCAATATGGTAGAAAAGCTCGTAATTTGCACATTTGCAGCAGTGGCAAGCTTTTTTGTAAATAAATCGTTGCATATATTTCAGCAGTGTACACAGAGTTATTCGATGAGTAGGCTAGTCCTGAATCAAAGACTGTAGAATCTGTTTAGCTTGCACTTGTAAAACATTGCTTGCAATAATCTGCTGAAGGTAGTTTGACTGACTTGACAAAATGATGACCTGTGGTCGTGTCCTGTTGCACAGATGGTAACACTGAATGGAAATAATAGGTATAAAGCAGAAGAGATTAATAGGCAGCTAAATGTTAACCAGTCAAGGAGTTTTTTTCATACCAATGCTCTTGATAACATAATTAATCATTTAAGATCACATATGTGATTAGAATGTTCTTAATTGAACATTCTAATGCTGACAGTCACTTCTAGAACTCCATTGCCTTCAGTTACCAGAACACTGGTTTTGGTCATTTAGAATTTAGAAAAAGATATTCTAAAAACAAACCGTCTCTTCAAAGGGTTAAAGAGCAGATTGCTTGCCATTAATCCAGACATCAGCCTTTAAGTGTAAAAAGGTTTATTCTGATCCAGGTTCAGGTGCAAAAGGAACGCCTAAACCCCTTTATATACACTGGCCTGAGAGATATGGTGTCATTGATGTTAATCAACCTGAAGGAAAGGCCACCCACCTTGTGCCTCATATGGCGTTTGGAGTTTGAGAACATGTTAGTATAGATCAATGGTCTCCAACTCTGGTCCTGGAGAGCTACAGAGTCTGCTGGTTTTTGTTTTCACCTTAAAATCAGCACCCAGTTGAGGCCCAAGACATCAGGTGAGTTGAGTTAACTGTGTGATCACTGCTCTAATTGATTCACGAAGTGCAGAGTCACTATGAAAACCAGCAGACCCTGTAGCTCTCCAGGACCAGGGTTGGAGACCACTGTTCTAGATGCACACATCACTGAAACATTATTCTCTCTGCGTGTTGGGCTGTACCCCTATCAGGCCAGTCACAGAGCGTTCTCCATCATTGTCTCCTGAGACCAAATGTCAGTGATGCAATAAAGTTCTGTTTTATTGAGAGTCTCAAAATATGGTGGGAGCAGAATTTGCTCCCACCGTATACTGACATATTTACTCGGTCAGTTTACAGTCTAGGTTCCAGAAACCTCATCATCAGGTCTGTTATGTCTTATGCATTATTTATAGATTATACCCAATTTTACAATCCAGTGAGGCAATTAGATTGTGAGACTGTGAATTTGAAAAGTCAAATACATTAGATATGAAAGCATTGCCTGCAAATGCTATCAGAAAATGTGGATCAATACAACATTGAACTGTTGAATTTGCATGTTGTGCATATTTGTGCATGCATGTGTGTGTGTATTATTATAAATCAGCAAGGCTTTCTGCATGCAAGAAACACTCCCTCAAAAGCGCCATATATATTGAAACAGCATTTTAATAATTTAATAATTGACGTACCACACTGAAATCGCACATTAAGACAATGTCAAACTGAAGTTTAACAGCAGGCTGTGGCCTTGTTCAACACAGACATTTTGAATATTGTCTTTTGTCCTGCATGTATTCACTTAACTGCAGTAAACTTTTACAAGAGAGCACATGATCAGGAAATTGTGTAAATGAATAAAACCTCTTTTTATGGAGACCTGCCTCCTTCACTATATGTGTTACTGTCCGTTCTTTGTGATATAATTTCTAACACTTGTTTAAGGATGTGGCAATAAATATGCAAGACCTGTTGGCTGGACCTTAAAAGTCAATAAAACATTTTGTTATACTAAAATATTTTTATCATACTTATGTTATACTAGTAGTATTAGTGCAATGGGTGACGGGATATTTCATTGCATTATTTAATTAAACAATTTTTCAGCTGGTTTCCATAGTAACATCAATCCTTTGTGGGATTAAACGGGAAATAAACCGCTGTGCTTTTGTTGCCGTGGTAAATGGACCGGAAGATTGAGAGTGGTCGTCACTCTCAGCTTTCCATCACCCTAAGTGTCCGTACCTCCGCACACATTTAAAGCTTCCCCTCCTGAGTGCTTTGTGCCAATCCCAAAATAAAGGAACAGTCCCCTTCAGCCATACAGCGATTTCCCTCTTCACAGCTGCTGCTGTGAAAGTAAAATCAGAGGTGTCGGAACAGCCTCCACAGGACTTGATGTTTTTTTGTCAAAAATTTCAATATAATTTTGTATAAAATTTTTCATCAAGGATGTATCTTAACAATCAAAAATCTATTTATGAACATTCACCTGTTCTTTGGACAAGTGTCCAACTTAAACAATAAAATGTTGCTCGAAACAGACCAATTAATTCTAAAGAGCCTTCCTGCCAGAATCGCTCAAATTACTAAAATTTACTCAAATTCCCAGAAAATGTCTATTGCTGCAGAGCACTGAGAAAACTATTCAATGAGCCTTTCTCCCTAGCATTAAACAATATTCATGACTAAAGATGAACATGTGGACTCAGCCACTTTAGCTGCTGTGCTACTCTGATAAATTTTAATAGCGAAATGTAAAATGTGCTGCATGCTAAAATAAGGAAAGATGCCCCATCTTGTATTTAGCCAAGGCGCAAAAGTCACATCATAAGCATATCTGTTATAGTTTATTTCTGTCATTTGTGCTGTCTATTGTACAGTATATCCATCAGTAGATCTAAGGAATGCCAAATTAGGTTTGTAATTTCATGGTACATGAGTAAGGAATATACAATAAAATTCACAAAAATAATTCACAATGGAATAACACATTAAAAACACTAATGCACAAAAAATGCACAAAGGTCATAAAAATGTAACAGTTTGTTGGTACATAAAAAGATAAAAACAAATAATGAAAAAAAAGGGTTTTTAAAAGTTGAGTTTTACAAAAGCCTTAAATGCAGCCTGTGCGGTTTTCTGAAGGGCAAGAGAGCGCACCTCAGAAAAAGCCTCGCAGTCTTCCAGGCGAGATTAATGAGCCATCCAGTCTCAGTGGCATGGCCGTATACATGCTCTACTGTATATCCAAGATGTAAAAAATATCTTCAGGAGTTAGCAAGGAGTCAAATGTGACATCCAAGGTTTTTAGTCAGACTAGAGACTGGGCCTGATATGCAGCCATTCTGGTTCATGTTGCTTTTTAGCATTAAAAAAAAAAAGATTTAAAACTACAGAGGATTCATGGATAATTTCAAAGTATACTGTCCTCATAGAACCCTCCAGAACACTCAATTTAGCAAGTGTATTAAATACATGAAATATTTCCAGTCACCAACTATGTCCTCAATGTCTGAAGGCACCAGTCAGCACCAATATAGAGGGGGGTAATTAAATTTCTCAACTAATAATACATTTCCGTCTTGTTGTCTTAAATAAATCACATTCGATGTCTGGTCCAGTCAGTTTAAAATTATATTACAACTTCATTGAATAAAAAATAACTGTTGATATCAGTGAAATGAATTAGTGTCAAAGGTTTCTGTCTCTAAGCACATCTCAGCAGATTTGATTTTCAAAAAAAAAACTTAACTTTATATGTTTATACTGTTGTATTTATTTCCCTTTTGTACAGTCTACAAGCATTTTTTTACATTTGCAGAGAATTGAGAGACATGTCGTAATGTCTTATATTACAATGGCAGCCTTCATGCTGTGATTTTCCAAACAATTTATTTTGGAAAGCCAAACCAATCAGAAAACAGATTCACTAGAAGCGCTAAACGGATCAAAACAGACAGAGACTGAGGGTTATGTTTAAGGTTAGGGTTAGGGCTGCATACACTTGCAAGTACAGATAATGTAGCCGTATACATTTATACTATTCGGAGAATGTCGTTAATTTTAATTCAGAAATTAAACAATAACTAAACTTTAGAAAAATGAGGTGAGTTCACAGACATGTTGAATAGCATTAGGTCCACGGTGACTATTAAACGACCAGTATCATTGGTTTGCCAATTTCACTCACTTTTTGGGGTATTCAATGAGAGAGCAACTACCTGAAAGTAAATCTCTCTCTCACACATACACACACGTGCATACACACACACACACACAAACATGCACATAAACAAACATAAAAAATGCTCTATTTCAGGTGGTGCCGTGTCACCAGTCACCGCTAACAGTAACCTCTCACCACAGAACTAAACCGGCAAAGTAAACACTAAAATATAATGTAGAAAATTCCCCATCCAGGATATATGTTTAAAAAAAATTTAATATTCATTGTTCTGACAGCACATAATGAAATGTTGCTGAACGCAAACCAATTCATCCTGAAACCCAATCGCCACAGCCATTAATCAAATGATACTTATTAAAATATGCGGAACAGTTCTATTGCTGCAGAGCACTTAGGAAACTATTCAATGAGCCTTTCTCTTCATAGCATGAGCCAATACTCATGACTAAATATAAACAGGTGGACTCAGCTACTTTAGTTGTATATTTAAACTGAAAGAAATGGATAGAAGAAAGCTTTAATCTGAATATAAGCAGCACGGAAACCATTCATTGTTTCAGAAGAAGTAAAAACCAGCTGCAGATCCAACTGCAAAATGAAAGTAACGGTGGGTTTCTATGGAGATGACCTGGTTTGACCCTTAGGAGACGCAGCAGGTGGAAGATTTGGGAGGCTGTTCGTAGATGGACTCCCGTCGGAGGTCATCGGGGACCCCCCCGCCCGCACCCCAGACGTTAAGCTCCCCAAACACGCCCGTCTCGATCATCTCCTCCTGCCAGGGAATGGCGATGTTCCCCGAGGCGAACTCATCGAAGAACTGCTTGTCGGGTTCTTCGAGGTTGACCCCCCTCACCGTGGAGAAAGCTCCCACTGCATCCAGATCCTTCGCATAGACTGTCTTAGAGTCGGGCACAAACGGGGGAGGCAGGATTCCTGAGGAAATCAGAGAACGAAAATAGTGTTCGAACAGACGCTGCCTTCCACCATGAGGCAGACCGTGATAAGATTGTTGGTGATAATAATCTACGATGAGATAACCAGTGTCTTAAGATAAAATAACATGTTTTTTTATTGTGTTTTTTAGGGAAATGTGCTGTGGACGTACAAATATAACCGCGTAAACGGGCATGAAAAGACAGAGAATGAAGGGCTGCCAGGTTGCTTGTCCTGTTCAGGCGCTGTTCTAGCGCATGGATGGGCTCACCGCCTGGTATTGAATTCAGGCCACACCAGCACCAACTGTGGCCTGCAGCTCTGTGGGGCAGTGACCAACCAGCTCTAGTTGTTCTCAGCTTCAAACAGCCATTGTTCTTATCATCGCACGCGACTGAGCACAGGAATGAGTGTTGGTGGGTAGACGGTGGGTAAACCAAGTCAAGGTGGGTTGTATATGAGGACGGGTGGTCAGGTGATTAAGGAATGGGAGGACAGGTGTAAATAGAGAGTACAGGTGTCGGTGGAACAGGTGTGCTCGTACCTGCGTCCAGCTTGCGCCAGTTGATGCCGCTGAAAAACGGATGCGTTCGAATCTCGTCGCAGCTCCCGTTCTTAAATCCCAGCCGCTTGTCCGGCTCCTTGGCCAATAAGCCCTCGCAGAAGGACTTGGCATTCTCGCTGAACTTCTCTGGGTAGGTCACCGGGTCGTTGATGATGCGCTTCTTCAATTCCTTGCTCTCCACCTGTACAGATCAAAACCACGTCAGCTCGCTTTACTGCGGCATCATCTCCAAGATCCAATTTACACAGGTTCACCAGCTACTTTAGACCTTGGAATTATTACAACCCTCAAAGCCTACTATGTTTTTAAGTATGACATGCCCAATTCTGGATTTATGTTCTAATGTATTGCAGTGTCTTACTCTGACCACAAGGGGGCATAGAGGTCTTGAAATGTCTGAAATGAAATTATGCAGGAATCCAGTTCAAAATCAATTAACCATTGTCCTCCATAACTGTGCAAAGTGGAACAAAGCCATTTTATCTACAACAATCAGTCAGACGGTTTCTCTCAGATTCTGGTTGGGAGGTGGACCTCTTGAGTACCTGGCTCCACCTGGTCACATTTTCATCCATTTGTATCTTACAGTGCCCTGCGCTGAGTCAGACAGGTCTTACAGACAGAGAGGAACCAGTCACCTTCTCCCCTCTCGATCTGAATGGACCTTTGGCCGCGATCATCTCAAAGAGAGTGACTCCCAGGGTGAAGTAATCCACAGAGTAATCATACTCCTCGCTTTTGAGGAGCTCTGGAGCCATGAAGCCTGGCAGGGTGCAGGGCGAGAGTCAGCTTTTTTTAAGCCCAAGACGGAGTCATGTTAAACTCTACCACACACTATTTGCTCAACATCTTCCTGAAAAAGTTAGTTTTCTGCTATGGTTTAGCCTCTGGCTTCCTGTCTAACTTTCTAACTCGGTTCATTGTCAGGGAGATTGTTTCTTTTTTTTGTCAAACACTAAATTAATGTCAGGCATATGTGAGTTACCAAAGTGCCAGACAAACAGGTTAGGTGCTCACCAGGAGTTCCAGCATAGCCTTTGATCTTGAACTGGTCGTCTTTCAGTTCAACCGCCAGCCCAAGGTCAGAGATACGGACATTGCCTTGGCAAGAGAAATTACACAAATGTCAGTCACAGATCAGAGAAATATCAGAGGGGTGCATGTGTTGCCTGTAAATAGGTGTTATGAAGCTGAGCTGCTGAAACTGATGCAGTGTTGAGACTGTACTCCCAAACTGGAGTGCTCACAGGCTCCAGACAGTTTGCGTTTCTGTGTGCACGGATGGTCATGCTTGTGTAGATACCTTCGTTGTCCAACAGTACGTTCTCTGGTTTCAGATCCCGGTAGATGATTCTCTTCTTGTGAAGGTGCTCCATGCCGTTGATGATCTGGGCAGAGTAGTAGCAGGCCCGTGGCTCCTCAAATCCGGGGTTGTTCTCATCCACGTTGTAGATGTGATACCTGCCGTGACCATGTGACTTACAGCACCAATCACATCCGATCGTACAGCAGTAACACAATGACACCATACATCTGGTCATAAGAACACGGCTCCCATAACATAACTGATCTCAGGACTAAAGTGAACACACTGCGGCTTTTAAAATGAGCCTTTAAACGTCACTTAGTCCTAAAAGTCTGTGACATCATTGAGAAACAAACTGACAAACACAAGTTTATGGCTGAATTAAAACTGATTATCCCAGTCTATGGCTCAATAAAAGCTGTCGAACACAGTCTATGACTCAAATAAAACAGATATACCCAGACTGGCCCAATTAAAGCAGATGAACACAGTGTACGGCTCAATTAAAGCTGATTAACAGTCTAGGGCTCAAATAAAACGGATAAACCCATTCTATGGCTGAATTAAAACTGATTAACACAGTCTATGGCTGAATTAAAACCGATTAATCCAGTCTATGGCTCAATTAAATCAAATGGCCTACTGTGGTGGAAAGAGGTAGTGGGGGCAAAGTATATTTCTGGATGAATGTATGTGTTTAATAATCTAGTATGCTTAAGATGGATGAACATGTATAATGTGTATATGATGAGTTAAAGAATGATTAGAATGTGCCCTTGAGACAAAGCCAAAAACAAAAATACTGAAAATACAAAGAACAGGACGATAATTTCTTGCTGCTTCACAAAGATAGCACAGAAATTATGATTCCTACAAAAGCTTTTCTGCAAGTCTTAGTATAGGCTTTACTATACTTTACTATATATATATATATATATATATATATATATATATATATACTATTACTATTTTGTGATGTGAAGAGAAACAATCCTCTAAGTAAAAAAGTTATATTCCAAATATCAGTATGTTATCAATGACAGTTGTCAAAATGGCCCTGAAACCTACCCAATGATCTCTGAGGTTACTGATCATATGACTAGAAGTGAAATTCCAGGGAATGTTTCTTTTTACACTATAGTGGCAGACCACCGCCAATGTACAAAAGTGTCCCAGATCTGTCATATGCTATCTCTGAGAGTGGTATGGAAACCAAGAAGTATAAGTACATTTGATGTTGGGTGTTTCACCTAATTGAAAAATATGTTAGGTACCTACTTTTCTGGTTTGCTTTCTAGGTTCTCCTGGTAAGCGTGTGTGTGTGCGTGTGTGTGTGTGTGTTTGTTCTTACCTGAGGTCTCCCCCATTCATGATGGTCATAACGAGGCAGAGCTCCGTCTTGGTCTGGAAGGCATAGGCTAGTGACACGATGAAGCGGCTGTGGACCCGAGCCAGAATCCTCTTTTCCACAATCGCCCCCTACAGGAGAGACAGAGAAGAGCAAATACTGGAAAATACTGCTCACACTTTCACACAGGCACATGCAAGCGCGCGCACACACACACACGCACACAAGCACACATGCACACACACATACACACACTCACAAAAGAGAGAAAACAGTGAGTGACAGTCATACCCACAGAAAGAGAGTGGTAAATGAGAACAGTGGCATATGCATATTACAGTTAATTGTGCTGAAAAGAAACATACTGTGATACAACATTTTTAGGGAACTTGAGTTTCTGAGACACTGCAAGAACACAATGACACAAATGTCTTTAAGCACTACATTTCACCAACACAGCATCCTTAAAATGCAACAGGGATACGTTCCATTTTACAATGTGTTGGACTTAGCTATTCATAAAGATTATCAGTATAATACATGCCAGCACTTAACATGGTGGACTGTGAACTTTGAGAGACGCCCTGAAAAATCAAGGTATCACAGACAGACCAGAGCAAAACTGAGGTGTCAGTGTATAACAGGTCAGACCAGGACAACACTAACCAACTATAACAGGGGTGTCCAATCTTACCCAAAGAGGGCTGATGTGGGTGCAGGTTTTTGTTTTAGCCCAGCACTCCCACACCTGATTCTACTTATCAAGGTCTTCAATGAAGACCGTGATTCTTAATTAGTTGAATCCAGTGAGGTAATGCTTGGCTTAAACCAAAAACCTGCACCCACACCAGCCATTTTTGTGTAAGATTGGAGGCCCTTGGACTAGAAGAACACTGATGTGCCAAGTTATCGCTGAAGGTTCACTGCAATACTGATATACCAGGTTATCACTGGTGTACCTGGACAAAACTATGAAAAGCACTGAAATATCTGGCAAGTTCTGACACACCTAACCATCATCTAAAATCATCAGAAATCATATTCGCCTCAGAAACCAGCTGCACACTGCTTCACTTAGGTTTTCAACTGAGCTACAACTACATATAATTTCACAAAACTCTGCATTACTTTCCCAGAGATCTGAACCATCAATCACTAAACTACAGGTCAATGAAGTTGACCCTTTAACACACCTGTGAAGACCAGTATCCAGTGTTAACAATGTCCACAGTTCATTCATACATGCTTTCATATATAACTGTGTTTGCAGCCTTTATATGCAAGGTAAAGAAGATGTGGCAGTGTAGCACAGTGGTTAAGGAACTGGGCTTGTAACTGAAAGGTCGTGGGTTCGATTCCTGGTTATGACACTGCCGTTGTACCCGGGAGCAAGGTACTCAACTTGAATTGCTTCAGTATATATCCAGCTGTATAAATTAATACAAGGTAAAATGCCATGTAAAAGTTGTGTAAGTCGCTCTGGATAGGAGCGTCTGCCAAATGCCTGTAATGGTATTGGTCTGTGACAGTTAGGTAACATGTTCCACAGACACAGGGACAAATTCAGGACTGACTGTTCAGGAACACGTCTTATGAAACAGGTAATCCAGGTGGCATTGACATTCCGCTGAATGTCACAGGACAGTCTGAGCGTATCTGGATCCTCACTGGCCAGGGGGTGGAGGCACATTTTGAGCACAGCACACGCTACACACAGAAACCACTTCGCACAGTCACAGAAGCACTGAAAAACATTTGTGTAAGACATCCATTGTTGTCAACTGATGTTCCACACATGTCCAGTGTCAAAGGTTATTGTGAAATGATTTTTACAAATTAACAGTTTGGATGCATGCGTCCTGAATATCTACAGGGCTCTAACCTGGTCTTATTTTCCCGTATGAAGTACTCTACTGCATGTCTGGTGACAGCAGCCACTACAGACCCCTTACTGCTCTTTCTCTACCTCACTATGTGTGAACCACACCATCAGCCACAGTAATACAGGCAGAGGTAGCTTCTCTCTCTGACATAGCCGTAACTACCACTGAGGACACTGAGGTCATGTCCTCAGTATTGTTTTTCACGTCCATTTCCAAAACCTATGTTTAATTTCATTCTTTAGTGAGAGCATTAGCTACAATTCATTTTGGAGGGGAATGAACGGTCTTTAATATTTTCTCAAATGTTATGCCTAATCAAGAGGCATACGTACAGCAACACCTTAAAATGCATCCTCAATTAAAAGGAAAAAAGAGCATACATCTGCATAAGCCCCCACCCCCACCCCACCTAACCTCACCTCACCTCACCTCACCCCACCCCACCCCAGCTGAGTCTCTTGACCTTGGTATTGTTTAGGTCCTCTTTATACAGCCCTGCTCTCTCACCTCATAGCCTTTCCTCTTCTTTAGCCTCTTCTTGTTGAGCTTCTTGCAGGCATACAGCTTCCCCGTGGCTCTCATCTGGCAGGCTGACACCTCTCCGAATCCCCCTTTGCCCAGGATCCGGAAGTCCAGGAACCAGTCCTCCCCGATGGGCTGCTTCTCTAGCCATTTCCACTGCAGGAAGCGCTTGAAGTACATGGTCTCCAGGAAGAAGGTGTAAGGCACCTCCTTCAGGAAGTCCAGAACGTTCTGCAGCGTCTCCGCAAAGAGACAGTCCCCGGCCTCCTGCTGCCCCTCCTTCACCTTGGTGATGCCGTTCTCCGGCAGGAACGGGCAGAAGTACTTGGCGGACGGCTCCATGTACCGCTGGATGATCTTGGCAGCCTTCTGCACTCGGTCCTTATCCTCCGCGCTGTCGTATTCCTCGATGTCCTTCCACAGTCGGCTGGGGCCCTTGTACTCGTTGGACGACTCCAGGAACTCCTGGAAGAGGCGCTTGCCGATGGGCTGCTCCACGCAGACGGTGTTGAACTGCACGTCTAGCGCCTCCCGCAGGCCCTCGCACACGGTGATGTGCGGCAGCTTCAGCTTGGCGAAGTACTTCTTGTCGCGGTTGACACCCGGGTTGGCCGTGCTGTCCATGCTGCCCCGGGCGGAGATGTAGGCCGAGTTGGCCACCACGGTGGTTAGACCGCCAATATCCATGGCGACGGGAGAGAAGAGAGGGTGTGTGGAAGAGGGATGGAGGACCTGTTCAGAGAGAGCGCATTCGAGCCCAGAGGATGAGGGAGAGAGCGAGAGGAGGAGGAGGGAAAGAGCAAAACAGGAAAAACCCCCAAGCAAGTATTGTATTCCTCTCCTAGAACGTGTTGGGATGAGGAAAATCTTCAGTAGCAGAAAGCAGACCGATCAGGCGAATGAGTTCCACTGTCCACTGGCTCCATCAGAGTGTAAACTCAGGCTCAGCTCCCAGATAGAGGTTTATCTGCGTGACACACGCAGATCTACCTGACTCAACACCTTTCCATGAAATCTTTATCCTCTAACTCCATAATGCCTCCCATATTAACCACTAATGACTCCAAGCTGAGGCCTGGGCCTCTTGCCTGGTGAGCATGTTTTTTGAACCAAAGCCAACTTCAATGATGAAAGCAAACAAAACAATAAATAAATCAACAGATAAGGGCAATACTTTCTTTTTGAAATGAAATGTCACAACAGTCCACTTTATTAATGTTGCTCCACATCTCATAGAACATAACTATGGGGTTGCAGATATTGATCCTCTCATTTTCCAATAATTGAAATTGATTTTTTAAAATTCAGAAAGGGGCTGTTCCAGATGATCTCTGCATGACCTTGCATGAAGCTACACAAGGCGGATTGTGAGATGTATGTAAAGGTACGAAAGGGCAGAGAACAGGGGAGCGGGCAGTGGACAAGGGGGGAGAGAAAGGTGTTTGTACTTCCTACTGCGGGCCAAATTCCTTTTAAAATCATCCAAATATGTTTATAGGTTATGATTTTTTTGTTCTACACATTTATAAAAATTTATTTTCATTGTATAATCACGTTAAGAAATTAGTTGCTGCCTTAAAATATTAACAGCTAGTAAATACTATACTGCTCCCAATAACACTTTTTCACGCAATGATCAAAGGACCAAGAGTATAAATAGCCTGGTGTAGAGGGTGGGATGTAAGGTCTGGAGAGGTTGTAATGGGGAGGGTGTGTGTGAGGGGGGAGACGGAACGTGAGTTCGGTTAGCGGTGCAGTAGAATATTTTGGGATCTGGTCATGTAACCCCAAGGTTGGTCTGATTTCCAGGCGAGGCACTGCTGTTGTACCTGTAAGCACATACCTCAACTGCTTCAGCAAATATGCAGCTGTACAAACTGACCGTGTGCAAGAGACCAGAAGCTGAGTAAGCCACTCTGGATAAAGTGCCTAAAAAAAGTGCATTTTTCTGTGACAGTATGTGTGAGGTAGACATTGTGAGGTGGCTTAAGAGACAAGTGCGAAAAGCCTGCCTAATATAGGTCACAGAAAACATCACAGAGTAGCTCACAGAAAATCCTCTTTCAAAATTGCAAAATGGACTCCATTTTCCTCACCAGAGGACACCATTCTCACCGGCTCTCTGAGTGCCCTGCTGGAGACTGCACAGGGGGGTTAGCGGTCAGAGCTCTGGACACACAGCCCCGGCTGCACGTTTGAATCACAATTTATTGCTCGTCATAATCCAGCTCGAGTGCGTAAAAAATGTCTACGACAAGCAAGTGCAAAGTTGAAGTCCAGATTATAATCGGTACAGGTATACAGCGGATAACTCGTATCTACCTCAGAGAACCGGCTGTATTCATTTCAGAACGAGCAACGAACAAGCTTTCTCACCTGCACGAAATGCTCACACACACGCACGGGCACACACACACACGGCAGTGTCCTTTGAGACCCAGAGAGGAAGACGGCATCAGCGCTGAGGGTTTATGGTTATGGGTTTATGGCGTGTGAACAGCAGATAACCCGGCATGTGAGAGACCGGAGCAGACTGTCCCGGGCTCAAATCCTGCATTTCCATCGCACCAGCAAGCCTGAATTGCCTGAATTTTGGATGCACGTGTTGAATCTCCACTGCACTCTAAATTATTAAATGAGTGTGGGCATTAACTCTGTTTTTTTGTGTGTGTGAGAGCTATTTGCCAACAGAGCCACCATCTGAAAGACACCAATCTATACCAGTTTCATTGCCATAAGATAAAATCAGCAGTTCAGCAAGCCTTCAGCCTTAATCAGAGGATGGGAGTCACAGGACTTCTCCTGCCTCGTCCTTTTCACTTTTTCAAAACCACCCTTCAGTTTCCCCCTCTGAAAAAAAGGGAGGGTTCCACTCATACACCGCCCCCCCCCCACCCCCACATGACTCCCACTAAATTTACCACCCCCTCCACCTGCACGTTTGGCCAGACCACTGGCTTTCTTCCGAGGCGTTCTGACGCAGTCCAAGAGAAGACATCACGTGAGCAAACTGTAAAAACACCCATGCTCTTTATTAATAAAAAAAACACCTGTGATATTCATTTTAAAAAAGGCCTGTGATCTTTAATAAAAAATGCTCGTGCTCTCCTTTCAAAAAAAAAAAAAAAAAAAAACCAAACGAACAAAAAAAAAAGAAAGAAAAAAAACCTAATAGTGGCTGCTTGAATAGGCAGAGAACTGTGGCCCCGTTGCAGCAAACGCAAGAGAAGCGTGTGGAGCGGGCAGCAGGCGGAGCCGGCGCTCACGGGTACGAGAGCCAGGAGAGACCGTCCCTCCCCCAGCTGTGAGGCGTGGACAGCAGGACCCGTGCTGACCCCTGCACGTGGAGCAGCAGTACCACAGTGTGACATTTGGTTTGCATCGACTGAAGTGACGGGACAGAAGGCCAGCAACAGACGGCTTTTATAAAAATAAAAAAAACATTTTAGATGATGTACAAAAATTAATATTATACAACAGCCCATTTTTCCTAGTCTTAAAAAAATTCATACACACATTTCTCTAAAACGATAAATTCTATCCCCTAAGTCCATTAAAATGATCAGGATTGTCCCATAACAGATGCACCGATCAATGAGAACACAACACATGTAACTAAATTATTTTATGATGCGCATGTCAAGTTTCAGATGGAAGGATAGACAGCACTCAGCCTCCGAGGCTCTGATCCTCGCACTGTGCCACTGCAGTCCACTCAGACCACCTGACTGCCCACGTTACAGGACTGTAGGAGGCCAGGGGCCAGGAGGCCAGGAGGCCAGGGGCCTACATCTGATAACCCATTTTCTATTGCATCCTTTGACGAAAACTAGCCGTGAGTATTTTACATGACCTTGCAGATGCATGCTGGGGTGTTGCATTTCCAGCAGCATTTTGCCCAACAGAAGGAGCCATTCCAAGCTGTACCGAAGTGGCTAAAATTCCTAGAAGTCTGCAGTAAATTTAGAAAGGAAATCACTTATAGGGCCAGCTGTATTTGAAAACCAATGCAGTATCCAACATTGTGATCACACTCATTAGTAAATCAATAGCAGTTTTACGACTTCGGGAAAGCCGACCAAGCGTGAAACAGCCAATATGAATGCCAAAATGGCGTCCTCCTCAGGCAAATCCTTTCCGTCTTTGGCCTCGCGTAAGTTCATGCCATCAGACCACCAAAATGGACAGAAGCCTAACATAGCATTCCCATAAAGGCTTGTGGGATGGAAGCACAGGCTTCAGAATCTACAGACACTGAAGTGCGTACGAAATAAATGTCGTTTTCACCATTTGTGCGCCACATGACACACGACAGCACCCCATTCCGGGCCGACCACAGTGTGAGAACAGACGAGCGACTCGGAACACAGACAGAGTGATGGGCGGTGAAACTGAGACCGAGCGTCAGGCAGTGAGTGACACTAATGGTGAGACAGGCCCCACCCACGTGTGCTCGGCACAGAGCTGAAGACCACAGTGTGCGGCCCTCGCAACCTGCAGGGGGGATTTGTGAAGGGCAACTGAACACAGACCAGTTCACTGCCACGGGGCCAAAGCCCAGGACAGGCCCACAATGCACCTCCCCTTACACAGCTCCACATGCAACAAAAATTTAAATTAAAAAAAATAAAATAAAAAAAAGGAGGAAAGAACTACCTGTCTGTCCAACAACTGCTTTATAAAATTCTTTACAATATTTCAGAGGACAAATCTGAGTTACAAAAAACCTTGTTAAAACATTCCCTATATTTAATTTTCAAACTTATATTAGATTACAGAAAAGGTACTTGGAAGAGTCAGTACATTTTTGTTTTGTTTTAAAAAGGAGCGACATGAGGGTAATCCTGACAGAAACTCAACCCACAGCTACTTTTTAAAGTTGACTCCGTTAAGGAAACAAAGTGACATTCACTTTTCATTTCCCCACCAATCTGTAGAAAGCCAAATATTCAACGGCTTTCACCGAACAGTCTTTTCATGCACAAAAGCTTGTCCCGAAATGCAGTTTTTGTGTGGGTTCGAGTTTACCAAGACGTCCCTCGTTTGTACATACTGTAAACAGAAATGGGCGGGGCTGAGAGCCCGGGGAGGGGCTCCTCTACACATCTACTCGTCCCGAAATGCTCAACCGAGTCGCGAAACATAGCTGCCCACAAAACATCAGGAAGCCAACCTAACTGAGCAAAATGAGATCAAAAACCTGCAATCAATCGTCATACAAAAATAATGTTCATCCAGGCAAAGGTTGAGCCTCTTCTGCAGCCAGCTCAGAGATTCATTCGATTCGGCCCGCCTTTGGATTCAGAGATTCTCCAATTCAGCAGGCTCTCGGATTCACGGGGATTCTGCTTTCGGCCATCTTGTAGATTTAGCTCCTCGGATTCAGCCTCAGAGGTTCAGCCTCAGAGGTTCCGTCTCCGACTCAGCTTGAAGACTCGTACAGGTTCTCCGACACAGCCAGTTCACAGATTCAGTCTCTGTTTTAACAGTCTTTGGGAGGCGGCCATCTTAAAAACAGCCTGGGTCGGTCACGTCTGCGGTGTTTCTCCACATGCCGTAACCAAAAAAACAAAAAAAAACAAAAAAAAAAAACCCCACAAGCAAACGGGAGATATCTTTACTACACACGCATGTCATCACACTACAGATTTCTCCCAACAACAGCTGTCGGTTGTTAAGAGGTTTTGGAGGGAATCCTTTGCGGTCTTTCGCTTTGCTGAAAGATGAAGTTCACTATGAGAGCTCAAACCAGGGGGCACTGCACAGCGGTTTTCATGGGCACCGATGGGAGGTCCTGAGCCACGTACTCCAAAACATCAAGTTCAGGACTACAACTCCCATCAGGCCTTGATTCTGAAATCAACCCACACCCCCATAAAGCATACACAAATATTTGGGAGCTATAGATTATTGGTTCCCAGCTTGCTATGGTATCCATGACCTTAGCACAGAGGGAAGGAGGAAGGGGAGAACGAGAATGGAGAGAGAGAGAGAAGGAGGGGGAAAGGGGGTGGGAGAAGACTGCTTGAAGGAGTATTCAGGATGGGGAGAGATAGGGTTAATCTTCGTCATCGTTCTCCTCGTAGTCATCGTCATCATCCTCGTCGCCCATGTAGGACACGGGGGTCTGGACCCGCGAGCCGCTGTAGTGCGACCCGCTGGAGCTGGAGGCCAGCGTGCCGTCTGCCCCGCTCTCACTGCGAACACACAAATACACACATACATATACGCATAGGCACGCACGCGCACACACACGCATATACACACACACGCGCATACATACACACACACGCGCACACATACGCATACACACACACGCATACGTACACACACACACACACACACACGGTGAAAAAAACAGACGTGCATGCACAACACACACAGGCAGTCACAGCAAGCCCATCTTCAGGAAGTCAGGAAGAAAAACTGAGAACACGTCTTGTCCCTGAGGAGGGATATCAGCACACTCACCTGCCAGTATGGTAGCGCCCCCCATTGGAGGAGGATCCCCCCGTGATGTAGACATTACTTATCGAGCCCTGAGCCATTTCTGCAGGTTTGAGAGTAAATACACATTTCCACAATGCATTCACTCAACACTCCATTACAACCAGGCACAGGACAGTTCAGCACGTATTCACAGCCAATATTGCAGCATTAGTGGCACAGACGAGTTGCAGGTCATCTCCAGGGTTACGCATGTGTAACATTGTCACCTCCAGTGGAAGTACAATTTATAACACAATAACATGTAAACACTGTATAACTCAACTTATTCTTTTTTTTTTTTTTACGGTGAGCAGTTTTTCTTGCAGCCACATAGTCCGACAGGGCTAACGATTACGAAGAATGGCGAGCACTCTTGGGCTGAATGACCTGTTCTCGTCATCCTGCCAAGTTATGTGACGTCATGTGGGGCGGCGCTATGAATCATGGGAGCTGACCTGTGACGTAGGGCTCCAGGGCTTTGGGCACCAGGCTGCGGGCCATCTTCAGGTCCTCCGGGGAACACTTCCCCACCTCCAGCCCGCACGCCATGCCCATGCGCTTCAGCACCTCGATGTCATCGTGGATCTCGAACATGTTGTCAAAGTTAAACAGGTACTCGAACCTGGGGAGGGACGGGGGGTTTAGAAGGGCAAGGCCCCTGGGGCATGTCGTTCAGAGCTCAAACGCCACTCACGCCCACAGATCAATGTCAGAACCAATCAATTCCTCTCATTAAAACAGCGTATTTTGGCAAGAGGTCACCCAGCACACCAGCCCACAGCCTCCTCTGGGTGATTAGCATTTCCACGTAATCAGTTATCGGACGTCTCTCGGAACAAGAATGCTATGGCTGGCCTGAGCTCACACTTGTGCTGCTATTCCCCCCCAGTATGACGGTTTCAGTTTCCCATAAATGGTCAGTTAACCGCCTGTCTGGACTTATGTTCATTGTGTCTTGAATGGCTAACAAACTGCAATTTCCTTTTACTGAAAGATAATAATCCCGCAGTATGAAATGGATCAAGCTTATTTGCACCTTCACAACACAGCTCCTGCGAAAATATGTATACACAATATTGATCAAGCAATTCTCATGCAGAAGCAAATGAAAATCAAGAATCTATTAACTCAATATTGGCTAATGCAGCCCTTATCACTCTCTCTACTCAATTCACTAGGCACAGGCCCTAGAACAGGGCAGAAATCATAAATCACAACAGAAATATCTATGTAACAATAAAAAGGATGTCCTTGAGAACAAAGCCCAATTGCAATCCATCCCCAAACACACTCACACACAGGAATACAGAAACAAGCACACACACAGAAACAGATACTCGCACACACACACACACACACAACACACACCACACACACACACACACACACACACACACACACACACACACCACACCACACACACACACACACACACACACACACACACACACACACAGAAACAGACACACACATACATACTCACACACACACAGACTCACAGACACACACACACAAAGCTAGCTGTGGTTGTTTACTTGTCGTTGGAGATGCTGCAGTCGATGACGGTTTTCTTGCTGGTGTTGACGATGATGAAAGGTAGATGAATGACCGAGTTGGGAGGGGGGGGCCTGTTGGCCTGCTGCTCAGCCTGCCGGTTTCGCTGGACGAGATTCTTAAAGGCGATTTGCTGCAGGGACAAAAACACAGTCAGATATTCCACCAATCCCCTCAAATGCATTCTAAACGCAGAGGTTTCCTTTCCAGAGTCCCAACACAGCCTTTTACCTGTAGAATGAGCTCTTGTAACTGAGACTGTTTCTGCTTGATTCTTTCAAGCCTTCTTTGTTTCTCCACCTGAAACAAACACAGGAGGTCACAATGAAATGCACGTCTAAGACGAGCCACAACTGACATCACATCACTGACAAACATCCCTGCGACCAATTAATTCCCCATATTTAATACATGATAATTCTCCCATGGAATCAACAAGCTGCTTTAAAAGGTAGCTCTAGGTCTGCACTTTTCTACCGGTGTGTGTGGGGGAACGCTGCGGTAGAACGGGAACGCGTGCGTGTTCCGGATGCGCGCGCTTTGGATCGGACTGCTCTTGCCTCCAGGTTCTGGCACTCCTGGGCGGAGTTGGTGGGAAGTCCGATCCACTTGATCTCCTTTTTCTCCTTGGAGATGATGTTCATGGCCATGAGCACGTTGAGCGCGTCATACACACGGCGCCGGATGTTCTTCTGGTCGTACACATGCTGAAGGGGAACGATCGGAAACAATGCCGTTACATTGAGCCAAAACGGAGGTAACGGACAGGAGCCAAAATGGAGGTAACGGACAGGCACCAGAGAGATCGGGCAGCTGTGTTATTGGAGCGTTCGTGAGACTGGAGGCGTGGCCTCACCGGGTCAGCGGGTGACACGACGTTGTCCGAGGAGCTGAATTCGGCCACCAGCTCGTCCGCCACCTCGTTGTAGGTGGTGACGCCCTTCCTCTGCACCTTCTCACACACCTTCATGGAGAAGTGCCTCAGGCCTTTGCCATTCTTCTCCCCCTTCTTACTGCGCTTCCTGCGGGAAACAGGAAGTCAGCCACGCCCACACTACTGTGTCATATCCAGCACAGGAAGTTAATGAGTACCTGCCACATCATTGGTCAGTCATGGGCAAATCTTTCACCATTTCAGCCAACACATGCTAACCCCTAAAGACCAATGGAATCACCTTCTATAGATCACTGAATGAAACAGACTAGGCGCAACACTCCACAGAACGAGATTAACATTCAGCCCATTTTTTTTTTAAACTTCCTGTTTTATTTCCTGTTGCACTATCAAATTAGCACGTCCAGTGATAAGTATAACCTCATCCCACCCCTGACATCCCCCTGACTGTCCCATACCTGAGGAAGAGGGAGAATTAGGCATTCTACTGCCCCTCATTCACCAGGGAGGATGACCTGGGGCAAACTGACCCAGACGTGACCCCTCCAAACTCACCCGGTGGACCAGGGGGAGGAGTCGGGCGGCTGACCGTGGCTGAGGAACTGGGCATTGGGCGTGTGCGGGCTGCCCACCAGGATGGTATTGGAGCCGCTGGGCCGCTGGGGAGTGCCAATCACCTGCAGGGCGACACCCCCCCCGCCCGCCAGCTCATCAGCAGGGCTGCGGTTTACACATGCACATTTACATTCACAATCACACCGTGGCCTCCTGCATAAATTCACCTGACACACGCCTCCACAGATACTGATTTACAGAGATTAAACCCCATGTAATATTGCATAATACCAGGTCTCTGCAGAGAGAAAGGGAAAAGGAGAATTGATGGCGGGATGGGGGGGCTCCAGGGGCTCCAGGCGGGATGGGGGGTGGTGGAGGACGTCTCTGCGCTCCTGCAGGAGCAGATTGCCCCGGCGGAGGCCTTCTTTCATTAATAGGATGACAGGCGTAATCCTGCTGACCGCAGCGTTTGTTAGAGGCTTAGTCCCAGGTCACCTCACACAATGTTAATAGAGGGCTTTATCGCCACGGAAACGGGAGGGCACGTGGAACCGCAGTCGACTGGCCCCATACCTGTGCACCTGCCCCCTTACATGACCCCGAAACTTACCCTGCGCACATGCAGTGGTGCTCAGTAATTGTGCAGTAATGTAGCAGAGTGGTGCTCAGTGATTGTGCAGTAATGTTGCGCAGTGGTGCTCAGTGATTGTGCAGTAATGTTGCAGTGATCGTGCAGTAATGTTGCACAGCGGTGGTCAGTGAGTGTGCAGTAATATTTCACAGTGGTGCTCAGTGATCGAGCAGTAATGTTGTGCAGTGGCGCGGAGTATAACATTATAACAGTGCTGTGGTGGTGGTAGGTCACTGTCTGCTTGAAGCCAACATGCCTTTGCTAACATGGCAGCAGACTCACCATGTGGGGCGCTATGTTGACGTTTGATGGTCCAAGTGTTTTGGGCAGCAGTTGCTTCCCCAGTGTGACAGACGATGGATGGACAGTCACCAGTGACAAAACTCCTGAGGGGGAGGAGCAGAGAGAAGGGAGTGGTCAGTCAATACAGATGTACAACTGACATCAGGAGGGGCGTTGCCAACACAAAGCTCCTTCCTGCTGCAAAACACTTAATGCTTACACTTCATATATTTCTTATATAGCAGAGCAATAGCTGCAATGAAAGCTTCAAATGCTCATTTAAAAAAAAGGATTCAGAGAATGTGTGACCAGAATCCCACAGAACAGCCACTGATGACCTCAACAGATTGAACATTTCTGCCCAGAACAACTGGGGATGAATTACAGGAATTAAGAAGTGACGAACATTCCTACTTCCCGCCCAGGGTGTGTGTGTGTGTGTGCGCGCGTGTGTGTGTGTGTGAACAAGCGGTCAGTCACAGCTGCTTGTGTGAAACATACCATGGACAAGAGAAAGGAGAATCATGAGAAATGAAGTCACTTTGTGAGGATATGGTGCCACCTGCTGCCGGAATTAAGTCTTGCGGTTCTGGTGACTTTCGTAATCTACCCATAAACCCTAGCACTGGAGTCCACAACCAGAACCAGTGAGTCACATTTTTGAAGTGCTACATTCTATAAGGCACAGGCCTATTTGCCCATCCTATTTACCAACAATACTATTTCGATTAGACATAGGAGATAACACAACAGATATTTTATAATTGCCAAATCCCATTTGAAAAGGTTAGCACTGTAACAAGCATAATTTTAAGAAAGTACAACACTTCATCATAGTTCATAAAAACAAAAACAACAAGGATTGGATTTATTATTTTTCTTTTCAATTTTAAACCAAACCCTTTTCTTCAGATTGCACATTATCTGTGTCCAGAGAGATAATCCACCAATATATGCTCTGCCATCCAGATGCATTCTACTGCACTTGCATCAACATGAAAATATGAATCTGCTGACTCACTCAAACATGTTAGAAAGAGGCGGAAAGCAGAGCAGTCCGGTCTCAAAGGATTTTATATGACTGTTGAAACCGAGCATACATTCATTGAACTGTAACCAGCTATTCCGATAGCCAGCTAATAAAGAGGAAGCATTTCAGCGTTCGCTAGCACACAGCGTCTCCCCAGTCAGCTTACACATCAACTTACTGGGATTTTCCACAAAAGTGACCTTCAGGGGATTTCCTGACAGAAAAAAAAAAAAAAAAAAAAGAGTCTTTGGTGCTCCGCATCATTGACCCAGCACTTGTGGTCACACGTAGGGTCAGCATGGAACTACCCTAAACTGGCCCCTAAAAACAGGCAAGGTATAAAATGCTAGGCAAAACTGCTGCTATTTTATTTTTATTTTTTTGCAAGTATAAAACTGTACAATAGGAAGACATCACAAAATAGCAAGAAGGATGTTATGTTTGTGATCTCCCTCTTTCCATGTTAATCTGAAAACATGAAAGTTGTGATTAATGCAGCTATAACAAAGTGATGAAACCATTTACAGCGTAAGGATGAAATATGTCAGGTCTAGAAATTAGCCTTTATTAGGGTCCCAAGCAGCGAAGCTGGTGGAACCCTATTTTATCTGTTAGGATTAGGCCTATTATTATTCTTTTTTTTCTCCGCTAAATGTGTCTGAGGCTCAGCAACCATAAGTCCTAGAGCAACCAAATTTGGTTTTGATTTTACTTTTGTTGTGTTTGCTGAGGGCACTTTCACATTAATTTGTGTGTGTGTGTGTGTGTGTGTGAGAGAGAGTCATCCCACTGATTAAAAATTCCAGGCAGTTAATGTTCTGGATGAAGTATGGAGTGAGCTGCATCATCATTTTGGGTGGCTTTGATCCAAAAACAACCTTGGGTTCAGGGTGGTCACATTAAACCCACTACCTGGCTTCTCCCAGACTAGCTCCCTTCCATTTCACAGGTCCATGTGATTAGTGATTAACTAATATTCCTCTGGAATCAGGACTGAGCCAGGCCTGAGGTAAACCAGCCCAAGTCATCTGAACACACAAGGGTCTTCATATGAAAGAATCATTCCAACATCACAACTTCCTACAACTGTCAGAAATTAACCAAAAGCACTTCAGCCAAGAGTTGG
This sequence comes from Anguilla rostrata, assembly GCF_018555375.3. Lineage (NCBI taxonomy): Eukaryota > Metazoa > Chordata > Actinopteri > Anguilliformes > Anguillidae > Anguilla > Anguilla rostrata. The sequence continues at coordinate 28,003,624 of NC_057947.1, forward strand.
AGAGGAAACGGTAGTGTCCAATCGATGTTCACAGCAGGACAAATGGGACACCCCCTCCCCTCCCCATTAAGGGAGGGAAACGGGTTTAAACCAAGGGACTGCCCCATCTTCACCTCCACTTCCACCAGAAGCGCCAGGGGTTACCACCAGTACTGCCGGAAGTCAGCCTGTTGCTTACCTTTAGTCGGACTGAGATTCTGGTCGATGAAAACCTTCAGTTCTCCATTGGCTTCAATCAGACCAGCCTGGGGACGTGACAGAACAGCCAACAACTCATTTCACCAGACTAACAATGCAGTCACCTCATCATTAAACCAACAGCAGTCACATTATACATCCAGACACCCCATTACCCCAACAATTCAATACTAACTCAACACAAAACAACGATGAAGGCCTTCACCCAAAGTTCTCCACTACCGACTTAACACAGTGGTGTTTGGGAGGCCTACAGCCTCAACACAGAAAACAGCGAGCAGAGACAGCTGCAGCCAACGGACTACACCCCCCACCACCCACCCCCAGTCACCATTCCCCTAAAGTAGGTCAGTTCAGTGTGTAATCTGGTCGTCGAGCTCTGCAGCCAGATTATATTGGGAATGCCCGTGTGGGGGCAGGGGTGGAGCTGGGAGAGGAAGGAGAAAGCCCCCCCTCAGGGGAAGACCACCCCAAGCACAGAAAGTTCACCCTCGCAGTCATTAACGAGGGCTACCAAAACAAGAAACAGTCACAGCCCTCCCCTTTAGGGCCTCAAACACAGGGCTGTAGCGATCACTCACTGACGGAGTGACCATTCTTACACACTGATCAGTCTGTCACCACTGAGGGATCCAATCAGGCTTGTCTGCATACTGTCCCCCATGTGAATGCATTAACACCGGCTCTCTGACATGACCATTAACAAGCCTCCCATTATCGAGAAAGACATGCAGCAGCATTGAACTGGGGGACTACTCTAGTCTACTCTACTACCCTATGAGCAGCAAACTCACCCTGACCTCTCCCCCTTCTCAATGACCTATAACACTGCCCTTTCTTTTATTCCTGTATAGCTCATGCTAGTAGTGGAGTAAGCCCGCTAAAGGCATGGTGTCCTGCTGTTCTAATTTCACTCTTTTATCGCCTCTTTAGCAGACCAGTGAGTGTCTCTAATCAAGATAAAACGTCACTCTAGCCAGGCTATTCAGTCAGAGGGAACCTCACGCTAGTCCCTCCTAATGCACCCACTGGGGACATATGGGTCTGAAACTGAACAATGTTAAATTGTTTCATCTTGCTAATATAGACTACGTCTACTATACACTTTTTAACCTTCTACTGCAAAGAAAGAGATGCCTGCACAGATAATAACAAGAGGGTAGAATATTGGTCCCAGGCCTTAGAGAGATTACTTAAGAGCTCAGCCCTGGAGCTGCAATGCTGGTAGTGCCTGCATTGGTCTTCTCAAGATGTCCTTGAAAGAAATGTCAGGGCACTGGCCATTTCCCTTCTTTCTGCAGAGAAGCAGGCCTTCGGTGCATGAGGGAAGTGCATCATGCAACGTGCAACTACTTCCTGTCACAGGAGTAATTGTGTATTTTTGATTTGTTGGAAAGGAGTTTGACAAACAGGCTTTCCAGCCATTTGTATCGCATATGACGCATCAACACCCATTCATTTTATTCATTTGGGTTGGCAAATAACATCCAAACCTACCACTTTTCTCATGCCACACAATTGTGAACAAAAACTTTTTATGTACTGCTTTGGATATCTATTTTCTACAGTGCATCTCATAAAGAATTACAAAAATACAAAATCAATTGTGAAATAGTCATTATAAACAGTGCAACCAGTATGCTTGGGGTTAGGTCCAACGAGACGTTTAGATACAGGTACAGATACAGGTTGGATGAGTAACGTGCTTGAAGCTTTATGAAAATTAAGATGAGTGGGTTCTGCAGAGATGGCTACGAGAAGACCAGAGCACTGCAATACACACCACCGCTCTGTCCCTACTACTGTACTCACATCTTTTGCCATGATAACCAAATCCTGGGCGAAGGGAGGCGATAGTGTCTTCTGAGTGAAGAGCAATGGTGGAGGATGTTCAAGACGGGATCCCCTGTCATAGAGAAAATGAAAGCAAAAGTCTTACTGCGTGATGCGGTGTGTCACAGACGCCTACTCTGGACCTGAGATCGTGTGCAGCACCGTGAAAGAACGACTGAATTACTCCAAGCACTAGCATGAGGCTGGACTTAACGTTAGCCACCGCATAAGGTGTGAGGTCAGCTCCGGCCCATAAGAAGTTTATGAAGTAATATGAATATTGCTTGTACGTTCGCCCCATTAAGAGTGGTTTAAAAAGAAACTGGTCCCAAATCCGCATGGTAAAAAGTCATTAATCGGATTTTTTTTAAAGTTACTAGCTAGCAGTAATAGCAACTACCCACTCGAACACAAATTAGAGCATGTTAGCAGTATCCGTAAACATGAGGTGAACAGCACCAAACGCCAAAGCTGAATAGGTGCAAGTTAACAAAATGCTGTTCCCGTGGCTAAAAGAAACAAAAACACAACGGCGATTGAAAATGACGAGAACTTGGCTGGAGCACAAGCCAAGAACCGACCGCGTTCACGTTCAACAAAACAAAAGTACAATGTTCTGTGAGCATGCACAGTAGAGCTCCATTCATTGACCAGCGGGCTGTTCACTCTGCGTGTGACAGTTTGAGTTACTCTCTAGGGAGAAACACTACAGTAGGCCTCAGGTTGTTTTCTTGAGTTTTAGCGATTCCTTTAAGTACGAGTCAAAATACAAACGACTTCCACAAAATATTCACTCCGCATCCACGAGAACGATTTCAGGGAGCAAAAGCGGATTTCGCGTCGAAAGTATAAAAAATAAGTTGCAACATGCAGCTAACGCTACTTTGTTCTTGCAGCGAGGCCTGTCGGACTGCAGCCAGCATCTCCTTCCACTCTGCACAAAGCACCATATCCATCACCATAAAGGTTTAATGTCCGAAATACAACGATAAACTGTTTGTACGCATATTTTATGAAAGAATTAACACTACACCCAAAATTTAGATAAGCAAGTTTTCTTCATTTACGTGCCATAACTTTTTGATATGTATAAAACTGGGCCTAGCTAGCTAACTGGCTAGATGAGACAAGTGTGGCTTGATGGCCACAAAGAAACTTGAGCAGAACAAACTTGGCATGATCGCTACCAACAGTTGCACACTGCTAGTTATTGAAAAGCTGCTAAATGTGGTAGTTAAACTTATAAAAATACTGGTTGATCAGTAGTATTCCATCGAGAAACATTTATAAAATACGCGTGATTAAAATTACAGTCGGAAACCAATTTCGTGAAATCATCCCAACTCATTCGGCTTAGTTAGCTAGCTACATACTGTGCATTTTTTCACAAAAACGAACAACGCTAAACAAAATTAATGGCAAAATGCACTGCACTTACAAATGCACACTCCAGTGAATTCAGTCTCCTCGCCTCCTGTTTTTGTTGGCAGAGTGGAAAGGGGAGGAAGAGGAGGTCTAAATCCGTGCACCAAACAGGAAACAAAAACTACACACAAAACAATCGTGATGTTTCTAAACCTAACATTTTTCCAGTTTTAAACATGCGACGTACTACATAAGCTGTAATCACGGTGATTAATGTCCACATTAGCTAACGTTAGCTATCCAACTGCCGGTGCAATGGCTAATCACTTCGGTGTTGCTTGCTGGCGATCTCACGTCGACAAAATGGATGCTTTGCAATTTAGCCAAATACAACAAGGCATTTCCAACTAACAAGCTATTTTGGCGAAAAGTTTTAATAATTTACAGACATGACAGGTTTGCAGTATATGATGATATCTATGCAGACGTGCATTGGTGTGATCCATTAGCATTAGTTATGATCTTAGTTAATGCTACGGGCTGTGCCCTCCTCTGTAGAATATTAACATTATAGCTCGTCTGAGATGGTAGTGTCTGGCTTGGTCACAAGCGAAAACCCCTTTTTTCCGTACGTTGATTTCTTAGCTAGCTAAAGGCAATACAATGCAATGCAACATTATATTATTTCAGTAGCGCAATACTTTTAGAGAGGAATTAATAGCAACACTAGGGAGCCAACTAGTTAACGTTAGCTTGCTACTCCTCATGGTCGGGTACACTTGATAGGGTCAGCCATTTTACTTTGAAAGGCAAACCATAATTTAAACATAACTAGCTAGCTACTCAAATCAATATGATGGTAAGTTTATAAAACCCAAGTCAGCAAGCTAGCCAAATAGTTAATAGGGACATTGATCTTTTATTCTACTACGCAAGAACATTTAGCTTAAAATGAGGCTGGAAAGGAACCTTGTACCTTCGGCTGATCAAATCATTGCGAACTCGAGGGCCGTTGACATTGCGTGAGAAACTAAACGTCACCCACAAACGTCCCAGCCAATGTTGTGTGGATTTGTTCTCATAAACCTGGCAGATCTAGCAAGTCCCAACCGCTTATTTTATTTTTACCTTTAGTCAATTAGCCTGTCAAAATCGTCCCTCGTCCCACAAAGAGAAACATGGGAAGAACGTACTTGCTCAAATCAGACGGCGCATATCCTCTTCATTGCAATTAAGGTTTGCCTATAAAAAATTGTCAATATATGTCCAGCTCGTGAATGTTTTCCTTTAATGTCAGTATTACCTGCTTCCAAGACAGGCAACGGTCTCTCTCTGCCGCCGGTCTACCGCCGCTTACAGCCCTGTGTAAAAGCTCTCTGTCCTACTCGCAAACCGAGCTTGGCGGTGTCCAAAAATGAAGACTTCCTATTGGACACGCATGATGTGATGTCAGTACGCTCTGCCTTTCTGGCCACACCTCTATTGCTCTCTGATTCATTGGCGCGCTACAGCTTCCTCTGCCTAAGCCTCTCATTGGTCATCTGAATTGTCGGTAAACATCGGCATATGTGAATCTTCCGGCTTCGAAAGTCTGCGGGGTTAGCTGTCAGTTGGAGTTGGAGACCGAGGTTAAATGAAATAATTCCGATTCCAGCGGCCACTATGGCCATGAGAAGTTTTTATTTCTTAGTAAAGTTTGAAAAGTAAACCTGTATCACAAATGCATTTTGTGTAAAATGCGAGAAAGAATATTCGAACAATGTTTGGACAGTCAGTTTTTAAAAAAATATATAAATAGGCTACGTTTGTATTTTATTGTAATTATCAATACGTGATGTTATTACATGTTTTTTGAAGAGTCAACGGAAATGCAATCACAGAACATTGCCTAATTAGGAATTAACCATCAGGAAACGATTTCAAGAATATTAATAAAATGCAAAGGGGTCAGAACTGAAACATTTAGGGTAGACTTCTGCCCAATGCCCAATAAAACACAGCCTACAATGCAGGCGCCTACAGTGCAATTATAAAGTTCCCAGCTTCAGTAACATACTTTAACAGCAAACTATTCCATCAGTAAACTCACGTCCATCAGATGTAAAAAGTACCATTAATATACATTTCTTACAGCAGCATGGTTTCCTTCAGTTTTCTGTGAAACTACCCACACCTCCATACACACCAGTTTGAGGAAAAGTACATTCACGTAAAAAAAAAAAAAAAACAAACAAACAAAATACAACAACAACAATCAAACCGCGAAATAGGTCACCAGAGCCCAATTATTATCTCCGGAAGCCATTTTGAAAATTAATAAATGCTGGAATGCATTCCACTAACTTACTGTTCCTTCCGACTACTAGTTATGATTGTAAAAACGAATCATATTAGCGTAAATGGAGCATCCATGGTTATGTCTGGAATAAAATGTACTTTTTTGTCTTACCCCTATGAACTCAATAAAGAATGTCTAAGTAATAGCCTGTGTATACATCATACTATATTTCATTACTTTTGGATAGCCCTGACTTGTTTTCACAGTCTATGTCCTGTGAAAAGGTATCAGTTTCAGGCCTGGTCCATGGATTAATCCATAAAGCTACAGTAGACATGGATCTAGTCCACTTTATTGTAGAAATTAGAAAGTGTTGCAACAAAAATCAAACCTAGCTGGTAACCAGAGGGTAGGGAGTCATGGGCTAACAATAGAGGTGGTGTGTAAAACACCACTAACTATTTTGGAATGCGACAAAAAACAAACTGTGAAAACCAGTCAGTCACTGAGAGAGCAAGGGGAAAAAAACTATTTCTAAGCCTGCTTAGTCATGGGAAGATATAAAAAGGCAATGCAGGTATTTGGTAAATGCTCTGACAAAATTCAGTTGTTGGACTGTGGTGCAATATTCAGTGTTGCGCAGGCAAAGCATTTCTATATTTAATTTAAAAGCTTAAAAACACATTCAGTGATGCAGAACAAAGCATCTGTACATACGAGTCAGAGAGAGACTCCTGGGGCCTACAGACCCACCAGCTGCATATGCAAAAGCAGGTCTTGTGTATACACCAAGACAATACTGTATGTTCATAAACAGGAGCCAGTCATCCAACATTACTCCCAACATATCAATTTAACATTATCTTGGCAATAGCTGTGTCTGCTGACACAAGCATGTAAATACGCAGAATAATCATTGCTGGGCAAGGCTTGTTGCGTATATACACCTGCATTCCTTTGTTCACATTTTAGCCTACTGACTAAAAACTGAGCACAAGACAAAAAAGAAAAGTTAAAATAACAGATTAAAAAATAACAACATGAGTGATATGTTGTGGTTTAAAAGCAGCCAGCAAGCTAAAGAAATTGTTGAAAAAAATATTCACCTATTTGTCAGCTGAGTATTCATCAGCTGCCACTTATGTAAACACTGAGCACGTACAGTATGTCATGTACAAATGTTCACCGCCAATCAAAGGCAGCTATCTACAGGCAATGGAAGGAGTAGGCATCTGACTTGCAGGTGAGGCACATCCCCTGGTTTGGACCGACATGTGCTCGAACCAAGATGAGAACTCATTTTGGAGTTGATATATGTCTTTCACAATAAAAAAATAAATTGAAACTCAATTAGTGTTGCATTGGAAAGAAATTCTTAGGTCCAGATGGTGCAACGAGTCTATAAGTTATATTCAGCTAAAAGCTTTGATCGATGTTTGACATACTCCTCGTTATAAGACAGGTCTTTGTCCAACTCGTATGAATGCGCCCTTTGCTGGTAATCATGTTTATGGCAAGATACATGGTCCACAGGTGGCCTTATAAGTCTCACCACCTCCCCATTGTTCCCTTGTCTTTCTGAACTGTTCATGATTTTTCTTATTTACTATTGAACTATCACAAAGAACACGGTGTTGCAGATTTAATACCGTGGAAGTACAAAACATTGAAACCAACTGTTCAGTTAACCAGCAGCTGCCCTCTGACACTATGATGACCTCTGACCCCCAAATCCTGTGCCTCCTCTTCTTGGGGTCAGGTAGAAATCCTCCGCTCTGTTCTGGGGACACACTTGAGGATGGCAACTCTCCACAGAGCAGGTGCCAGGAGCAGACTCAGTGTGGTGACACTGAGGACCAGCAGGTACACCTGTAGACAGGGAGATATGTGGTGTTAATTAATGGGAGAGGGAGGAAGGGAGGGAGGGAGAGAGAGTGTGTATGAGTGAAATAGAGATAGAGAGAAAATGAGAGAGAATTTAAAAAAAGGAAGATTGAGAATACAAGGGATACATCAGAGAAGACCAAGAGGAAGAATATATGGCACGGTTGAGGAATTGCTCAACAATGCCATTTATTCAAAGCACAGACAAAGCTGAGACCTTCTGCTACATAGGCATCCATGCAAGTATTAATATGTTTGAGAGCTGGACTTTGCTTTTTTGTTTATGACACAGTACATATCATCAGATTGTTTACTTATAAACTGTACTTCCAACAAAAAATGTTATCCAGAATAAGAAAAAATATTTATTTTCTTCAAAATATTTCCAAAAATTGATTGAATTTGGCATAGAGTCTTATGCTGCTGTCTCAAGTCCTGCTTTAACAGTACTGTCAGACCTGGGCCTGATAGATGATAGATAATAAAGAACCATTTTCATAAAACAAACAGACCTATGTAAATATCTCACACCACTTTATATCTGGGTCAATAACATGTACAGAATACTATACACACCACACTTTTTAAGGTAAAATAGGTTCACTGATGGCTTGAGTTCAGAAGTAAATTCAATTTGAAAAATCCACAACAATGAACTCTAATGTAAAATGAACTCTAATGTTTTTATTTGAGTCCATGACTGAAGCATTTATCCTACATAATTCACTTAGTGGCTCTCTTACTTGAAAATATTTTGTAAAATGGGACAAACACCCCCCAAAAAATACCTATATTTTTGTCTAATCTTCTCTGATACTGCACCAGTGTAGCAGGCTTATAGTTCAAATGTAGGCTTGGGGCCAGTGAATGAGCTGCATAATGAGCTGGAATAAATTTGCTAAGAGAGTCTTGCCAGAAGGTGTGGGTGTGTGTGTGTGTGTGTGTGTGTGTATAAATGACCATGCAAAGGATGTGCCTCTTCCACAGAGATAAAGCAGTGATCTTTCCCTCCACCAAGCACACTGCATGCATGTTTCTCTCTGATAATTCAGTCACACACAGACACACACAGTCACACAGTTACACTGTACATAGTTACTGTCCATTATTCCAACATAATACTGAACGAACACACACACACACACACACACACACACAACCATAATAATATTTTTAAAATGAACATAACACATATTTGGTCAGAGGCACCAAGAGCAAGAAACTGAAAGACAAATAAAGAGATTCAAAGACAGAAAGAATGAGGAAGTGGTGGAGAATGACACCCTGACTTTCAGAATGAGAAAGAGAGATAAAGACATGGAGTGGAATGATCCGGAGCGGCATTTTGAGCGGCAGAGAACACCCACCTCTCGCGAGATGATTCCCGCCCGGCGGGCGCGGCTCCCCAGGACGAAGGAGAACTCGCTGACCTGCGCCAGACCGGCCGAGACGATCCAGCGGATGTGGCGACTACACGGGGGCAGGATTACAGACAGCACCAGCACCGCCATGACAAACTGGAGGAATAGCAGGAATGATAAAAAAACACACGTGAACACACGTCTTTAACCCACTGAAGAGTAGGCTTTTAGGAATGTTTATTTCAGAATTCAGAAGTTCTAGAGGTCCACTGCTTTCAGTTACCAGTAGTGATTGTTACATCACCATTAGAATGTTCAGTTAAGAACATTCTAATCACATATTGATGTTACACAGGGTCCATGGGCGAGATAATCTTGTCAGATTTCTGCAAGCTTACTCCACTGCCTACAGAGGGTATAGAACAACCCATGTTCATGAACCCACAAGACAGGGAGGCAGTTCCGTACCTTCATGATGACTAGAGACAGAGTCAGAACCATCAGAATGGTCAGCTCATAAGCCACGAAGGTAGGGAACACATGGAGACCTGTAATGAACAAAACTCTCTCAGTCATTGCATGTTCAATTAGCATTCCCTTGTCAATCATAGCAATTTATCTTCAATACAGACGATAAACCCAGCGTATGCCAACCCAATATGAGCATACTAGAAGAAGCAGGCTTACCAATGGAAGCAAAGAAGATGATTGCCAGGAAGTCTCTGATTGGCTCAATGCAACTCAACACCTCCCCAGTGATCATGTGACCCTGGGAGGAGAGGAGAGCTCCAGCCAGGAAGCAGCCCAGCTCCATGGAAACACCCAGGAGCTCGGTCACCTGCAGAAAGGTACGAAGCAGTATTAAGTCTGAGGGAAAGGAAACTTCCACAATGTGCTCTCTCCTTCTTCCTCAGTCTCTACCAAACTTACTGGGAAATAGGAGGGACAGAGCTCCCCATTCGCGCAAGAAAGAGAAAGGTGTAGGAAGGAAGAAAGGTCCTAGGAGGACAGGAGCACGGCTCACCTTCAGCATGAGAAAGACGAAGGCCGTTGTGCCCAGCACAAGGATCTCCTTGTTGCCCTTGCACTCCGCGTGCAGCTTCCTGTAGTACGGGCCAATTATATAGGACCTGAGCAGCGCACACAGCAGCAGCACAGCCGCCAGGGACATGAGGACCTGCCCCAGCAGCACCAGAACACGCAGGCCCCCCATCACCACGCTGAAACACAGAACATCACCTCAACAGTTCAACACCGACCGCGCCCGGGGAGAAGGCAAATTAACCAGTAACTCACCGGAACACAAGAGCAGAACCGCTCTATGACAGAGAGCTAAAGAAGCACGACCACACTCACGTTTTAACAGAATGAAAAGAACGGCACATGCCCAAGTGAGATCGAGGTCATAAAACATAAACAGTGATGTTGGCACTGTTTTTTCCATAGATTGCGTTGTTGCCGTTCTCGTTGTGTTAGTGTTAATCAGTTTAACCTTCAGGGACCAAGTTGAACTATGCGGTTGTTCCCTGCACTTGGACCGGTACTTCTCCCTAGGGGTTTCGTCATACTTGTTCCTGGTTATGGGTATACACTTTGTTGTACGTCGCTCTGGATAAGAGCGTCTGCCAAATGCCTGTAATGTAATGTAATGTAATGTTGCTCGAGAGCAAACCTTTGTAAGATTATGGACATTAATATAAATATTCTGCTATGATTCCTAACAATACGGATCGATTTGTGCATTGATTTGATCGGATCGTTGCCCTTTGAACCAATACACAACCTGCTTCACAGAAAGAGAGCTCACCCGTAAGTGTGCATGTGGGCAACTACGAGCAGGTGTGGTTCTGTGAATGCACTGGCCAGGGGGTCAGGTGTCTCACCTGTCTAGGGTCCCATTCCCAACCTGAATGAGGGTGGGCATGACTGCGATGAACAACCCGAGCTGGACATCCTGCATCACCAGCATCCCGAGCAGAACACTACTGTAATCCAATTCACCTGCACAGGTGAGGAAACACAAATCAGACTGAAACACATGCACTAGAACACTACTGTACTCCAATTCACCTGCACAGGTGAGGAAACACAAATCAGACTGAAACACATGCACTAGAACACTACTGTACTCTAATTCACCTGCACAGGTCAGTATACACAGATCAGACTGGAACACATGCACTAAAACACTACCGTACTCTAATTCACCTGCGTAGGTCAGTATACACAGATCGGACTGAAGCACATGCACTAGAACACTACTGTGATCCAATTCACCTGCGTAGGTCAGTATACACAGATCAGACTGGAACACATGCACCAGAACACTACTGTACTCCAACTTACTTCTGTTAGCTCCTGCTAACCAGTAAAGCAGGCCATCATGAGAGTTGAGAAATTTGAATAACTCGACCAGACACATAACTAAAACACTGGGCGTGTCAACTGTTCATACAAACCTATCTCTCACACTCCACCTCATCTGTACACACATGTACAAACTGCTGCTAAGCACACACAGTGATAAGACACAGAAACGGGGGGTGGGGATGTACCTTCCTTCTCTCCCCGTGTTCCCCCAGCGAGAAAGCGGGACACCAGGGGGGTGCTGGAGAGGGAGAGGCAGCTAAAGATGAAGACCGTCTGAGTGGAGCGGATTTGCAGTAGGTGCCCCCACAGCAGCCCCACCCCCACCATCAGCAGGGTCATGTAGCACGGCCCCTGCACCGAGATCTTCCACACCTGCGTGAGCAGCACACACCGTACAAATCACACACACTTCATACACTGTACTTACACACACACACCATACAAATCACACACACTTTATACACTGCACTTCCACACACACACACACACACCATACGAATCACACACACTTTATACAATGCACTTCACAACACACACCATACAAATCACACACACTTTACACAATGCACTTCCACACACACGCACACCGTACAAATCACACACACTTTATACAATGCACTTCCACACACACACACACACCGTAAAATCACACCACTTTACAGCACACACACAACCGTACACACACCTGCATAGATCCACACACACCGTACAAATCACACACTACACACTCACGGATCTCACACACATGCACTACCACACACACCTTACAAATCACACACACTGTACATCTCAAAGGGAAGTGATGAGTAAGGGAAGCATTGCCACTTACTTTACGCAGGCGTTCAGGGGAGAATTCCAGGCCAACGACAAACAGAGTGAAGAACACCCCAAATTCCCCCAAGGTCTCCACCTGAACCATGGACTTCAAGAAAGATACACAGGAACACACAAAATCATACACATGCACCATGGAAACACACACACGCACGCACGCACAGTCCCAAAACTAGCCACATAATCACACAGCCAGTATAGAAGCCCACATTAATTGCTGAAACAAGAAATATATGCACTTGCTATGGAAATACAGTCACACATTTGCACTGTGGAAACACCAAGTCCCACAGGGTCACCATGGAAACACACAGTGAAGCAGGATTAGAAAATACAGGATTAGATCAAAGACTAGGGATCACAAAAGGTCAAACAAACACAGCCATCAAAAAAGGGTCAATGTGGGGGTGTACAATTTAGAGGCTTTCCCACCGAAACCTTTAATGCCATGGACTTTAGAGTAGCAGATGTTGAAAACCTAATGCTTGATTGAGTAAATAAAAAGAAATAAACTTTCGTGTTAATCTTACCTTAATGCTGTTGAGCCCAGAGGGGCCCAGGAGGACCCCGCAGATGATGTAGCCAAACATCGTGGGCAGTCCCACCAGAGTACACAGCCAACCACAGGGCAGAGACAGCATGACCACTGACACCAAGTCCTGAGCAATCAAACACAGATACAAGGGGTCAGCCATTTTGAATGAAAGAGCACAAAAACCACACTGCAGAGAGAGCATGACCACTGGAACCAAGCCCTGAGCAATCAAACACAGATCCAAGAAGTCAGCCATTCCGCATGAAAGAGCACAAAGACCACAGCGCAGAGAGAGCATGACCACTGGCACCAAGCCCTGAGCAATCAAGGACAAATCCAAGAGGTCAACCATTCCGCATGAAAGAGCACAGAACAAAGACCACGATGCTGAGAGAGCATGACCACTGACCAGAAGGCCTGAGCAATCAAGCACAGGTCAAAGAGGTCAGCCAGTTCACAATAAAGAGCACAGCACAGAGAGAGATGAAGCAGTAATAAATAGGTACTTGGCCAAAACTTAGAAAAAAATGGGGCAAGCAATGGATCTCTAACATAACATACCAACCATAGTTTGTGACACTATAATGTCAAATTTCCCATTCCAAATTTCAACTGTTAGCTATAATGTAAAAGTATACACCTGCATGTATAGAAATCACAGCTATTACGGGTTACCTTTTTGGTAATCTGGAGAATGGGACAGACCTTGAATAATCCAAATATTAAAAGTATCTTGCTCAGCCATGCTGTTATTACTAAATGGCACTTGTGCTTCTCTCATCTATGCACATGGATTAGCTTGCCAGCAGGCATAAATAATCACTTTCAGCACATATAATTGTGACTCTAATTTTATTTGTTACTAACAGGTGATTGCTAACTGGGAAATTGGCTGTAACTGAAAACCTTACAACAGATGCCAATGTCCTCTCTCTCCACGGGCAAATGTGGGTAATTCTACAGAGTAAAGTACAACAACTACACAGCAGACTTGTGGGTTCACCCAATTAAAGGACTGAACAAGCACTGTTCTGTGGCTACGGCTACTTTGCTTGCCCCTTGGCATCTTGTGGTAGATACAAGGTTATAATGCCTGAAATCTATACCATATATTAACAGCTTCAGAAAATATACAGATATGTAAATACAGAATGTGTAACGTGCATGCTGCATGAGTCATCCTGGACCAAGACATCAGGCAAAGACATCAAGGACACAAGGACATCAAGGACAAGAAAGTTGCGTGACATGTGAAGGGTGAGGAACAGACCTGGATGAAATGGTGGTCGGCACGGGGCATGGTGGAGTCACGGGGCTTGGTCAGGACATATTGGTTATTCTGGGAGTCGATTAGCATGCTCAGGCCCAGGTCATCCTCCACCTCCCGCCTGGACATGTTCCTCTGAGAGTCTTCCTCATCCTCCACCCTGAACACCGCCTCCACATTCACTCCCTTCATCTGGCGTAAGAAACGCAAGAGTGAAACGACGTTTGCCAACAAATCAAGATCTTAGCAAAATGCACAATCAATCAAAAGACAGAAACCCTCTAATCAAGGTAATAAATGTCACACAGACACATAAAAAACTGGTCACAGTGGACAGAATTACACCAATATCAAAAATTATTTTAAAAAAATATATGATTCCTACATATCTTACATGGTGTGACCTTACCTATGTGCTATGGCCTTACCTGTATTGGTAGAACTTAGCCTATAGCTACAACATTTATTGTAGCCAGAGGTATGATCTAACCTGCCTGTCGTATCCAAAGGTACAGTATTTTACATTACATTATTACATTACATTCATTTAGCAGACGCTTTTATCCAAAGCGACGTACAAAAGTGCATTTTCATGATCGTAGACAACTGCTGAACACGGGTTCAGTAAGGTACAATTACTTATTTTGTAAAGCTATTTCTAGCCGAGAACAAAGAACACTATCCTGGTCTAACATCTGCAAAGCCAAACTAGGCAGAAGAATAAGCTAGAGTATTAGGACAAATACAATTTACCAAGAAGTGCAGGGATGGGGCAACATGTAACAAGTGACAGGAAAAGGGTTTTTTTTTTTATTTTTTTTTTTATATATATATATATATATATATATATATATATATATATATATAATATATAATAACACAGCTGGTGGTGGTTATTCTAGGTATAGTCTGAAGAGATGAGTCTTCAGGCCACGGCGGAAGATGGATAGTGAGGGGGAGGTTCGGAGAGGGACGGGGAGTTCGTTCCACCACTGGGAGCTAGGTGGAGAAGCTCTGTGATCCCTTTGGGCGGGTGGGAGGGGTTGCAAGACGCCTGCTGCCGCAGAGCGGAGTGGTCGAGCAGGCACATAGAATTGAGTCATGTCCTGCAAGTAGATAGGGGCTGTCCTGTTGGCGGCAGTGTAGGCAAGGGTCAGGGCTTTGAATCGGATCCTGGCAGCGACCGGTAGCCAGTGAAGTGATCGCAGCAGGGGAGTGACGTGGGAGAATTTGGGGAGGTTGTAGATGAGTCGGGCAGCGGCATTCTGAATCATCACTACATTTTGTTGTAGTGAAGTCATTTGTTGGGGTGAGATCTTCCATATTTGTGGTTGGCAAAGGTATGGTCTTACCTGTTTGTTCTGGTCAAAAGCGTGGTCCTCTATTTCCTCCTCAAGCCGGTCAGCAGCTCGCCTCACGTCCTCCAGGATCTCATCCAGTACAGACAGAGTTTTGTTCTGGTCCTGCACAATCTTCAGCGCCTCCTGCTGGTGTTTCTCTGCAGCGATCAGCTCCACATATTCCTGCTCTTCCTGAAAACGCACACAGGCAAGTAAACATGTTGGTTACAAAATAGATTTTAAAATAACAATAGCTTCTCGTAGTGGACTTTCATTTGCTTTCACAATAGAAATCTAAAATGGTGAAAGTTGGTGCGTGAGTGTCCGAATCAAAATGGCTGCCATGCATCACCCAGTGTTACGCATTGGTGCAGAGCATGCTTTGAAGAAGCGTTGCGCCAAGCTCCAGTCAGCTGGGACAGTAGTGTCTGGATCCTGTCATCTCTCGACAGACACACAGAGCCCAGCCCAGCACTCCTGACCACACACTGTCTGCCACACAGAGATAGTGCAATCTGCTGAGTAATGGTGTCCCAGGCCACCCTCCACCGGGGGGGTGAAATGCCCCTTTACATCAATCTAATATGTGTTTAAGCAATAGGGCACATCTGCGTTTAGGGGAATATCCACTTCCGTCCTCCTTGCATGTGCATTCCTCTGTTTATTATTACTATGGTTATTTTTGTGTTATTGTTATCATGTCCTTGCTCATTTGCCATGTATTATCTTACATTTTTTAAATTATTATCTTTTATTTGTTTTCAGATGTACAGTGTGGTGAGGCCTCTCTGAAAAGCACTTCAAATAAATGACGACTTGACGCGACTCAAATTCCCATCATCCCCCCCTGTTCTCACCTTAATGGCTGCTTCCCGCAGGGCCTCCAGTCTCTGCCGGCTGCTCTCCTTCATGTTGACCACATCCTTGTAGTCGCCCTGCAGGGCCCGCTGGAGGCCCACCACCGCCTGGAACACGGACTTCTCGCTCTCGTTGAGCTCCTTCTGGAAGATCTCCAGCGTGTGCACCTGGAAGAGCTTCTCCGGGTCGGAGAGGGACCGATCTCGCTCGGTGGCTGCCACGGCGACGGCCAGCTTCCTCACCGCCGCCTTCTTCTGCCGCAGGAGGCCCGAGAGACGGCGGCAGTTCTCCGCCACCCACTGCCGGCCCTGAGCGGGCGCCACGCCTCGCCCGCGGTGGAGCCGGATGGCGTGCCCGGCCACCTGGTCCTGCTGCAGCCCCACCACTGGCCCCAGGCACAGCAGAGCAAACAGACCCCACATCAAGCCTGCTCCTCTCTGCCTGGCCCCACTCCAAGCCTCCGGTCAGCTGACTGTGTGTGCAAGAGAGAGCCCCTTGTCTACATTCTCAGTGCTGCCCACTAGTGGCAGTGCACGAGAAATTCACAGGCGTTCGTTGCGCTGCTCTAAGAGGCTCATTACGCTTATCCAACCTCCCAACGTGTGAAATCAGGAGCGACGAATCCTCCAAGCAGCGTGAGCTCCTCGTTCACTCATTCTCCCAGTCATGTCCCTGGAAACCACATCTAAAAAGAACACAGACATTTTCACATTTCTCACAGAACACAGGTTGCATGCACCCTCACCCAGGCAACTTAACACCCCTTAAATACACAAAGACCTCATTGCCTAATTAGCCCTCTGAAACAGGGGCACCTTTTTTCATGTGAAGACATAAACTTAACCGCGCCTATCAATATCCCAGACCTGACGTCCTGCCTAGGGTTACAAGGTGGGGCCCATATCTGACTTTAAAAAACAATACTGACCACTCCTGTAATTTCAGATTCATGAAAAACCGCTCCACTCGCAAACAGAACACGCCCATCGTAGATCACAAAGACACAATCCGACCAGAGAAAGATTAATCAGTGAGCCACATACTCCCACACTGAATGGGGCTTTTGGGTATGTCAAACCGTAAATCAACAGCACAGTTTTTAAAATAAAGTCAAACATGCCTGTGACAGTAATATGAAATTTACAAATAAACAGTGATTACCAATAGAACGTATTCCCAGGTGCTGTCCACACAAAGGACCCAGCTTCCATCTAGGTCAAATGACCATTATTCAAAAGTATCGTGGTCGCAGTTATGGACTATAGCGCGTGACCATTATCACGGTCATATTAATTAATGGCCACGAATTTTTTTTTTTTTTAATGAATATGCAATCTGTCTGTCACTCCAGAAATATTGATATTATATGGATACATTATGAGTTATTATGCGCAACCAACACAGCACCTGTATTGTTCTGAATATAAAATTCAGTTGTATTCGTCACTACGAACGAGGTCTTCAACGAAAATATAATCTTTCTTTTTAGCAAACATGGTTGGAGCTATGCCATGACAGTGACAAGAAAAGTTTCACGTCTGCGGAAGTGGCATGCACGGATGGAAACCATGTTTTACGGTTGTTTGGTCTTTTCAGTTCTGACAGATCTGGTCAGAAAGAATATGACATCCGACGGACTGGCAATTTTCGGTCTGTTTGCAGTCTTGCGTGAAAATACAGACACGATTTTCCTTGGACGCTGACACGTTTCATCCCAGGGTAAAATGCGACTTGTAAAGGAATGGATCAGCTGCCGCGGCAGCGACCACGGCGGTTGATAAATCCCCTAGCTGCAACTAATAATACTTCTCAACGGAGACACATTACCACGCCACACACGCTCTTCTGCTCACGCAGCGATGCGAGGCATCACTCCTGTCCGCAGGAAAGTCTAACGTTTAGCGTAGATGCGACTTAACTGCATCCCGCAAGAAGCTATCCTGACGCTACATCGTCTAGATAGCTATACCTCCTTATAAAAGTGTGTTTATGCAATAAAACACAGAAGTCTATACATTCATTCAACCTTTGCTATAAATGTAAATACATTACATAGCGTATCACCTCTACGGTTTCAGGCCAGTATGCTTGCTCGTCCTGCGCCATAGTCGAATCCACAATTTTAGCTCATCAACGTACCTGCTTGAATTCCCGAAACCGTACAGACCGCCCCAAACTCTTCAGTAAATGAAGGCAGCAAACTTCCTCTTGCGATACCACCCCTAGCTCCCAGAAGGCTACATTGCCAGCATACCGTAGCTAGTAGTTGCGGTAGGTACACGGCTTTACCATTTGACAACACAACTCAGTTCCAGGACCCATAGCCCTCCCTTCCACCGCCAACAAATATCGTCCGGCAGGTATGATTTTCGGACAGAAAATATTAGTGATTTACACGCTTTATTCTGCATGATATATAAGTGTTGTTTGGCGTTATGGCTACATATTAAATTCCCGAAAATGAGCGACAGGCATGTTTTTTCCTACATACTTCAACCTTACTTGCTACGTTGCTCACCGGACCAGATTGACGTCAAGTTTTTACAACTTCTGTAGTGATCATCGTAATAAACTTAGTAAAAGCTACTGTTTTGAATAGTCTGTTTAGTCGGTCAGTGGCATAGTCAATGCCTGAAAACAATTATTACTACATTTACTTCCGAAACATCAATATGATCGGGTCCATATTTGCGCTCTTATATGGGATATGTAGTCTTTGTTGTATTGTAACAGAGTTTAAGATTATCGAAAAATATAATTTCGCTTGATACATTTTTGGTAATAACTTTGGCTTTTATGGAGTTAGCTAATTTAAATGAACTGTGGTTTACTTGCTTTTCATGTTTCCGCCTCTTTAATAACGTATGATATTTGCCCCCAGGCTAATGTTGGGAAAAGAAAGCCTTGGCTACATGTTTAAAAAAGAACTACAAAACCCAGTATTTAACAACTCGAACGCGCAAGCTCCTTTGCTTTCTAGCGCAATACAGACATGCTGCTGCGCATGCGTATTAGGGCCACTGACTATCAAGTTGGTCAAACAGCGGGTGATAAAATGGTAGGTAAAATCAAAATAAAGCCAAAATGATGAATAAAGCACTGCAACGAGTTGTAACGCGGGAAAGAGGGTCGGGTAGTACCGAAGGAAGGTTGGTGTTTACGCTTGCGGGGTGTCCTTATGCAGTCCTCTTGCATTGTCAATGTTTAACAGTAGCAATTCATCAGTGGAAAAGGAAGGTCAGAGTTGTTGGTATTTTGAGAGCTGACACCAGCAGCAGTTGCTCGATACGTACCTTTCCCTTTTTGGTCTCTTACTAAGCGAGTTGGGACAGCTGGGGCCATCCAATGGTACAGGGTTTGGAACTGGGTCGCGAGTTACAGCCTTTGTAGAGCTGGGCTAGTAAGTAGGACGAAGGGAATTTACATGATCATATTTTTGCATACAACCGAAGGGACCCCGAGCCTGCAATCAGTTTCAGTTCACGGTGCATGGCGATGACTGTGTTTTGCTTTCTTGTTTTTAAAAAATTATTGGCTAATATTTCTGTCTCACAAAACGCATTTTTGTTTTAGCAGGCTAGGTAAATTGCTCGACGTTTCCAGCTAGCCGGTCGAATCCACCTTTGTCAATTTGACAGCAGATAGAATGCTGTTTACACTGTGTACATCCCATCAGTGAATTTAAGTGGTGGTAACAGGACGAGTGTATTTTTGCATGTTTTAGATATATTCCGAGTTCAGTAACAATTCGAGTGGATGTTTTTCACTGAAGGTAATGTCTGAAAGCGATCAGCAGTTGTGTGTTGAATGTAGCTTATAGCATGCGTTTAACGTGAAGAGACATTCCCGACATTGTAAATATATACACCCTGGTCATATTCTTGGCGTTGTGAAGGCTGACTCTGCTAGTTCGAAAATATCCACGTTTTGCAATGCAGTCCGAGTTGCTTTCAAAGGCTGAGCCACGCTGCTGCCAAAGAGCAGCTGATTAATCTACTCTCATTGCTTGATGTGACGTCTTCAGATGTTTGAACATTACAGGCCACTTGCAGGTTGTTCTGAGCAAGATTATACTCCAAGTTGGACTGTGTGGCCACCGGCCAATGTTGTACTTGAAAAACAACAGCGCCAGTTGTCTGACTGTAACTTATGAGAGAGAGAGACGCTCGTTATGTGTTGTTTTGGTACATTACTTAAATTGTGATTAGTGATAATTTGGAGATTGTGCTTTGTCTGGAGATTAGTGTGCATTCACTACATTAATTATAATCTCTGATCTCTGCTGTACAATTTGTATACTGGCCCTGAACAGCCAGAACAGATAACAAGCATGTCCTGTCCTGGGTTATCTGTTTTTTTTGTTTATAAATTGAGAACACTTCATGTCCTGCCATCTACGATTCTGTACTGCAGTTTACTCCAAATTAGGCTATACCCACCAAGAAAGAAATGTTTCACAAGTTCAAATGTTTCATAAGTGAGAATTATGGTCATAAGATTTTGCGAGGTTGAAGAACCTGTCAAAATTAGCATGTGCAACACACAGATGAAATGGGGGTGAATAGGGAATAGGGACTTGTAAAATGAGTCATAGTCTGTCACAGATTAGCATGTATGTGTGAGCAACAGTGCTTTGCGTCTTTTTGGCAGCATAAACTGAAGTCATCGCAGAAGGACAAGGTTCGTCAGTTCATGTCCTTCACGCAGGCCGGTGAGAAGACAGCGGTATACTGCCTCACACAGAATGACTGGAAACTAGAGGTGGCCACAGACAACTACTTCCAGAATCCAGACCTCTACTACAGGGAATCCATGAAAAACTCAGTGGACAGAAAGAAGCTGGAACAGCTTTACAACCGGTACAAAGGCAAGTCTACAGTCCTCCCTCGACCGCTGAGGTCCAGCGATGTCCACACTCCCTGCGGTAATAACAGTACCCACAACCGGAACGCCAGCAGGCTGCCTGCATTCTGATTGGCCGAAAGTCTGATCACAGCCGCTGAATTGCAGCTATTCTAACCTCACCCTTTAAGTTCTAACAGAATGTCCACGCCCTCTAAAGGAAAACCAAATGCCCACACCCTCTGAAGACCCTAATTTATGTCAGCCATCATTTGACTATTACCGTTTACATTTTTTTTTTTTTACAAAAGTTGGATGGTCGAGTCACAATTGTAAGTCCTTCACAGCAGTCTTGACAGTCTCTGGCATTGCTGTGGACTGGAAGTGATAATGCCTGCAGCCTTCTGACGCTTTATTTAAATCTGTGGTTCAGTAGCTCAACTGCGCAGCCATTGGACAGTCAACTACAGGCGTGGCTGTTCTGCAACAAGGCAGGAAATACCCTGCAAACACCATCCCTCCCTGGAAAGCACTGACAAGAGTGCCAAAAGAAAGCCGACACCCCCATTTAATATTTTCACCTTTTCTTGGCTTACAGCCTGGAATTAATTTGCGTCAAATCTGACTTTTTTTTGTACCTTTATTTACACAATATCATATACAATTTCAAGTGAAAATATAATTCTGCAAATTCTCGAAAATTTATGAAAATGACTGAAATAGAATAAAATATAACTTTATGTACGCCCTGTGTGTTGTCCCCCAGGGCTCCTACCCAGACGGGCCTTTTAATAAAACAATTCAAATTCATATTTAGAAATTCAAATAATTCAGTCTGGTTTTACTGAATTATTGCCAATGAAACAATGAGGTAAAAGTAGTTCACAATAATTCAATTGCGGATTCCGTTACAATAAAAAGTAAATGACTGATGGATTAATTACCATTGATCAATTCATAATTAAACTCAGATTGCCATTAAGAGAATAGCACCTGATTAGCAAAAACAATGACTTGAGTGCATGTTGTGCATTTAGCTATCCTGAGGAGATTCTGCACTGTCAAAAGTCTGAAAACTCTTTTTAATGTTCAATAAATAGGACGATCTGATAATGGCAGAATGCATTTTATTTATTTATTGATTTTAATTCAAAATAGACTGTTTAAGCACTGTCATTTTAGAGTTAATAGAGTTAAATTTGAAACAAATGATGTATGATTATAATTATTCCTCCGTTGCTTCCCTCTGAGTCCTATTGTATATAAGAAGGACTTCTCCCAGTACATTTCCTTAATTCATTTTTTCTGCAGTTTTCACATTGCAATCATTTTGGTTATTCAGGAAACACTTATACACTGATAACATCTGCAAGTATATGCAGTGCCTCCCAATGACACTCTTGTGCTGCTGAAACAGCAGTTCTCAGCTGGTGAACGGAGGCCTAATTTCAGTTACATATTTTATTAAATTTAAGGGAACAGCAATAGGGAGTTCAGAAAATGAATTCAGTTCTGAGCTGGAGGTTGGGGGGGGTGTGAGATTCTATAAGGGAAATGAATTTGGCAGGCGTAGTACTGTATCGTGTGCATGCCAGTGCGCTGTGTGTGTGGAGTGTAATGTGGTGGCACTCCCCTCAGACCCCCACGATGAGAACAAGATCGGGATCGACGGGATCCAGCAGTTCTGCGATGACCTCACTCTTGACCCGGCCAGCGTGAGCGTGCTGGTGGTGGCGTGGAAGTTTCGGGCCGCCACCCAGTGTGAGTTCAGCCGGAAGGAGTTCCTGGACGGCATGGCTGAACTGGGGTGAGCGCCCGCAGGTCTCGGTGTCCTGTCTGTGAGCAGAGGTGGAAAGTCCAGGGGTCAGACTGTATAAGTCCTGGCAGGAGTTTACTCCACCCATGAACCAGCTGATTTCACTGATTAGTTTTACCTCCTGGCTGAAGGATTGAGCTAGTTAGCAAATCCAGGTGACTGGAACAAAATACTGGGGAAGACCTTTACTTTCTGGACCTGGATTTTCCTCCTCTGCACTTGTCTGTGAACAGTGAGCAGATTACCCTCTGTTCGTTTGGCTGCTTACCTATAGTTAATTTGCACGCAGCCATGGATTTTAAAACAAATACACAGGTGCTACAACACTGCAAAAAGTCTGTCTTAACAAGCATTTTATTCTTCTAATGAGAATGAGAATTTTCTCTCCAGCAGAAAATATCGGCTTGTTTCAAGTTACTTTTTGCTTGTCAAGTGGAAGTTTCTTATCCCAGTGGCAAATCTTGAAATGAGTCTGTCTCACCTCATTGACAATATTTTGGTATCGTTTAGTATAAAAGTAACAGAAAAAAATATTTAGTCTTAAATATAAGACTGAAATACTTTAGATTGACTTTAAAAGGTGAATTAAAAAAGTGCAATATCACAAGCCTGTTTGTCATTTGCACTCATTTGCTTGTCACTGGTTTGGCCTGTTCCTTCTGTCTGTCATTAGTTGCCGTTTTGTTTGTTTTTTTTGGCTTTTCTCATCTGCGGCATTATCTCCCCCCCCTTCAGCTGCGACAGTCCCGACAAGCTGAAGGCGATTCTGCCCAGGCTAGAGCAGGAGCTCAAGGACAGTGGGAAGTTCAAAGACTTCTACCAGTTCACCTTTAACTTCGCTAAGAACCCTGGACAGAAGGGGCTAGGTGAGTGGTGGTATGCAGGCTAACGACAGGGGTTGAGGTGCGGATGTGACCGCCACTGTTTCGGCCCTGACTGCTGAGGGGAGAGCACCCCCCTGTCCCAGAACACTGCTGTGGACATGACGCTGTGCTCTGAGACAGGGTTTGGTGTCCTGCACAGCCACAGCAGTGGAACGCAGGGGTTCTGGGAATGAGAAAGAGGAACTGGGAAAGCTATCACGAAAGGCTGTGGCCCTCATGGGCTCTGAGGGATCAGAAGGGGCAGCGGTGGCTGAGGGTATACGAGTTTGTGATGTGCATGCGTTTGCTTTTATTGATGCATTTTTGTTAATGGATAAGTGTACCCCCCCCTCACACACACACACACACTTTAAGCTGTACAAATGGATGAGCTCAGGGGTCCATTCAGAACAGGGGTTTGCATTTTTGTTCAAATTGTAACACAAAGCAAAAAGTTCAAATATTTCTTTGCTCCACTGATTATCTATGAGAGGGTTGTGCAAGCAGAAATGTTTTTCAAAAGTGGTAATGCTGCTTAAAGTAATAGGTATTCAGGAAACACTTGGCTGTGTGCTTTGTTAGTGTACTGTACATTTAAAAGTGTGTTTGCTGTTGTCCATGTTTCAGATTTAGATATGGCTGTAGCTTACTGGAACTTAGTTCTGACTGGAAGGTTCAAATTCCTGGACCTCTGGAACAGGTTTCTATTGGTGAGTATGCAGGGCACAGGCTGGCCTATGGCATCCTATGGGGGCTGTTGGTTCAAGAACTTTGAGCTCATCCTACCCACTAGAGCCAATCACATGGAGTTTTGGAATTGTTCAACTGTGGCATCATCAAGTAATCTTGAGGAGAATCGTCTGCTCATTATTTACTCTGCAAAGTTTCAGCCTGAATACTTTCTGCATATTTGTGAACAGGGCTTTATACAGTATGTGACTGCCAAGATAGGCAAACGTAGAATGCAAAGTATTCAGTAATTTTCTCACACTAGCCCCGTTATACTGTAGCACCACAGTGACACTGTTATAATGAATCATTGTTGAGATTCAGCTTTCAGAGTTTTCATTGGTTTTGTGATCACCTGCATTTTGTCCTGTTGTATGAAGGAACACCACAAGCGCTCGATTCCCAAAGACACCTGGAACCTGCTCCTAGACTTCGGCAACATGATTGCCGATGACATGTCCAACTATGACGAGGAAGGTGAGTGTTTGTGATGTTTTTTTCCACAGCCTTCATAGGGCCAAATGCCAAATGACTGTTATAAAATGAAGTGGTAGACGGTTTAAATCCTCAGACCTGATTTATAATTAATAGCCAGTAGGGGGAGTTTCGGCCTCTTTAAAAATGGTGCCAGAGTGGAGTGTTATGTTGTGTCAGCATTACGAGCCTTGCTTCTCTGCACTGGAGGCGCTGTTACCTGATCCAATATGTCTGCTTTCTTTAAAGCGGGATATTGCAATGCAAAAGAACAGACCTTGGTTCTATTCATAGCACCCATACTACCACCAGACATATGCACCAGCCAGTCCACCGCTCTGTGGAGGGAATTCCTGTGCCATCAAACGACAGTTTTCAAACGGTCTGCCCACCACTGCCAGAATTAATATGTTAGCATTGTAATGGTACACCTGAACCGTTTAAATCTAGCTTTGTTATTTGCAGGGCCTTAACCAGGGAGGTTTTTGCCTGGTGAAGTGTTGAGATCAAGTTGGAACGATGGGTGTGTTGGTCATTAAAGCTTTCCCACTAATTTGAGATTCCTTTGTAGTCTAGCTAGCAATTGCATGCTTGGTAGGCAACTTTAGCTTAGCCCTAATTCAAGATAACATGGTTACAAACATTTGAGGTATCAAAGATGACAACTGACTGTACTGTACAGTATGAAACTGAAGTTTCCTTTGTGTAATAATGCTATTTTATGTTGGTTCCTTGTATATTTCTTTTTGTTGCAATCTCATCCCTACAGTGCAGAAGCATGACAGTGTCATGGTTTTAAAAATGTAGAAAAATATATTTGTGTTGGATGAACTTGGTGTGCAATCTTGTGCTGGTTCACTTGCGTATCTTTGTGCAGTACAGCCTTGTGGTCCATTCTATAATATTAGAATGCGTACTATGTAGTTTCAGGTGGCATCTTATAGTCCAATGACATTTGACAGGCTAGCTTTATGTTTTTTTTAAATTTGTAGTCCTTTAACATATCTGCACAGTGGTGCAACTCATGCCTTACACATTGAAACCTGTCTGGAGGCAGGGTCTTTTACTCACCAGATAATAAAACTCTCCCGTGATATTGGCTTGATCTGATTGGTACAAAGTTAGCATTGCTGGCAGTTGATTGGTGGAGAGCCTGATGAGTAAAGTGTCACTCCTTCAATCAGTAAGGATACTGGATTGAGTATGTGCTCTCTTTGTCTCCCTAGGGGCGTGGCCTGTCCTCATCGATGACTTTGTGGAGTTTGCACGGCCAATCGTAACGGGGGGCAAACACAAAACTCTATAAACGCTGCCTGGCAACAGAGGGCTTTTATCCCTTTATTTTGACTTTTGTTGTTTTTTCTTTTTTTAAAGTGGCAAGAAAGAAAAACAAGAAGAAGAAAAAATAAATAAAAAAAACACTTGAAATTGTGAAACCGCTCTACCGTCAGTAACACGAAAGGGCAGGGTGAGGACAACCAGGCAACCAATCAGGCAGCGGAGTGGAAAGGAACCGCCTTTTTTTTTTCTTTCTTTCTTTCTTTGGCTGGAGTTGCTACACACACTGCAGCTGCCTCTACAGCGAGCGGGGGAGGAGGGGCCGACCGGCCCCCTTCGAAAAGCCACGCGCCACCTGGCACACGCCCGCCGTACGCTCCCGCCACCCCCATCGCCGGGCAGCTTCAATAGGGGGGGGCGCTGTGACTGCACCCCCCCCTCCCCGGGGAGCCCCCCCCCCTGCCTGTGCTTGGGTTATGTTTTGGGAGGAAGAGGAGGAGTGAGGGGGGTGGAGTGGCTGTATGATATAGGGCAGATTCTGCATGCTTTTTTTTTTGTACAGTGAACAGTGTTCAGGACACGTCTGTGATCTTACTCAGACAGACAGTTTGACAGGGCAGCATGCAGGTCAACCCCTGACAACACCAGCAGCGACGCTACAACTAAAGCTGTAATATAATGTATCTATGTAGAGACTATTATATATACATATATATATATAATATAAATTCATGACATATATAAGCAAAAGGTATGAACGAGAAAAGTATTTGTGGTGTAAATTAAACCCTCAGTTATACACTTCATTTCATTTTGATTTTGTGATATTTTTGTCATTCCCGGTTTTAGTCTGGGAGGTGAGTGTGGATCATAGAATTCCAGCCCTTCCTAACACCTGCGCTAAGCAAAGCTCTGGCTGTCATTCTCTGATTAGTATTCCCATACGCACATGAACCCAGAGACCCTGTCAGTCGTGTTCAGACCTGGTGTGTGCCCTTCTCATTAATTGCCCTTGTCATTAAAATACACTTTGCTTCTGTGGATACTTGTAAGAGGAACGTGTAGAGACGCTGTCCCTCAAAGCATAGACCCAGAATCAATTGTCACATAAGGGTTTTAGTTAACCACTAAACACTTGATTGATCTTTCCCGCTTAGATTGCTGTAGATGACATTTATTTATTTGTATGAGCTAAGCTATAATAGAGCTGTCTGTTTTAATGAGCTTTTTTAATATGTACCTTTTCATATTTGGAAATATGTGGTGTTCTATGATGATGTCATTGGGTACGTCCTCCTAAGAGCCCCCCAGTGCCATTTCGGAAATATCCTGAGCACAGTGGGCTGAGGCTATTCCTAAATAAAGTGTGTGTGTGTGTGTGTGTGTGTGTGTGTGTGTGAGTGTGTGTGAGTGAGTGAGGGAGAGAGAGTGTGTGTTTGTGTTTCTGTGAGGGAGAGTGTGTGTGTGTGTGTGTGTGTGTGAGAGTGAGTGAGTGAGTGAGGGGGAGAGAGATTGTGTGTGTGTGTGTGTGTGTGTGTGAGTGAGTGAGGGGGAGAGAGATTGTGTGTGTGTGTGTGAGTGAGGGAGGGAGAGAGAGAGAGATTGTGTATGTGTTTGTGTTTCTGTGAGGGAGAGATTGTGTGTATGTGTGTGTGTGTGAGTGAGTGAGTGAGGGAGAGAGATTGTGTGTTTGTGTTTCTGTGAGGGAGAGTGTGTGGGAGTGTGTGTGTGTGTGTGTGTGTGTGAGTGTGTGAGTGTGTGAGTGAGTGAGAGTGAGATTGTGTGTTTGTGTTTCTGTGAGGGAGAGTGTGTGTGTGTGTGTGTGGTGAGTGAGTGAGTGAGTGAGTGAGTGAGTGAGTGAGTGAGAGTGAGTAGTGATGAGTGAGTGAGTGAGTGAGTGAGTGAGTGAGTGAGTGGAAGAGAGATTGTGTGTGTGTGTGTGTGTGTGTGAGTGAGGGAGAGAGAGAGAGAGATTGTGTATGTGTTTGTGTTTCTGTGAGGGAGAGATTGTGTGTATGTGTGTGTGTGTAGTGATGGTGAGGAGGAGATGTGTGTTGTGTTTTGGAGGAGAGTGTGTGTGTGTGTGTGTGTGTGGGTGTGAGAGTGAGTGAGTAAGGGAGAGAGATTGTGTGTGTGTGTGAGTGAGTGAGTGAGTGAGTGAGATTGTGTGTGTTTGTGTTTCTGTGAGGGAGAGATTATGTGTGTGTGTGTGTGTGTGTGTGTGTGAGTGAGTGAGAGGGAGAGTTGTGTGTGTGTGTGTGTGTGAGTGAGTGTGTGAGTGAGTGAGATTGTGCGTGAGTGAGTGAGGGAGAGAGAGTGCGTGTGTGTGTTTGTGTTTCTGTGAGGGAGAGATTGCGTGTGTGCGTGTGTGCGTGTGTGTGTGTGTGTGTGAGTGAGTGTGTGAGTGAGTGAGATTGTGTGTGTGTGAGAGAGAGAGAGAGAGAGAGCGAGAGGGGGTGTTATGACATGCAGAACCCATGCTCGTAATAGATCACATGATTGATCAAATTTACTCAACTGGACTGAATGGTTGATTTGTTACCCTGATGTCCTGAGTGACCCTACTGTGCTATAGAGCAGTCCGGAGGATTTCATCTTTTTAGACAGGATTCTGTGAGATGCTTTTGCACAGATCCCTCTTCCCACCCACACTCAGGACATTATGGGCTCCTGTGGGATGCTATCAACTTTCCAAAATGTATTGTTTAAAAAAAAATGCATATCAGCTTCTATATTCTTTTATGCTGCCAAGTGTGTTAGTCTTGCTCTGTCTATTTAGGCCAGTAGTGCACCAAGCCAACTACTGGAGACCCAAGGGACTCCTGTCCATTAGAACAAACGAGCATTTTGCTGTAATTAGGCATGTTACATCTCCCGACACAGTTCCAGAAAGTTCTGTCTGAATCTGCATGAGAAGCAAAAAAGAATTGAATGCTCAGGAAGACAGAAGGTATGACAAAAAAATCTCTTTTTTTAACCGCAGACAAAATGAGATTTAACTACTGCTACTTATTTCAAGCCAATCACTGGACTTTGCGTCCTTTTTTTAAAATCACATTTTATAAGTGGGGGTTTGTCCCCTTACACCACGTCTTCCTCGCTTCTGCCCTGTCGTCCAATAAGATCAGCCCGCCTGTTTTGTTTTTTTTGTTCTTAAGGGAAGCGCAGAGCCGAGCCGGGCGCTCGATTGGGTGAACGTGTGTCTGCAGCGTTGCGCGTTACGTTTCTACTTCCTGTGCAGGGTTAGCTGAGGAATTCCTGACAAGCCTTCGGGAGTCGCACTCTTCATGTAGAATTCAGCTGTGGCAGGCCCTGTCATTTCCCATTCGCTTCCAGAGACCCTGCCACATTGGCCAATCAGGTCTTGATGTTGTGTGTCATTGGCTTGGCGTACTAAGGGGCTTCTGCTGGGCATGGGTGGGTCTGAGGGAGTGTGTGTGTGTGTGTGGTGGGGGGGGGGGGGTGGTTAGGTGTAAGGTTCGGGTTCGATCGAGGGCTGAGGGAGACCTGTGTGGGATGCTACGGTGTCCTTATTTACATTATTGCAGAATACCCAAGAGGTCAAGCAAAGCCCAAAAATTACTATTAGTTAGTCTATTATTAATAGTCTTTTTGCCGAAAAAGTTATTTAAAGCGTTTGTTAAATCGCTGCTGTTTAAATATTTTCTATTTACAAGAGGAGAATGTTAAAGCATGTTTTTCAGCAAAAGACAATAAAGCTACTTCAGGCCACTCTGATTTTTCTGATGTGCGATATTTTCATGATCATAGACAGTGTGAGTTCAGCCTTCTGCAAGAGCAATGACAATGGCCCTTTTGGTTTTCATTCTTTTTATATGACTATATATCAAGGTCAAGGTTTTGACTCCAGTTGCAACAAACCTTTGACTTTTTTTCTGTAGGAAATCAAGTGATTATTTTGAACCTGTATTAATTTGCAGTTGCATAAAATGTCAGATTTAGCCCTGATTGCAAAAGCATTTCAGTGTGTTTTGCACTCCAGAGGAGACTGAATAATTATATGATCCTCACTGCTCTTGAGTTTCATCTGAACACATATGTCTCTGTGATTTGTGAGCTTTGAGGAATGCAGCGTATTTAAACCGAAATGTGAAAAAAGCATTTCGAAGCCTCAAATGCCATCATACTTATTGCTCACTGATACATTATTGTGTAGACTATTAGAACAACAAACGTTTTGATATTTCATGTATGGGTAACTAGTTGTTTTTATTCCATAAAACCGCTGTTAAAATACAGCACAATCATCTTTAACCCAAATACTGCTGGCTTTGCCAGTCAGACATACAGCCAATTAATATACTGTATCAGAAATTACATTACGTGGGCAGAATTATTTGGTTTACATGTTTTCGTTAAAATTCATATGGCCTGATTTTTATTACGTAGCACCACCAAGGAAACTCAACATACGCACATAAATGAGGCACGTAGCCAACAGTGCTTTCAGTATGCGATGTTGCGATGCGATGGAAATATCTGTAGCTATGTCTAAATCTTTTTTTAGAATGTTAGAGAGTTCTGAGCATCAAATTAATTAATTCAGTGGCAGAATTCAGTCTTTCCCATAAGCAGCTGTAATTACATTTGAATGCTTTTATAGTCTACTTGTTTGAACTTTAAATTTACATCTAATTTACGTTGGTCAGTTGACCGGCAGTTAAGGTCCACTCAAGCCAGACGTTCTTCCTTTCACTTGCCAACAAACAGATATAGGGTTTGTTGTCAAAAGTGCAAAATTAGCACAGGTTTGTCTGCACCCCAACCCTGATGCAGTTGCCCCATGAGAGCATGATCGGTGTGAGATAATCTCATTGTTGCTGTGGTGTAATAAAAATAAATCCTGCCTTGATCTCTGTTAAACCCTGTTGCTTGCAACATATGCTAAGCTAAGACCATTGCAACTGCAGAGTCTTTCTCAGGCCTGACTGCCCAGTGAGAGATGGGTTATGATCTGTTACTGATTGCTGAATGAAAAAGTGTTTGTGAAAAATAATTGATAATCCTATCTGCTGTTATCTATTGCTCAGGTCTGAGCGCTGTGTAAATAGATGGGATGATCAATCACTGAAACTGCTTTAACTATACCAGTGTAGGACATGATGTTTAAATGTGTGTTTTTTTTTAAACTCATTATAACCACAAATGTATATGTAATGTACAAGTCCCCTGGTATACACCAGTGAATGGGAAGTAGAACACTGAACTAGCAATGTGCAGGAGAAAAGAGAAAAAAAATCCCCAGTCATGTATTTCCACATGTGCCAAAGTGATATTTAATTTTTTAAAACATTATCAAAAATATTTGGGTTGTGTATAATTTGCATTTCTTGTGTTTCTTATTTTTTTTTTTTTTACAGTTGAATGAAGGTGTGGATACATTTAGAGGTCAATGTACATGATGACATCAATCATGGTCAGATTCTCAAATTTTTCCATTCACTGCATCCTCTAAAATATGGAAAGCATGAAGAAATTTAAAGAAAAGGGGCCACCAATGAGAGGCCAAAGCAAACAATGGGATAAATTACAGGATACTGTGTTTCCAATCATACCTTAAATGGGTGTGCATTAGCTCTGCAATCCACAAACATTTTACACATCCCACAGTGCAATGCTACACACACATAAGTTGGAAAAAACTATCAATAACATGCTATTTAAAAGTACCTCAATGGAATCGTTGAATCGGAAAAAGCCATTACCTCCCTACATCCTGTATGTATTTCAAGTTCATAG
This sequence comes from Anguilla rostrata, assembly GCF_018555375.3. Taxonomy (NCBI): domain Eukaryota; kingdom Metazoa; phylum Chordata; class Actinopteri; order Anguilliformes; family Anguillidae; genus Anguilla; species Anguilla rostrata. The sequence goes on from NC_057947.1 coordinate 28,035,509, forward strand.
ATTGACAGCCTGTTCTATTTTTACCATGAGTCATTTCCCACCATCCCTATCCAGGCTCGGTGGAGAACACAATGTGAGAGGCTGACCTTGAGCCACGGTGTCATACGTGTACATACGACGGGTATTCTCAGGTCATAGTTTACCTGACAAAGACCTATGCTGTTGAATATATGTTTGTACACTGCTGTGCACATTAAACCCTGTCATTGCTTGGGAGCTACCGCAGTGTGAAAGGACAGTTGTTTTCACTGTCAGTAACTTTTTACCATTTATGTGGGGTGCCATGTATTGCACCTGTAATTACCATGGGTTATGTGAATCATATTTCCTGTATGTGTGTGTGTGTACCTACATACGTCCATGCACACACCATAAATTGTAAACTGTGTTTTTGTACAGTTTGGTTGTGTGTGCAAGGGGATGCTGAATGCTGCCTTGGTTCCAGACAGGAAAGTGGAGATCATTTGGGATGATATAAAAGAGGAACTATTCCAAGCAAAACAAAAAAACTGAAGAAAACCCTTAGGGACCTGATTTTCTGATTGTTTTCCGAGCTTCAGCTATTTATGTAAGAGTGTTTTTTTTTAGGGGAAAGGGATTGCTAGACCTGTCTGCACAGATTATACGTGTCACATCCTGAATGCTCATTGGAAACCCTTGAGCCACACAGAGATGCAAATGGTAAATGGTAAATGGACTGCATTTATATAGCGCTTTTATCCAAAGTGCTTTACAATTGATGCCTCGCATTCACCAGAGCAATTGGGGGTTAGGTGTCTTGCTCAGGGACACTTCGACATGCCCAGGGTGGGGGATCGAACCGGCAACCCTCTGACTGCCAGACAACCGCTCTTACCTCCTGAGCTATGTCGCCCCACAAGTGCAAGTGTGTGGGGGGTGCTAACATTGTGTATATTGGAGGGTGGAGGTCGCTGTTCCAATAGGTATGTAAGTGAAAGCAGGGCTGTATTTCTGCATTCTCTAAATGAAGAAAACCCATAAACATCTGGCTGGATGATAAGGTAGGAGGTTTTGGAGGGAGTGAGAGGGATGTGCAGTGTCACACCAAGTAAAAGCTTATCCACAGTTACACAAATCTAATGGCTGGCTGTGTGTCAACTATTCAGGAATAGATAACCTTGAGTCTGACTGAAAAAAACAAAAACATCAGTAATTAATAATCAGTTATCAGTCACTTGTTCTCACACAGCCTGACTGACGGATGCATTAGGATAGTGTGAGAAGATGCTGTACGCCTGCCCTGTAGAACGGGCTATACATCTTGCCAGGGGTCCTCGGCTTGGAGCACACCTGACCTGAGAGGGGGGCGATGGGGGGGAATGTAGAGATCCTTTGATGGGACAAGTCGAGGGGCTGGGCATAAAGGTGTGGGGGGGGGGGGGGCTGATGACAGATCAGTTGGTGACAGTATGGGGTGAGGTGCGGTACTGGCCCATTCTTATCCGCTCCATTGGGAGGAGTGGCACCGCTTAGGGTCAGCTGATACATTTTCTGTCCCCCCGTGGACCAGAGGGGATTCCCATTTTAGGAGATAACTGATACCAGCCCAGTCACACACACACAAAGAGCCTGCTGATAATGGCAAGCTGAGGGACAGAGAGAGAGAAAGAGGGGGGGATGGGGGGGGGTGGAAATGGGGAGGGGTTTCCAGATCAGGGTGGGTGCTGGAGGACTCGCTGAGAGGGGGTCAGACGCGCCAAACAGAGCAGACTGAGGCCACAGACAGACTGCAGTCACAGAGAGGCGAGGGTGTAGCCAGGTGTACGCTGAGGCAGAAGGGTGTAGCCAGGTGAGAGTGAGAGTAAGCGAGAACGCGGTTGTCAGAGCATGCCGGGGGACGTCACGGAGAAGTTTCAGGCCGCCATGGTGCTGGGCGCCGTGGGCGACGCGCTGGGATACCGCAAAGGTCGCTGGGAGGGCTGCACTTCGGGCAGGAAAATTCAGGAGGAGCTGGCCTCGTTGGGCGGGCTGGGGGCCCTCAGGCTGGACCCTGAAAACTGGCCGCTGAGCGACGGAATGCTAATGCACATGACCACCGCCGAGGCGCTCGTCACAGGTGAGGAGACGTCCGCACAGGTGAGCTGAAGTCTGGACACCAAGATACTCCTGAAACTGGTGCCCATCTGGACAGCAGACTCCTTAAAACATCTGTTAGCGTAGCTTCCTTTTCAGGGTTTTATTAAGGTGAGCCATTTATTTCCCTTTTTAAACGCTGTATTGTTTTTATGCCTGACATCTAGAAACTTCTCTTACGCCCCATGAGTGGATAGCTCTTGAGAGCCAAAATTCCAAATATTTCACTGGTAAACAGCTGATGCAATCCCATCCTCACCGGTCAGCAATGTAAGTCCGACATGGAATGAAGATCACAACCACACGGTGACAGCGAAAGCAGAATGATCGATTCTCTACCACACCTATCCCTGTCCACAATATCCGCACTTACTGCTCAGCGACAGCGCACTGAAACCAGGAATTCTGTACCTCCTAATGACACTGAAACCAGGAATTTTGCATCTTCTCACACACTGAGACCAGGAGCGCTGCATCTCTTTCGGGGCACACTGGCACCCGTACGGAATTGGCCGAACTTGAAGTGGGGAAAACCCACACTGGCCTGCGCGGCCATCCCCTTTCATCTGCGCGGTTTGATCTTCCTTACAGCCGTAAATACACACAGCGAATGCCGTAGCGGCCTTGCGCTAATCTTCAACACTACCGTTAGACGTACGGAGATGATGGCATCGCCGCCTCATATCACTTTTTGGTGCACAAACAAACAGGTCTAAAATAGCGTGCTCTTAAAACGCAGAGCCACAGCCGCGGGTAACAGAAGGAATGGTTCTGACAGGCAGGATAGGTCCAAAATGCCTGCATGCCGAAACTTTACCCCTGAACATGCCCAGAGCCAACCGCCTTCCTAAAGGGGGGAATGATAACCCCGGGATTAGGACTCTGCTTATTCACATTCCTCACAGGCTTCTACTGGAAACTAGCAATGAATCACCTGCTCATAACAAGAGAGACCATCGTCTATCCTTAAATCATTGGTTCTTAAACTTTTTAATATTGGGACCCAAATTAGAAGTTTAGTACCTTTCAGGGACCTATAAAATACACATACTATCATAGCCTAATGGACTACAAACTCTTTCTGGGACCCACCTCATACACTCCCACAACCTATTTTGGCTCCTGACCCATAGTTTAAGAAACACCGTTTTACACCAATGGTCCAGGAGGTGTACACATTCATATTGTTTTATTTTATACTATAGTCTGAAAGTCATCCCAGGTTTAGGTTTGTGTGTATAAAACACTGCACTAAAAAACTATTTCGTGGTGCACTACCTGTGCTGTTGTGAAGAATATTTTCATCCTCACATCTGGGGAATTCTTCCCAGAATAGACAATCGGAGATCCTTCACCAGTCTTTGTATTTGGTTTCTGTCTTAAATATAAGCTCACTGCAGGCACTGGAAGAATTTATTAGACATCTGTCCCACCCATAACCGTCCACACTGACATGCCCCCTGACCACTCATACCTAATTCCTCCTGTTACTGAATTACAGCTGTGAATCCGAGCCAGACAGGGTCACTTCAATAGTCCCTGCAGGACCTGCTAATGCTCTGTCTGCCTGCCAGGGCACTGCTGGCTCCAGCTAAACTTAGCCTTGAGTGTTACTGCTCATCTGGGGAATGAGAAACATCCTGGGAAAAGTGCCGATTGATACTGCACTGTGTGTGTGCGCATGTGTGTGTGTGTGTGTGTGTGCGCATGTGTGCGTCTGAGTGCCTTCTATCGCGCGTGTGCGTGTGTGTCTGAATTCCTTCTACCGTACGTGTGTGTACTGTGTATGTGTTTGAATGCCTTCTCCATGTATTTGTGAGTGCGTGTGTGTGTGTATACATGTGTGTGTATGTGTGTGCGTGTCTGAATGCCTTCTACTGTGCATGTGTGTGTGTGTGTGTGTGTATGCCTGGTGGAATGTACACCGAAACTCCTATGCCTGTTCTTTATAGTCAGTATATAAACATCATTTTAAAATGGACGCTCCTGGATCTGACCATATGGAGTAAATATTGTAATAATGCAACCTTCAGTACATTGATTTATGCTTTAGCCTTTGAAGAGATAGCCCAGTTCTATCCCTTCCCTCTATTTGCTGCAGGGGGTCATGGAAATGAAAGTTGTGGGTGTTATTGGGGATGTGAGATGGTAGAAGAAGTAGAATCTCTGTAGCTGAAGTTATTTCATATGACAAGCAAATGTGGTGAATGTCTGCTTGACACCTGTTGTTTTTCTCCTCTAGATTTCTGGTGCCTAGAGGACCTGTACAGGGAAATGGTACGGCTGTACGTGGAGGCCATGACATCACTGCAAGGTCGCCCGCCAGACCCAAGCACCGTGGAAGGCTTCACAGACCTGAAACCGGACAACTTCCTGCTTGCGTGGCACACACCCTTCAACGAGAAAGGTCAGAGCAATGTGTGTAATGTAAGTGTTTGTGTTAGTGCAGGGTCTCTATGTATTTGAGTAGTCTGAAATTCAGGCATGGTCTGTGTGCATTCAAGTAGTCTGTAGATTCAGGGTATGTGTGCATTTGAGTAGTCTGTAGACTCAGGGTCTGTGTGTATTTTAGTAGTCTATAAATTCAGGGTCTGTGTGTATTTGAGTAGTCCGTTGTTTCAGGGTCTGTGTGTGTTTGAGTAATCTGTAGACTCAGGGTCTGTGCATAACTGAGTAGTCTGTAGACTCAGGGTCTGTGTGTATTTGAGTAGTCTGTAGACTCAGGGTCTGTGTATATTTGAGTAGTCTGTAGACTCAGGGTCTGTGTGTATTTGAGTAGTCTGTAGACTCAGGGTCTGTGTGTATTTGAGTAGTCTGTAGACTCAGGGTCTGTGTGTATTTGAGTAGTCTGTAGGGTCTCAGGGTCAGTAGTTTCTGTCTCCAGGCTCTGGATCTGGAGCAGCCACCAAGGCCATGTGTGTGGGCATGCGGTACTGGCAGCCGGAGAAGCTGGACAACCTGGTGGAAGTGAGCATTGAGACGGGCCGCATGACTCACAACCACCCGATAGGTACGACGCACACCTGTCATAACGCAGCTGCTCCCCTCCCGTCAAACCCATTCCTCTCTAAACACACCCCTTCCCTAATAATACACCTGTCCCTTTCATCTCAAACTCTGTCTTTTCCTTGACACACTTCCCACCCCCCCACCCCCACATCAAACCCATTCTGCTAAAAGCACATCTGTTAGTCTTATGGCACACCTGTCCCACAGGCAACCCACCTGCTGCCCGCCCCTCAGGACACGCCCCACGTTGCGCGGTTGTCATGGTAACCCCCATGTGCGTCTGTCCTGCAGGTTTCTTGGGGTCGCTGTGCACGGCACTGTTCGCCTCCTACGCAGTACAGGGCAAGCCGTTGGTGCGCTGGGGTCGTGACCTCATGAAGGTCATTCCAAAAGCCGAGGACTACTGCAGGAAGACAATCCGACACATGGCAGGTGGGTCTGGAAGCCAGAGTCATTGTAACAGAATGTGTGTGTGTGTGTGTGTGTGTGTGCGTGCATGCACGTGTGCATGTATGCGTGCTGTGTGTAACCGAAATTTGCGTGCATCTCTACAATCTAGAGTACCAGGAGAAGTGGTTTTACTTTGAGGCGAAGTGGCAGATCTACCTGGAGGAGCGAGGCATCGAGAGCGAGGAACAGAACAAGGCCGAGTTCCCTGACCGCTATGACGCTGAAGAGAACGACAAGGTGCGGCGCGCCCAGAAGCACACACAACCTCCACTGCACATCCGTATATTTAAGAGCTATGTGCCTGTGTTAAGTAGTGATATGGTAAACACTAAAATACCTGTATGTATGTAAAAGCTATTTCCAGTGTGGCTGTGAATTAATTTTTTACTGAATTAATTTTTAAATATTTATATTACTGGCATTTGGCAGACTCTCGAATCCAGAATGACTTACAGTGAGAAGACAAGTGCATAAATCAGAGTTAAGAGCAACTGTAACTCTAGAGGTGGGAGATAAATACTCAGAAACCACAAATGTGAATACTTAAGATTGACTGTACACAACTTAAGCATGTTAGTGAAAATACAAGAGGATTACACACTAACAAAACACAAAGTACAACTTAGCAAAATAACAAGATTGCAGTGCAAAGAAGATCAATCAATAATGTAACAGCAAAACAGAAGTGTGATATGAATTTATTTATTTGGAGAGAAACATACAGTGAGATAAGCAGAAAACCCTGTTAGTCTGTACATAAGTAGAGCTAAGATGTGACCCCCCCTCCCAACCGCACGGTTCCCTCCCCCGCTCAGATGTACAAGTGCTGGAGCTCAGAGGGGCTGTCGGGGAGGAGGGGGCACGACGCACCCATGATCGCCTACGATGCCCTGCTGGCCTCCGGGGCAGACTGGACAGAGCTCTGCAGGCGTGCCATGTTTCATGGAGGTAAGGACACAATGACAGCATTACAGCCCTACACAGACACACACGCACGCACAGACACACACACACACACACGCAGACACATACACACACACACACACAACACTCACTCTCTCTCTCTCTCACACACACAAACACACACACACACACACTCTCTCTCTCTCATTCCCTTGCTCTCTCTCTCTTTCTCTCTCTCTCTGTAGGTGAGAGCAGTGCCACAGGTCTGATCGCAGGCTGTCTGTACGGGCTGCTTTATGGGCTGGACCAGGTCCCTGCTGGGTTGTACCAGAACTTGGAGAAGAGGGAGCGCTTGGAGGAGTTAGGGAGAGAACTCCACAGGGCTGCTGCTCCTGAGAAGTAAAGTCCCCCTGCTGGCCACCAAAAGAAGTGCACACAGTGCCAAGGCTTCTTGCTGCTCCCACACAACCCTTGTGTTTCACATCCTTCTCTATGACATCATAACTGGTTCCAGAATCTTACTCCCACATCATATCTGCACCCAGAATCTTTCATTCTGACATCACAACTGTACAAACTTCTCTCTGATATCACAACCGTACCCAGAATCCTTTACTCTGATATCAGCACCTGCACCACCGAATCTTTCTCTCCAACATCATAACTAGCTGCACCAGCCCCTTCTCTTTGGCATCACTGATTTCTATGCTAACCACGTGCATTAGCTGTGCAGTGTGTGCCACTGTACCCCTTTTAATCACAGCTGTTTTATTAATACATAAAAATGATCATGACAATCATAATGGTATGCTATGTCATAATGTACATAACAATAATAACAGGTATAGGAGTATTGATATTGACAGGAGTGCTTCCATGTGCATACAGCTGCACAATTAATGTGATGCATCAGATAAACATTCAAATAACAACAGGAATATTCATTAAGTAATAAAATGGGGATCAAGGGGCATGACTGATGATGTAAGCATAATGGGTACAACATGTTTAGAAAGTGTCATTCTTTTTTTATTGTACATTCATTTTATGAACAATTTAGGAAGAAAAAAATCAATATGAAAAAAGCAGAAGAAAAAAATCATGACCACAGACCCAGCATTAGATCAGACATTGATTTTCCCAAATCCAGCTAAAATTACTTCAAATGGCTGTGTTCTCTTCGGAAACAAATCTAGCCAGTAGGATGAAAGTTTTAAAGTTTCTAATATTAGGGTTTTTATTATTACTGCAGTCACTTGAGGGACTGGTGAAAGAACTATACATAATTGCACATAATGTAATAGAATATACGTAATAACATAATAAAAATACTGTAGGAGTTATTTGATAATAATAAAATAATTGCTTTTTATATTGTTACATATTGTCGCTTGATAGACTCTAGGAAATCCTACTGGGATCTGCAGGGGGTGAACGAGCTCTTCGTCTCTGATTGGTTATGCCCTCTCCCGGGCATACAATCTCAGGGTTTCTGCAATGCTTCATTTGTGTATCATAATGTGTATCAGAAAATTAAAAACTGGAAAACCTTTATGGAGAACTGGAAAACCTCCTGTTCTTTATGTTGAGATGTTGTGTTTTGCCACTAACCACCACACACACACATGTACCTAGTCCACTCCCATCCCACCCACGTTGCTACCTGTTTTAAATACATTTTAATTAAAGAGCTGAAACTCACTGTTTCAGAGCCTCACATGGAACAAAGACAGGAACTTTTATTTCACACAGACGACAGATGCCAGCCACTCCGAGGGACGGCGCCGTGGTCCCAAGCACGGTCGTGGACACCAGAATGTTGAAACGAGCAATACAGGCGCGGACGTCCCAGCCAGGGATCAGAGGGGTCCTAGAGACTCTGTTGGGGTACGTGACCGAGTTCCTGACTGTCCCAGGGAGGCCGGCAGGAGAAGCACGCAAGCGTAATGCTGGACAGAAAACAGCCGTTGGGAACTGCATGAGGCACATCACAGCCTTCCACCTGATCCAGGCCAAGTTCATGAGGGAGAGCCCCTCGTCACCCAAAACTCGTAGGCGGGAGGTGGGGGGGCTGTCACCCCGGGAGGGCTGGGGCCCCCAGGTGAAGAAGCGCTCTAGGGGAGAAGGGGGTGTGTGCAGCAAACCCCCCTGCTGCACAGGCCGGGGAGAGAGCAGGAGATCCCAGGTCTCAGGGGGGTCCTCCGTGCAGAAGATGATTGCCAGGTTTTCGGCCGTGATGCACAAGGAGAAGAAAGAACCAACACAGGAGTACAAAGAGCAAGGAAGCACCAAGCAGCTAGGCAAGGGCCCCCTTTTATCCGCCATGATTGGCAAATTTGAAGTCATAGCGACAGTGCACAAGGGTTGCAACTTTACCTGCCCAAAGACCGAGCCAAAACCCAACGTCGATATGACTGCACAAGGTGCCAAAGAACATGAAAAATGTCAGGATTCAGAGAAGAAGGTGAAAGGTAAGGTTTCAGCGAAGAAGAAGAAAGGTTGTGGGGAGAGGGTGACAGGGCTACAGGCAAAAATCCAAGATTCATGGTCACAGGATCAAGGTGAAGTGCCAGAACTGCAGGTAGGACTTAGTAAGAAGGAGCCACTTTATTCCTCCAAAGCAATGGTACAGTCTTCCTCTGTGTCTGAGGAGGGTGCGATGCCCAGCCCTGCTAAGAGTGCTGAGGTCTTCTCTCATCCCCCAACAACCACACTGACAGAATCCTCCAATCCCGACCCTTTCACTAATCTCATCTCCCCCTCTGGAATACCACAGCGGCAGCCTCATGGGTTAAAAACCAGGCCTGCATTACCTTTTCTTCACCTGTCATCCACTACTGACCCTGCAGCCTACTCCACTGAGCCTCTGTCCAAGAATGCCAACCCTGACTATCAGGCTCCGAAATCACAGGTATCCAAGCCTGACTCACAGGTATTCAACCCTGGCTTTGAGGCCCCAAACTCACAGGTATCCAACATTGGGTCTGAGGCCCCAAACTCACAGGTGTCCAACCCTGAGTATCAGGCCCCAGACTCACAGGTATCCAACATTGGGTCTGAGGCCCCAAACTCACAGGTGTCCAACCCTGAGTATCAGGCCCCAGACTCACAGGTAACCAACCCTGACTATCAGGCCCTGAGCTTACGGGTATCTAACCCCGACTATCAGGCTCCAGACTCACAGATATTCAACCCTGACAATCAGGCCCCAAACTCACAGGTATTCAACCCTGGCTTTGAGGCCCCAAACTCACAGGTATTCAACCCTGGCTTTGAGGCCCCAAACTCACAGGTATTCAACCCTGGCTTTAAGGCCCCAAACTCACAGGTATCCAACCCTAACTATCAGGCCCCGAAATCACAGGTATTCAACCCTGGCTTTAAGGCCCCAAACTCACAGTTATCCAACCCTAACTATCAGGCCCCAGACTCACAGGTATTCAACCCTGGCTTTGACGCCCCAAACTCACAGATATCCAACATTGGGTCTGAGGCCCCAAACTCACAGGTGTCCAACCCTGAGTATCAGGCCCCAGACTCACAGGTATCCAACATTGGGTCTGAGGCCCCAAACTCACAGGTGTCCAACCCTGAGTATCAGGCCCCAGACTCACAGGTAACCAACCCTGACTATCAGGCCCTGAGCTTATGGGTATCTAACCCCGACTATCAGGCTCCAGACTCACAGATATTCAACCCTGACAATCAGGCCCCAAACTCACAGGTATTCAACCCTGGCTTTGAGGCCCCAAACTCACAGGTATTCAACCCTGGCTTTGAGGCCCCAAACTCACAGGTATTCAACCCTGGCTTTAAGGCCCCAAACTCACAGGTATCCAACCCTAACTATCAGGCCCCAGACTCACAGGTATCCAACCCTGGCTCTGAGGCCCCAAACTCACAGTTATCCAACCCTGGCTATCAGCCCCCAGACTCACACATATCCAACCCCGACTATCATGTCCCAGACTCACAGGTATACAACCCTAGCTTTGAGGCCGCAAACTCACAGGTATCCAACCCTGACTATCAGGCCTTAGATTCACAGGTATCCAACCCTGGCTTTGAGGCCCCAAACTCACAGGTATTCAACCCTGGCTTTGAGGCCCCAAACTCACAGGTATCCAACCCTAACTATCAGTCCCCAGACTCACAGGTATCCAACCCTGGCTCTGAGGCCCCAAACTCACAGTTATCCAACCCTGGCTATCAGCCCCCAGACTCACACATATCCAACTCACAGGCCTTAGATTCACAGGTATCCAACCCTGGCTTTGAGGCCCCAAACTCACAGGTATTCAACCCTGGCTTTGAGGCCCCAAACTCACAGGTATCCAACCCTAACTATCAGGCCCCAGACTCACAGGTATCCAACCCTGGCTCTGAGGCCCCAAACTCACAGGTATTCAACCCTGGCTTTGAGGCCCCAAACTCACAGGTATTCAACCCTGGCTTTAAGGCCCCAAACTCACAGGTATCCAACCCTAACTATCAGGCCCCAGACTCACAGGTATCCAACCCTAGCTTTGAGGCCGCAAACTCACAGTTATCCAACCCTGGCTATCAGCCCCCAGACTCACACATATCCAACCCCGACTATCATGTCCCAGACTCACAGGTATACAACCCTAGCTTCGAGGCTGCAAACTCACAGGTATCCAACCCTGACTATCAGGCCTCAGATTCACAGGTATCCAACCCTGGCTTTGAGGCCGCAAACTCACAGGTATCCAACCCTGACTATCAGGCCTCAGATTCACAGGTATCCAACCCTGGCTTTGAGGCCCCAAACTCACAGGTATCCAACCCTGGCTTTGAGGCCCAAAACTCACAGGTATCCAACCCTGACTATCAGGCCTCAGATTCACAGGTATCCAGAGGTCTTCTAGTAATGCTGGACAGAAAACAGCCGCAGCTAGATCTGAGCTCCACAACAGACAAAATGGCAGCCCCACACCCAGTCCAACTGTTCTCTCAAGCTCCTCAGCAACACCTCCCAAGATATGCTCTTCCTCGAACACGTGGACCGCTGACTCCAGAACGGGACTGTACGGCTATGAGCGGTGAATCTCACAGCAGACCTACCAGTGCCAAAGTTACATTCCACTGCGAGCAGCCATCTGTGCCCAAGTCTCCCTCACCCCTTACTAACCCGAAAACAGCACCATTACTGCCACCTTCAAAGCCCCCAGCTCCGAAACCTGCACCCTCTACCTTGCCCTCCAGAGACCTTTTCATTAAAACAGCGCCATCACCTCAGCCTTCTGAAAACCTCTCCCATAAAACAGCATCCCCTCTCCCACTCTCTGAACCCTTGGCCCCTGGCACCAGTGCTTCATCCTCATGCACCCACCTGCCCCCTTCTCCAGGGTCATTTCTTTCACCTGGTCCAGGTGTCCAGGTGACAGCAGGAGAGGAACAGTTTCCACTGGAAACAAGGAGGGGCACAGACATGCAAAACAGCTCTCAAAGCAAGCCTACCCTGGAGATTACCCAAACAAGCAGTGAAGCGTTGTTGGAAAACAACCCCCCGGACTACTACCATAGTAACCAGACAACAGCCAATCAGAACTTTCTTTCAAAAAAGGAACAGAATGGTGGTCCCACCCCCTCACAGGGGCCAAAGTACCGGACGCGAAATTACGAAGAAACCTCTGAGAAAGAACCCTTCAAACCCAAAACCATCCGATTTGCAGACACTTTCACATTCTAACATCACCCGCTGACAGGGTCCCTTTCCTCTGCTCTGACCTGTCAGCCTGTGGTCTCACACCTCCGTCAAGTGCTCTGAGTGAATAACCCTCATGTCAATCCAATGGTTCCAAAACCTTTTTAGTCAGACTGGATGTTTGAAGACGCTCCCCCCCCTTCCCCTACACACACACACATCCTGCACTGTGCCCTTCTCCTTCAAATCGAATACAAGTGATCCCAAAGCAGCTTGTGCAGTTCATTCACAATTATAAACAAAAATATCAAATTTTTATATTGTGCCAGTACTTCTTTCCTTGAATGCAGCAGTCATAGGCCGCATGCTCAGCAGGAAATAGCACTAAATAGCTAAATTCTTTGAGGAATAACCGGGTAATGTGAACACGTACAGCCTCCGGAGGCATAACATTTGTATAATTTGCTTTGGAGTTACCTAGAGTGTGTTTTCTTGCTTCAAATCTCAAACCCCCAAATAGCCTCGTGATTGCCACTGTAGAGCTGGAAGGTTATCAGAAACTGTAAATTACTAAAATATCCTTCGACACACACAAAAATCTATCTGGGCCAAACATAAACAATCAATAAAACTGAAATAGCATGGAAAAAAGTTAGGAAGTGAAGTATCCCTTTAAAGTGGGACAGAACCCATGCACACTGACTGAAAGATAACCTGATATTAGAATTAACTCCCAGCTGGGTCTTTCTGTAAATGTCACGGACCGTCAGTCTCACAGCCTAATATGAATGGAATGTTTTTTACAGAAAACCGTCACAAAGACGCTTTACAAAGTAGCAGAAAAAGAGCAAAAACTTGGCCTGAACCCCCAAATAGCAAGCACATGAAGCAAAAAATAAAATAAAAATAACTCCCCACTGGGGAGAAAACCCTCACAAACAAGACAAGCACTGATTCAAAAGCCATGTGAGAAACACTAAATCTGTGGGGTCATAGTCCAGTCTGGGACTCTGACTGTTACATGAAATGACTGTTGAAAATCAAGAATACTATGATGTATTATATTAGAAATGTATCCATAATTGAAAAGTAATTGGACATAATAACAATCATCATTGCTCATAACTCCATGCAATTACACAATAAATAATATGAATTTGAAAATTCAGCCTGTGCTATTACATATTCCGATTAATCTTACCCCAAGCCCCTATGACTTGTCCCAAACAGCCCCACCAACATTGTGATCGATCAAACTGAAAATGTACTTATCGTTCTTCCTTAATTCTTTCCTTTTTTTAAGCACAGTTCAAGTGTACCTTTTTTCCCCCTTTTACTTTTCCTCTCAATTTTCTCATTTGGTTTAGTTTCAGTAACCAGGTGTCCACACAGAAATTAGGAGTCCATTGATTTCACCTGTCAATCTGAAATGTAATCAGTTAAAAATCCGTCTTATTTCTAAAGGAATCATTTGACATATACTGTACCACATTACTGACAAGCATTAGTTGATCTGGTTGATTAAAGGTCCGGGGATGTGAATATGAGAAGTGTATTCTTCAGCATGCAATTATTATTTCTGACATAATGTGGCCTTATTGGTGCAAATCATCTCTCTGTAGACCATTGTAAGTTGGCGTGCTTACAATTCACGGGCTGCAATTATAGGTGGCAAGGTGGTGCAGTGAATAGCACTGTCGCCTCACAGTAAGAAGGGCCTTGATTTGAATCCTGATTTGAATCCCCGGGCCTCTCTGTGTCTCTTTTCTGTGTGGAATTTGCATGTTCACCCCTTGTCTGCGCGTTACCCGCGGGTGTATTCCTGCCCCTTGTCCCAATGCAAGCCAAGATAGGCTCCAGCCCTCCCCATCTTGGGTAACATACACAAAGAGTCACCAGGACAGTTTACACGCTGTCGAACAGCAGTTTGAAGTCATTTAACGGAGCCTCCCAGAGAGGTGACAAGTTAAGAGCACACTTCGGATTTCACACGAGCACGAGGGAGCCCTCGGAAGATCACACGGTTTCCAGGAGTCGTCTGGGAGCAATCATCACAGAAGCCTTGCTGACTGTGTCACGACCACTGTAGGCGCACCTGGGCTGCTCTCATAACGAGCAACGTCACAAGAATCACTCGTCACAATAAAAAAATGTGGTCATCGGACTGAGAGAAAGCGATCATGTGTTAGGGTCTAAAAACATAGCCATTCCCTTTGATGGCTACAAAGCCAATCCATTTAAAACCTTAAAGATAAAATATAGTCTCCATTCACCTGACTGCCTTGTGACTGGTGACTACTACTAGAGGTTCACCCAGTAAAGAAGAGCCAAGAAAGAGGTACAGGTAGGAAAAACAAAACCTGGTAGGCTTGTATTTCCCTTCATAAATTATTCTTTCTCTCAAGTAAGGATTGTGTAACAGGAATCCAAGCTGTTAATATTCAGAAGTGAGGTCTGACTGAAACTCAAGTCCTGTCATCCAGGAAAGTCATTCCAGCAATCTAATGAACTGATCGTCTCTTTGACTTCATTTTATTTATTTTTTTTAAGGGCGTTTTCATATTAGGCACGATTGCTTCTTACCGTGCCTGAGTACGATTGCCCCCCCTCTCCACTCCCCCGCCGCTCAGCTTTCACATTAGTAATGTTGTTCCGTCACCCAACGGACATGTTACCTCGCCAGTGTAGAAGTCAATCAAGCCAAACAGCCGACTAGTTTGAGGTCATATTCAATGCAGTCACTCCGTTGTACGTAGTTTTCACACCTGATGCGAACCATACCGGAGTACACATGAACCGTACTCGAGACCACCTTTTCAAGTGGACCCGGTCACGGTTCGTTGATCCGTGCCCAGGTACGGTACACAGTGTTCACACTAATCAAACGAACTGGACTTTGGGGTCAAGCGTACTTGGATCCGGGTCCGGGTCCCTGTTGTGAAAGCCTCCTAAGATTACCATTCGGGTGTGTATTTGCAGGCTGGACCGGGACGGTTCACATAATGCAAAAGTCACTTTTCCTTACCCACACTCCACCAATGGGCAGCGCCCATGTGCAATAACCAGATATTTGTACTGTAATAACCATGATCATTTTATTTTAATGAAGTACATTATCTGAAGATCATGTGCGTTTTCATTGCTGTCAATGGCACTAACATTTCATTAACTGTGCTAAATAATTGAAAGGACACATACAATTCAAAAAAATATGTGCTGTAATTTATCTGAAATCTATACATGTCAAATATATTGATTGTTGCTTATTTCCAAAGAATTAGTTTGTTATTAGTAGCCTCTCCCTAAGGGAATTGTGACTGGCTTGATGCGTCAGTCTGATTGTCTGTTTATTTGTCCTCATTATAACAGGGTACAGCAACTCTGTTTTACCAATTGAGACTGAGTGCGAATCAAACTCTCTGCACCATGTCGTTCTTGTTGGTGAGCTGAAGCAACAACAAATGATTAGAAAATGCGGATTAGATTACGGTGTGAATTAAGATGAAGGTATTAGACTGCGGAATGGGATCAAATCTCAGCTGTGGAGTGCTTGTGGACCGGCAGTAATGATGCTGGATAAACATTATTCTGTGGAACAGAAATTTTCCACTTGACCCAGATGTGACCATCGTTTGTGTACCGACAGCACCGAGTCACCGGGGCCTCCCTATCTTGACGAGGCCGTTGTCACAACAAAGAGGAAAGACCGTCCAGAAAACAGCCTTCAAACAAAAGCACCACGCTAAAACAATGCAAGCGATAACACAGTAAATGCATCAGCACACACAAGAAGAGAGCGCCTGCACACACATTGTTCTGCACACAAACGCAGTGTACACTTATTTCACACTATTGTGATCTTTCTGCTGGTTTCAGCACAAAAAAAAAATGAGAGCAACAAAATGGCGGTTCAATTGTACCCACAAACTAATCAAAGGTTTCAGAACATTCAGGGTTCTGTAACCCTGGCAATTATTCTGCATATGACCTTCCCATATATAATGTCAATAATTCATATTATTTAGTGTAAAAGGTGATAATTGAATACTGCTTGCAATACAGTCATCCTATGATTCTTACTGTAAGTAATCTAATTTGAAAATAGTGTCCAGCAGACAGGTGGGGTGATGGTAATCCACTTAGATCCCAGTCAGAAAAGGGATCAAGTGATAGGATTTGAGGTAGCCAGGGTGGGCAGGGAACTAAATCTACTGAATATAAAAGGACTGGTGTTGTGAAAACCAAGAAAATATTCTAAATCTAGATTCAGAATCTAAAAATCGGTTACTTCAATACACAGTTCATATTTTTTTAGATGTTTTTTTTTTTGTAAAAAAAAAAAAAAACAGGAATACAGGAATGTATTCCGTTTTTTGAAAATAAACCTAAAAAATGTTCTCATTCCGTATACTCCTCCCACTGACTTCCATATATTTCCTTCTTAATGTTCAGCCTACATTTTTTTCAAAAACCCCTAACGCAAGTGAAAATTCCTAATCGTGGTAGTTTTCTATGAGCACACAAGCAGAAAGGACACATCGCGGAGTGAACTAGGTTCAGAACATTCTTTAAAAAAAATTTAAAAAAGACACGTGACTTTGTTTGGGTTGTTATTATTCTATTTAATATGGTCTACGTCTCGGATTGAAGGTTCAAAAGTCGGATGCTCGCGTAGGCTTAACCTCTGATAAAATTATAGAACTGCTGTAAAGACATAGGCTTCTGTACCTTGCTGTAGGCTGTATGCTGCTGTATGCTGCTGCAACCTGCTCATGTCTTACCGCTCCAGGTGGCCCGTCAACACCCAAGCAGAACAGAAGCTTGAAGTTTTTTCTTCTGAAGCCCCGCCTCAAATTGATTGACATGTGCCCCACCTCTGCAGTTGGGACCTGAGCGTGCCTTTCAGGAGTCGTGTTGGTAACAGTGGGGCGGTGAGGGCAGAAACTAGCCCGGTGTAGCGAAGTCATTATCGGTTCAAATTTAGTAGTAGAAACGGAGAACCGTGCCATGACAATTCCTCACAGTGGAGTGAATCCGACCAGGAAGCGGGAAACGTGCCCTTGAACAGGTTTCGTCGATGTGAACAACAGGTGCAAAATAAACCCTGCGTGAAAGGCTCTCGCGGTGCGGCGGACTAGCAAGGTTAAGAAATGGGCACCGGACACTAACTTAACTAGACTACCTACATTTTCTTTAGCCGGGAAATTGGATTTAACCCTGTAAGATCTTGGTTGTATGGAGCGCCTCGACGAAACTGGTTTCTTTGGGGACGGTACGGCGCAAAAACGTAATTGCTTTGGAGTGATGAACTTTGGAGTGTCCGTGAGCTAGGGATCCGCGTCCTCGCGGGAATTTGTGCCTGTTGCACTTCAATGGAATTGTCATTTCGTTGCAACTTGTTTTATATCAGATTCTGCAATGGATTGACTATTATATTATTTAAATGTCCGCAGTAAAGGAATAAAAAGTTTTTTGATCTTGCCAGGTTGTTTTTTTAAACTGATTTTGTTTTCTGGCCGATTAGCCTTGGTTCGCAATGGAGAACAAAGCAAATGGGACCCGTTCGTCGCACCACTATCCAGGCACCAGCAACACTGCAAAAGACCGAATTCAGAGGTAACAGGCTAACTAGTGTTAGAAAGCTACCGTGGCTAGCTAAGAACACATAGCTACAACGTTTACATCATGCAAATGTTACCTTCACACTTGACACGATAGTTTATTTTGTGGCATGTAAATAATATTTTCCAAATATTAGTCATTTGGATCAGGTGCATGTATATTATAGACTAGGTCATCTGTTTAGCTTATGAGCTTGCAAGTTTTAGTCACTAAAGTTACTGTTTAACTGCTTTTTATTTTTTTAATCATTGCCACTGGCTTACACAATTTAACCGGTATAACCTACAGATAGCTAGCCATTTAGCGAAGTGTTTTCCTTTTCTGGGTATTATATACGCTCTTTATAAAACTTGTAATTTAGAGCCGTTTTTTTATTATTTTATTTGCTTAGTGAATCATGTGATGCAACTGAACGTGACTAGACGATAGCATTAAGTGTTGTGAACGGGGCCGTGGAACAGTTGAATAATGACCACTTTTATCTTTTGAATTAGGATGAAATTCACTTATTCATAAACAAAGATATGTGAATATGACAACACAAGATTGCCATGTGCTTTTCGAGTCGGCTGATCATGAGCTCAAGGCCACTGAAATTCCCACGCCTCGCGTGTCAAATTACTTGGCTCCTTCCAGTATTGATAGTTTATGTTTGGGTCCTGACTTTTTGATACTTTTGTTACTTCGTTACTTTTCAAAGTGAACAAACATCAGTTTTGTTTTTAACGACGCATCTGCGCAACTTACTGCAAATAGTAGTAGCCTACATTTTTATGGTTTGCACACCTTGGTAATAATTTATTGTATAATGGCCTACAACACGTTTCACGGGAATGTGAGTGCCTTTAACATTGCATAAGTTATGTAAAGACAACTTTTGTTTTAGTCTCGTGGCTAGGACACTGTTATTGAACACTAGTGGCTCACATCCTCTTATACGGCCACCATTCACCATGTCAGTCATCCTGCTGGAAAGCAGCTACCTTGTGCAGGTTACTGAGTGGGCTGCAAAAATTCACTCCTCTGCAATTTAAAGAAATATTTTTTGAAATGATGCTTACCTTTGTGTTTTTTTGTTTTGTTTGTTGTTGTTGTTTGTTAATGGGAATATGGGTCATTTATTTCATCGCATTACCAGAATCGATCCACTGTTTTTTTTTTTTTCTTCCTGTGACTGTCCCACATCGCTGAAGGCAGTTCTGTGTGTAGATGGAGGTTGGTAGGGTAGGGGAGGGGGGTGGAGGGGGCTGGTGAGTTGTAGCAGCCGTTTGGCCATTCTCAGCCCACCCTGTGCTTTTGTCCTTGCAGGGTGGATCCTTACGGGTTTGAGAGGCCAGAAGACTTTGATTACGAGTCTTACGAGGAGCTGATGTCAGAGTATCTGGCCGTCCTCACCAGGAGGTCCATAAAGTGGTCAAAACTCTTACAAGGGCACAACAAGGTGGAGCGGAGCCTGAAAGGTGGGTTCCTCTGCACATCCACGCACATCAGGGCTCCTCTGCCACACACACACCAGCGTTCCCATGCACATCAGGGTTGCTATCAGGGCTTGGCATTAACACCTGCCACTGGCCAAAGGCAAGAAGAATTCGACAGTGGCATTTAACTTTGTCACTCTTACCATCCTCTTTGTCGGGTGACCTTTTGTACAATTTTCTATGACAAAAAAAAACTTTGTAGTTTACAAATAATGAAGTCAATTTTAGGTAATACCACACGATACTACAGCTCCCCTAAGCACCGGGTGCACACTGTGTGCTCGTCCTATTGGCCCATCCAGTTTGTTCTCTTGTGACTTGCCTCCTGAGTCGAGCTGGGTGTAACAAAGATTAGAAGGAGAAGTCGACCGAATTTTATCTGTAAAGCAGCATAAACTTTGATAGATGGACATACATGATTTCAGAGTTGCTTTATATAGTTTATTTAGCGCTGCAAAACAGAAAGGAAGGAAGTACTCTTGTCGCAGTCTTTGGTTGAATCTTGTGGCATACGATGCATTAGCCTACACAGGTGTAGTTTTCTCATCGCCAATGGTATTTTGCAGTTGCAATTTAAAACTAATGTAAAAGTAAAAAATAGTGCATCTACAGTGCTTCAACATTTATGTTATTAAATTAATACGTATGAGGGGGGGAATGGAAATGATGTCATGGTCGTCCTGTGTCAGTGGTGCTGTTCGTCATAGCGTCCGTGTTTTCTGCAGTGAAGCGGTATGTACGGAAGGGCATTCCCAATGAGCACCGTGCCCTCATCTGGATGCTAGCCAGTGGGGCCCAGGAGAGAATGGAGAGAAACCCAGGGTACTACCACAAGCTGCTGGAGTCAGAGCATGATGACAAGCTAGTGGATACCATTCGCACAGGTGGGTGTTCTTGGACCTCCACCTCTTCATATTATCTTTTCTTGTCTGGTGCCTTAAAACAAATCATTTCCACTGCCTACACCCTTACCTGTAATTGTGTTTTTGTTATTGGCACTGAGAGCCTGCAAACGGGAACTATTTGCTTGGGTCTTTGTGTCAACTTCTGCTTTGACATTTACATAATATAGAAGCTGAATTTGCTTTCAGTACACACATTCACTGTCAACCAGCAGCTGTGAAGCACAACCGTCACTGAGCTCACCTGTGCTTCTGATCTCACCTGCACTCCCGATCTCACCTGCACTCCCATTGTCTCACATTATTCTGATTTTAGCTTGCATACTTTAAGTGTGGGATGGGGAAAAGCCAACACCACTTTCTCACTATGTTCCTGCCCTGTAATGGCAATGTTATAACATTCACATTCATAACACGTTCCAGTAGCTCTGTGAGAACATTTTGTGATGGCAGTTTTACTCTTGCAGACCTGCACAGGACCTTTCCAGACAACGTTCAGTTCCGCAAAACCTCTGACCCCTGCCTACAGAAGACCCTGTTCAATGTGCTGGTGGCCTATGGACACCACAACAAGGCCGTGGGATACTGCCAGGTGCTGAGGGATCTCTGTGCCCAATGCTAACTCTGTCCTAAATCTGTCCTCTCTGGTGTGGTGCAGTGTTTGGTGGCAGTGTAGTATAATGGGTAGGGAACTGCGTTTGATTCTCAGGTAGGACACTGCTGTTGTACTCTTGAGCAAGGTACCTAACCTGAATTGTTTCAGTTGCATATCCAGCTGTATAAATAGATATTTTGTAAGAATGCTAAAAAGTTGTGTAAGTTGCTCTGGATAACATAGCTCTAACATAGTTTTCAGTGTCTGAATGCCTTTAATGTAATGTTCAAAGGCTCTATTCGTGGTTCAGGAAAGAGGAACACTCCCTGTTATTCACATACGGTGCTGTTTGTTTAATGCAGCCCTTCAGAGCCTTTGAAACGCTGAGGTGAGTGCAGTGTGTACACACTCTGCACGGCTGCGCGTTTCCCTTCGGGAACAGGAGCTGCTTTTGACGCACGCTGCAACTCCGTCTTTCAGGAAGTCTGGGGATTAAATCCACAGCACCTCCTGGCAGGCAGGCAAATGGACATCCCCTATCCAACAGACAGACACTCTCTGACACGGACAGACGGACAGACAGACGTGTGAGCCTGTGGAGTCCTGTGTACTACCCTTGAGTAATCTTTAATTACGTGGGAGTCATGCGTCAGGTACTCAACGCATTTCAAAATGGCGGTTCTGTGGTTTTCTGTCCTGTTTGATCTTTGGGAGCGGCAGGATGCCAGGATGGTCGTCGGCGTGTGATGACGATAGAAAGGCTCTAGTTGGTTTTTTGCTGTGAGTTTGTTCTTGAATGTCCTAGACGTACGTGGACAAACCCGCGGCGTGTGAGCAGCAGCACGGGCAGAGGAAATCGTTCTGCGCAGCAGTTGGTTCAGACAGGAGAGGGTGCATGTCACTGGGATGGGTTTCCATTGGATCTGCACTTAAGTGTCTCTGGGCTCACAGTGAGGAAGTATCAGTGTCAGCAGCGTGTGAAGTATCTTTATTTGAGTTGGGCGGTGTGGGACCGGACGTCTTAGCATCACTATGAAAATAAAAATGGGAACGATACCCTACGCTCCAGTATCAGTACCCTATGCTGTGACGCTGGGTGCTTCGGGGGGGGGGGGGCTGGGGGTGCAAGAGAACCCACGGGAAAAATGCCCAGATCCTGCAGTTTATGAGCACTTTCAGGCTGTGGTGTCATGTCCCGAGAGGTCGGGCAGTCTCACCCCCGATGTCCGCCTGCCTCTGCTTTTTAATGTGGAACATTATTTGTCGTTGCGGCAACATGGATCCCTGGAAGAATGTCAGTGTAACAGAAGGTTACATAGACCTGCCAGCATGTCATTTCTAGATTTTTCTGCTTCTAACATGGTTTACAGTAGTGAACAAAAACATTTAAACTTATCAGATATTTGGAATTAAATCAACAATATTATTTAAACGGAATTATATACTTAATTTCTTTGTATTATAAGCAAACGCAGTCAGCTATATGTATTATTATACCCTTGTTCTTAGATTGCTTTGATGTCATGGTGCCAGGCCAATCAGATATCTCAAATTATTTTATTTCTTATATTATATTATTCAATTTTTTTGGTTGTGGGGTTTAATATTACTCTGAATTTCATGTACTCCCTAAAGGTATGAAGTGTAGAGACTCTTGACTCCAGTCAGTCCTCATGAGAAAATTCTTGAGAATATAAAAAACTGATAAGATGATGTCCCCTGGGTAGAAGTGCTTTCACAGCTGGTCGGTTTTCACAGCTGACGATACAGAATTTTTTTTTCCAAATTCCAGGTCAGAGTTCTAGAACTCAATTGCTTTCAATTGCCAGTAGCGATAGTTACATCAGCATTATTATTATTATAATGTTCAGTGACCTCACACCTCAAAGGGTTAAGGCCAGTTTATAGTCCAGCGACAGAGTGTCGCTCGACTGAAATCGCTGAGCGCTCACGAACGTTCTGTTGTCGCCCGACATTGACTGTGGTCGTCGTCAGCAAAAAAATATAAACGCATTCCTATGATGGCTAGGAGGACAATGGAGGAAGAAGCAGCAGCTTCAATACGCGCTATTATGTCTGTTGTTCCTCAAAAGGACAAAGCAAACACGGAGCGCATATTTCAGGGATGTAGCCTAAATAAAAGGCGCCACTCGTCGGAGGAGTAGGAGTCTCCAGAGGAATGCTCGTAGTTCAAGGATGTGGAGTTTTTCACTTGCTGCACCAGAATGCCACGGAGGAGCTCATCTGATCAGATGCTGTCGCTAGTAGCACAGTGCCTGCAAGGCACAGGCCTAATGCGTTCGTCAATATCACCTGCTGACAGACGAACCTTAACCCTATACGGTAATGTAGGCTACAATTTAATGCTGCTGTTAATAATATAGCTTAGGAGAGAACTATAAGCTGTTAAAGCAAATGGCTGTAAAGCATTTGCCGGCATGGCTAAAATCCCAGATCTGGCTCTCGCAAAAAACTTGCCACCTAATCATCCCCTGATTTAATTGGCTAAAAAATGTTCTCTCCCTCCAGTGGAGCTGCTCAGTGGCCAACGATAGAGGATTGTGGTTGTACTGGACAGCTCCCAGGTGTGAATGTGTATGAGAAGTTTATGAGTGAGTGTGAAGCAGGGCGTTCCTGCAAAAGAGCATCCATGCTCAGCGAACCTACCCTGGGTAAATAAAGGTAAAATAGGAAAAATAGCCGACACAAACACTTTCTATCTAGTGTGCTAGCTAGCCACGACTGTGTCATTGTGACTGTTCACAATACACACTTTTAACATTGGCTAACAGGATAATTCTGTGTTTCAGGGCATGAACTTCATCTCAGGCTACCTCCTCATCATCACCAAAGATGAGGAGAAGTCCTTCTGGCTGCTCGATGCCCTGCTGGGTCGGATACTACCTGGTGGGTCTTATCGCCACCAGCACATCACTCTCTGTTCCTTCTCCTTCACCCGCCCGTCTCATTCACTCGTGTCTCTCTGCACTCGTTTCCCTGCCCTTTCTTCTGGCATCGGCAAGAGACTGTGTGCACGCGTCCGTCTGTCTGCCTGCATGCAGTCAGCTTGTGCATGTGGAGTATTTGACCTCTATGAGGAATGAGGAGTAGGGAGAGAGAGAGAGAGAGATAAAGAGGGAACGGAGAGAAATGGTGAGGAGGTGCGAAGATTGGGAGGAAGCGGGGGGGAGAGGGAAAGACAGAATGGAGAGAGTAGGGGGTGAGTGGAGAAGGAAAGAAAGAGTGTAAATTTAAATAAAATGTTTTTAAAAAGGTGTAAGGAATAGGTGAAGTGTAGCGGGACAGCTCTGGGGTGGCCTGCAGCTCTTCTCCCAAGCTCTGGAAGGCTCTATTTTGGGAGCTCCACCCCTGGGCTATGAATAAACCTGCTGGTGGTCACATGAGCCTTTATCTGCTGTGAGCTTATTGAGACCTTCTCAGCGAGGGGGGGCTAATCCCCCCCGCGTAGACCATGCAGGAAGTGTCGAACCCGGACCCCGTGCCAGCTTCCTGCTCTGGCACCGTGCTCCCTGTGCCCAGACCAGAGCTCTGTCATCAGGTCCCCACAAGCCCTTCAGATACCAGCTGATTTGAAAATATCAATGCAAATGCAGTCAGGTCTCCTTGCCAGATCAGTGCATTAGGCTGTGTCTCCACTCCCAACAGCAGGGTCAAAGGTGTTTGTGTGTCTGTGTGTTTGCGTTACTGTCTCGATCTGGCTGACACACCACAGGCACAGGCTGCCTAGGTTTTTGTAATGTAATTTTATTTATTTCAAAATTATAAGTCAGTGTTTTAGAAACTCCACTGCTTTCAATTACCAGTAGTGATTGTGACATCAGTATTAGAATGTTCAGCTAAGAAGATTCTAGTCACATATTTGTGATCTCCCACATTGACGGGTTCAGAGGAGTCTTCCCTGGCTGAATGTGTGACTGAGTACACTGTGTGACGGCGGGAATGTTCGGTGCGTTTTAGATTACTACGCCACGGCTATGCTGGGGCTGAAGACGGACCAGGAGGTTCTGGGGGAGCTTGTGAGGGTCAAGGTCCCCGCTGTGTGGCAGGTCATGCATGAGCAAGGCGTGATGTGGACACTGGTGGTGTCGCGCTGGTTCATCTGTTTGTTCATTGACGTCTTGCCTGTGGAGGTGAGTGGGACACTTGGGAAAGGGGGTGGAGCAGTGGGTAGGTGGGTGGGGCACACAGGAGGTAGGCGGGACACTGGTGAGGTGGACAGGGCACTCAGGAGGGGGGGAACGGAAATGGGTCAGAGGATGTGAGGGTTACGGTATAAAGAAGGGGTGGACAGGGGTGGAGGGAGGCGGATAAGGATAGTGTTAAGGTGTGCTGTGGGCACAGGTGTGGTCAGGTATAAACACACAGATCAGAGCCTTTGTTTGAGCTGTGCTGCAGAGCCCAGAGCCCGATTCAGCCGCTTGGCTCTCTCTCTCTCTCTCCCTCCCCCCAGACAGTGCTGCGGATTTGGGACTGCCTTTTCTACGAGGGCTCCAAGATCATCTTCCGTGTGGCACTGACCCTCATAAAGCACAACCAGGCACACATCCTGCAGGCCAGGAGCTTCCCTGACGTGTGCGACCGCTTCAAGGACCTCACCAAGGGGGGCTTCGTGGAGAACTGCCACGCCTTTATGCAGGTGAGGGTGTCCAGGTGGATTCCTGTCCCAGTGCAGAGAACGTAGAGGGTCTAGGTCTTCTGATTGACAATGTATCTAATTTACCTGTATGTCAGTGCCATTTTTGTAAAAATATGGATATAACATTTCCACCAGTACATGACACAACTGCTCAGATAAAATAGTCAAGAGAATCCAGTAACCTTGTCTTTCTCTCTCTCTCTCTCTCTCTCCCATTCATGCACAGCTTGACACACCTCATAATGTATCACCTCATAAATGTGTGCATAGTTCAGTCGCATACAGTGTACATGCTTCTTGTATTGTCGTCATCAGTATTTGTCTTTGCTTCTGCAGAGAATCTTCACTGAGCCCGGAAGCTTATCCATGGCAACCATCAACAGGATGCGGGAGAGGTGCCGAGCACAAATCGTGGCTCAGGAATCGTGACCTTGCCCCGCCCCCCTACCCCCTACCCCCACGGACAGACACTGAAACATTCCAAACTCTGATTTGCACTAAGTGTAAAGATTTACGCGTCTTCACGACACACGTACACAGAATCAAACACAGATGTGTGCACGCAGAACCACAGCAGTCCCATGACTGAAGATTCCAGGTGGCGTTTTTCCTAACAGGTGAATTCAATCTTAAAGTGTGGCGGTAGACACCTTACTAAATTTGAAAGCTGTTAACTATATTTTCATAACTTTGCACTTTTTAGCATATATTTTTGGGTAATTCTCATGGTGTAATGAAGCTGTAACATGGCATGAAGTAGCCCTGGGAAGGTACTGTGATTTATTATTTTCCAGATCTGCTATAAGGAACGGCTCTGATGTGCTGATAAGGTGTTGGTACCTCAACATCAGGGGACATATAGATTAGAAAACTTGGAACAGGGGGCACAACTCTTGCATCCTTAAGTAATGAATGTAATCATAAAGCCTTGCTCACCAACAGAAAGGCTAACCGGCTGAGCTATTTTCTGACCTTAACTGCACAATCTAAATCCTTTCTCGATTAGTGTTGCTAAAACATCATGGGGAAGGAAGTGGGTATGAGGATGTTGATTTTTTTTTTCAGCAATATGAAAGTCTGAATGCAATAAACTGATCATCACAACCTACATTCACATTAGAATCACAAGGCAAATTATTTCAGAACTCTAAAACGCGCTCCTTGTGTGTAAAATGCTTGAGGCACTAACCCCTGAAATGGTCATTGATAAAAGTTTTTTTTTTTTCTCCTGCCAAGGTATGGGGTAAATTGTGTGTGGATTGCAGGAGCATTTGTCTTAATGCGTATTTAGGCATTTTAGTTCTTTTACTAAACTGTCAACTTTGTCCCTACGTTTTTATTCATTTCAGCACCTTTCTCTTATTTCATGCCCAAAATCTACCTGTACAACGTACCCTTTATATCAGCATTTAACAGCTGTGTTAAATTGTTTGATGAAGATCATAATAGCTGTAATGTTAGTGACAATTTGTTTATCAAGTGCTTGTGATGAGGCAGAACCCATAATAATGAACTGACTCACCCACACACATTTTGTTTATTACATCTGGAACAAAGAGATATTTTTGGAGAGAAACACAGACTGTATCATTTTCCTTTATTTTACCTCACCAAGATGCATATAAAAAAAAAAATCAAAAGCATTCCTCTACAAAAAAATATAAGATCAATCGCTACAGTGAATATGAACTTTCAGGGGGTTAGAAAAGAATATTACACATCTTTTGGAGGCCTCACACTTCTTTTAGAACTCCACTTCCCAGCTTCCCCTCCAAGATATGGTTTTAATGTACATTTTCAATATCTGTTCAGTATGGAATAGAACAGAAAATGAGGAGGAAGAGGAATTGGGGAAGCCGATTGCCCATCTCTGATGGACAGTGCTGGGACAGTGGTGACGTTCAGACTGGCAAGTGTGGGACTCTGTGGGGTGTGAGTGTGGGGGGGGGGGGGTGTTCCTCTGGATTTGGGCCTAGATCTAAATCTGCATTCTCAGTCCCCAGAATGAAGGCCCGTCTGGACCACACTCTTCCTCCCCTCAACCACAACCCGGAGGACTAGTTTAGCGTTGCACTTGCTCATAGTTAAATACTGAAGGAGTTTTAAGAAAACCCCTTCTGGTCAATTGCAGTGTGCTTCGCTGGGATTTAACCTCGAGTTGAAAGCCTTAGACCACAGAGCTGCATTGCAACAGGTACAGCAGTCCAAATCTATAAAATAGCAATTAGCTGTCGCAGTTGTAACACAGTTCTGTGGCCTGAGGTTTAAACTCCAGCTAAACACACTGGAATTGACCACAGCTGTATGCACACAACAGTCAACGACATATTGGGGAAAGGGGTGGGGTGGAGTGGGGAGCGGGGGGGTGCATAGAAGTGGGCAGCCAGGCCCACTGACTCACTTCCTGCAATGGCCAGGAAGACCAAAGGAAGCAGGAACTGTGAGAGAAACCCGCACCCTGCAGCACCCGCTACACGATGAAGGAATAAATAATACAAAACAAATTTCGTTCCTCAATAACGGCTGGGCTAAGGCTCGAGTCATTTACACTGTGAGCAGTTAAGACTCGGCGCTCCTCAACTGTGCAACACTTTCCAGGAAGTTAGCCATGCACATGAGAGGGGGGAGGGGGGTGAACAGTGTGCAGGGCAGCATAAAATATTCCCTTTTCACAGGAGTCGCGATGCCTCCTGGGTCATGTCAAGCGATACAGAATAAAGGCAACAACAAAAAAAAACCCAGCTGTCCTGTGTGATGCTGCTGCAGCCTGGGCTGGGAGAGACAGCAGCACCAGAGAACAGCAGAGAGAGAGGGCCCAAACCAAAACACACAGCATAGCTCACTAATGAGGGAGGAAAACAACAACATCCCTACTACTGACCGCTCATCTCATTCAAAAATCTCATTTCAAAATATGATCCTGTTAATGCAAAATGCCAGGTTTACTCTTATCTCTCCCAGCACTGCAGTCATCCTGCTTTAAGCAAGAGGCACTCTCCACTCCACTGACACAACTCTACCGCTAGCTACTCACACCGCTTACAGACCCCAGGCCAGGGCGTCTCCTCCGCCCGCTCCCGAGCTCTGTGCCGACTGGTCGGCTACCCTGTCAATCACGGCTCTGCTGGGTTCAATCAATCTGGAGTCCTTTCGGGATTCGGGACAAGCTGCTCTTTTGTCACAGATGACCTCGCCCCCCCCCCCCACCGCTCCCCTGACTCACCCCATCCCCCCTAAACTGACATTCTCCTTTAGAGTTTTTTTGAGCTATATAATTTAATGAAAAAACTTCCAATTATTTACAAAAGAGCACAAATTCCGTTCGTTCTTACAAAGCGCACGTAGCTATTCAGAGAAGAGCAAACAGGAGCCACGCGGGGCGGGGGGGGGGGGGAGCAGTGAATCCTGCGCCCGTTAGCACGCGCTTGCAGGGGGGGCCATGGCAGGGGACAAACAGCCCCCCCGCGTGGAAACCCCTCTTAATCAGAATACAGGACAGCTAACAAGCGTGCGAAACAGCGGGGGGGCGGGGCTGCGGGAATCTGCAGCGTCTGGCAACGGTCAATTAGTAGCACAGCTTTAACTTCCTCTCCCTGTGATCATGTGACAGGAAGTAAACCAAGTGGAGGGCAGGCATGGGGGGGGGGCGGGGTTTGTACAGAGTCTGGTGAAAGTCGTTAGTAGCAGTGGTTGAACATCGTCTCCGTTTCATCGGGTGACCGGCGGTGATCAGATGGTCTGATAGCCAGCGTGGCTCCTCTTCCGGCCAATCAGGTAGGCAACCAGAACAATGAGCACCAGCCCAGCTAGCGCAGCCCCCACAATGATGGGGATTAGCATGTTGTCTTCATCCAACTGACACTCCTCCGCTGAGAGAGAGAGAATGAAAAGGAAAAGGGGGGGATTATTCCTTTCATTCAGTTGGTTAGATATCGACAATGCAGGTGTCTCCTTACACACGACAGGCAACAGCCACCACACAGGGACACAATCTCCTGTGCACGCTAGTCCCATTCTCTCCATGTGAAAAGCCCCTGCACTGACACCTGGGAAGACATGTACGTGCTTCATGTTCTCTTTCCGCTTCACCCGTCTGCTGTTGCCGATGGCAACAGTGAACAACAGCAAGAAAAGGTGTGTGAGCAAGAGTAACAAAAAGGATAGCTTAAACCTTGGCAAAAAAAAAGAAAAAGATTCTTTAATGGACAGTGGGGTGAGGCTGCGCTTAGAGTACACCAGTATTTTAGTGTACCAAACAGCAGAATCACTGCAACAATCTTCAGTTCCTGATTAAAATAAGTTGAATTTAACCCGCTCTATGCAAGCACCTAATATGTTCCTGACAAAACAGGGCCCTGCCAGTAAACAGAAAAAAACTGATTACTGACTTTTAAAAAAATACTCGTTAGAACTGATTTAAACCAAATCAGTTCTATTTAAACCATTACCTTCCTTTTTTTTTAAAAACTAAGCTTTAGCAGAAGATATATTCCATATCCCTTTCATACAGACGTACACACGCAGAATGCATTTCATGCCATTGTTGTATCAATATCAAAACAGTGAGCAGAGACGGCAAGCAACAATGAACAAGACAAAACCCCTTTTTCATAAAATTACACTTGGAAGTGATTTGCCTGCCAACTGCCTGAAGGCTATTAAAGATAAGCAAGCGGGGAAAAGAACAAGCGTGAGCAGCGTTGCCAGACTGGGCGGATTCCCGCCCTATTGGGCTACATTTTTACGTTATTGTGTGGCTTTGGGTGGGTTCAGCATTTTCAAATCTGGCAACACTGAGTGTGAGTCAGGAAGAGAGAGAGAAAGAGGGAGAGAGAGAGAAGAGAGAGAGTGTGAGTCAGAGAGAGAGAGAGGGAGAGAGGGCGTACCCGCTCCAAACTGGTCCCCGCTGACTCCGAAGGGCTGCACCTGAAGCTGGAATGTGTTGAGGGAGAAGTCGGACAGCACGGGGAGAGTCTGCTCCGCGCTGCACATGTAGGAGCGCCCCAGCGTCCCGCGCAGGTAGTTCAGGCTCTCGTTACCGCCGGAGAAGGGCTCTGCGGGGCGGGGAACGCGGGATCAGACGGGACGGCGGAAATACAGCTCCACAGAAGCACACCCTTTAAAAGAGTTTTACTGAAGCCGAGTGGGGTAGGGGCAAATAAGACCCATTCAGATACCTCCTTAACAACACCATCCCAGATACAAGCACAGGAGGTCAACACCGAACCAGTGACATCATAGACTCTACTGGGCAGGACTGGAAACGATTCAGAGTTTTGGAAATGATTCAAATAAAATTTCATGAACCGGAACCTTAATTTGAATTTTAAATGCATGCAGGATGCAAAACTTGTATTTGAATCATCGGAATCAAAGTTTTACGCCATTAAAAGAAATTCTACTTGTTTACCGAACATTAAAAAGCCTCATTCTTTGATAAATATCCCTTCACCTACTTCCAAAAACATCTGCCACTTATCACAAACAATGCTCATACCATTCAAAATATTACAAGACGTTAAGCGTCAAATAGTGTTGTGAAAAAAATAGTACAGAACAGTTGTTTTTCTTCAGTATTCTTTCGTCATCTTTTTTTGTCATCAAGTTTTATATATATATATATATATATATATATATATATTTAACAATTAGAAATTAAATATCAGATTACACAAATTAAATTATTTAAATAGATGTAAAATACACTTTAAACCCTGATTTACTAAGAATTTTAAAACTTGCCCTTGCCATGCCTGGTCATGCAATTTGTTTTGCACTCATCATGGTCGTGTTATTAGTTGTGCATGTCCTAAAGGTCTTAGTAAATCAGGCCCTAAGTGTATAATTGTGTCAATAATTAATTTGTGAGTGGAGAAAGTGTAAATGACTAACCCTGCATGTCTGGCCAGTCAGCAGTTAAGCTGATTCCACTCAGGTGGTACTTGTTAGTTGTGGTGTTCTGGAGATAAAAAAAAAGGACACAAACTCAAGTCAGCACAGATCAAAACCAAAATTATACATCAATTACGTCACTGTGTGTCCTCACTGGACAAATTAGAGGGGTCGGAATGACTGCTGTCGCCCTCTAGTGGTGGCTTCAGTAAGCCTTCACGGGGAACTGAACCTGCAGTATTTACAGTACCAGATAAATGACTGGAGAACAAAGTTTGCTCATGTTCTTTATTCCTTTGTCAGTTGTCAACTGTTTAGAAGGTAGACCCGTAGTGTAGCTAAGCTAAGTCAAGCTAGCCTTTAAGTGCAATGTTCAGCACCTGCAGTATAAAAGGTTGGCTCCCCAGTGTTCAATGATGCTTATGTAAACTCTGTGTTCAGCAGCTAGGCTCTCAGTGTACAGTAAACAGGCCATCAATGTTCAGTAGTTAGGCTCTCGGTGTTCAGTGGCTAGGCTCTGTGTTCAGTAGTGAGGCCCTTCAGTGTTCAGTGGCTTGCTTTTCCTGAACACATGAACTCACCAGCACAAAAGAAAAGTTGAGGTTTGTGCGTTCCTCCTGCAGCCACAGGGTGGCGCTGCTCTGAGCGCACGATCCCTGGTTCCTCGTCAGGTTCGGGTGCAGGTTCACGATCTGCTGGACGGTCTGCAGAGAGAATCATAGTTCCATTTATGCGGGGAAAGTTTGGACTGACTCAGCCTAGACCAGTTCCTGGCAAGGTGGGAAGATATCTACAGAAATCAATGCTGCACGATCACACATCACAGCCTACACAAAGCCAGCTCACACACAAGAAAATGGCTGCAATGCTGCGTTGCCTGGAGGCAGTATAAGCTGACGAGTGTTGATTGTTTACAGTATGGATAAGAGCTGGACGAGTCCTTGGTTCGTGTGCGTGTGCGTGTCTGTGTGCGTGTACGTCTGTGCGTGTGTGCGTGCGTGTCTGTGTGCGTGTGTGCCTGTTTGTGCGTGTCTGCGTGTGCGTGTCTGTGTGCGCATTCGTCATACCGTGTTCAGAGAGCTGGACGAGTCCTTGGTTTGTGTGTGTGTGCGTGTCTGTGCGTGTATGCCTGTGTGTGCGTGTCTGCGTGTGCGTGTGTGTGTGTGTGTATGTGTGTGTGTGTGTGTGCATGCGTCATACCGTGTTCAGAGAGCTGGACACGTAGGTGAGGTTGAGCTGGAGTCCCATTCGAGCCAGGAGGCAGGCAGTGCCGTTGCCGTTGGTGACGGTGTAGTTTCCTCGTTCGGGGTTGCCAGGAGGCGCGGGGGCAGGGGCTGTTGTCACGGCGCTGGTTTTGGGAGCAGCCGTGGTGGGCAGCGCTTCTGTGGTGACGCTCTGGTCGGCAGTGCAGATGGTCTCTGAACGGGTCCGACAGAATTATCTGAGTGCTATAATGTACTCACCCTTTTCTAATGTCAGCAAACTGATCCCCATTAGCCCAGTGAAAGGGGGAGGCTGACAGGGCCTAAGAGGTAGTTCTGCTCTTCACTGGCACTTCGGGAGGAGCAATAAAATGCCAGTGAAAAGGAGAGTCACGCATATCCATATACTGGGGAGAGGCCTGTGGAGCTACATACAGTCTCGTGTGAGGCCAGGTCAGTGTGTGCAGGGCAGTAAGATTGGGGCTGAGGAGAGGGTAAGGGCAGGTAAGTGTGTGTAGGGCAGTACCATTGTGGTTGAGGTGAGGGTAAGGGCAAGTAAGTGTGTGTAGGGCAGTACCATTAGGGCTAAAATGAGGGCAAGGGCAGGTATGTGTGTGTAGGGTAGTACCATTAGGGCTAAAATGAGGGCAAGGGCAGGTATGTGTGTGTAGGGTAGTACCATTAGGGCTAAAATGGGGGCAAGGGCAGGTATGTGTGTGTAGGGCAGTACCATTGGGGCTGAGGTCGGCTCCTGGCATGTAGGCCTCCATCGTTAAGTTGGAGAAGATGACGGCGGCACCATCTCCACCCAGGCTGACGACGGAGTCGCTCACACAGCGGTAGGTGGTGTTGACCCCAGCGAGGATCCCGGTGGAAGCGGTGGACAGGGTGACGAGGCCTGCAAGGGGAGACACGCGATGAGGCACACCCGACGCACACTCCACAGACCCTGAGGTACGCGGGTTCACCTGTACGCCTGTGGCAGAGACTCACCGGAGCCGGAGGCCTCTGGGAAGGTGGCGCTGTCACTCAGATTGTACTCCAGTGTCAGGTTGTCCACCCTGTACTGGGCCCCATCGCTGGAGAAGCTCAGGCCCAGGGCGTGGCCGCTCCCGAAGGTGAGCACCAGCCAGGGGGCCCGGCCGTCCCCCCCACAGGAGCTGCTGCTGCCCAGTGTGGCCGAGTCGGGGAGGGGCACCCTGACTGTCCTCTGTATGGGGGGGGGGACATTACACAGTGTACCCTCATGTCTAACAACAGTATATGATGACCGAAATTAATGAGAGCATGCGATAATTCTGTACAAGGCCAACACACAGAGGGTCTCTTAACTGAACAATCAAAGGTTGATGAAACAATCACTACTGAAAGCAAATGAAAGCAAGGGAGGTCAAGAACAATGATTTAGAATTTTGAAAAAATATTCCAAAAAATATGCTCTTCAAAGGGTTCAGTTCAGGCTCAGAGTGTTTTTTCCATATTAGCCCCACCTGCTTGCTTTGCATTTACACCATAAAGTGCCAGTTTTTCTCACAAAACCTCACTTCAATGCTTTGTTGCAAACTCCATATGGGATCTGAAATGCGTCTTTCCCCTGCAATGTAATGGCTTCCTATTCCCACAACCATACAGGCTAGTTTTGTTCATTATCTCTAATAGCCAAGACAATTCTTTAAATTCTTTGAAGACTCTTGCTTAAATAATGCTAAATAACTTGCATGAACACACTATGAATATTTGAATCTTATACCCTGACATAATAAAACCCAGCTCACTGGTACTACATAATTTAGAGTTGCAGTATAGCGTGTACATAGACATTTTCAGTGGATTGGCAAGTTCAGTTTCACTCCTGTTAATTCTGTCCATGGAAACACATGCCTCTCAGGAAGCAAACAGGTGTCAGTTAGTCCGGTAACCACGGCGACGACTGCACCGGGCGTATAAAGCAAACTGAGGCGATCATGTGTTTGTGAGAGTCTGAAGACATACCGTTCCGTTGCTCACTGTGTACACAATAGAGAGCAAAGCTGAGAGCTCAGCTTTGATGCAGGTGGCATTCCCGTCCTTCACCTCCACCGTCAAAGCCTGTGCCACGCCCACACATCCTGTAGGGAGAGATGGACCATCATCATCATCACTATTGCCTTTTAGCAATGTGAAATGTGGGATTTACATGTAAAGGTAAGAGATAGACTAGCCATTCACGTGGAACAAACAAATATACAGCAATATTTATGGCTGACAATTGTAAGTGCACTGAACTAGGCAGCTTAGGTCAACTTTTAGACTTAAGTGATTGGAAATCTGGAACCAACAGAAAAGCAATATCCCCCTCCCACTGCAGGGCTAGAACCAGGCTGGCTTGAAGATGAAGGCGCTAAGTGATGAAGACGAGAGCTAGTTCTAGTGCAGGGCTACCCAACCCTCTTCCTGGAAATCTACCGTCCTGTGGGTTTTCACTCCAACCCTAATTTGGCACATGTGATTCTACTAATTAGCAGCGCAACGAGATATCTAACTGTTGAATGAGGTGTGCTTGGTTAGGGCTGGAGCTAACAGCTATAGGACAGTAGATCTCCAGGAACAGGGGTGGACAGCCCTGCTCTAAAATGATCTGCCTTGCTAAATTAAACTGGGTGATGCTAGAACAATTGGATGGACCTAAATCTTTTAAATTTGGGGAGAGAAAACTTACAGCATTCAGCAATCTCCTTAGTAAAAAGAATCTGTATAGATGTTTAAAACTGCATTTAAAAAATGCTAAATGCCAGTCATGGATATGGGCAGCTGCTAACATAACGGTCATGTGGAAAACAGCAGGCAATTTTCATATTTGTCATTTGAGGACAAAGAGAATAATCAACCCAGACCATAATTAAAAAGATAATTGGATTACTGAGTGCCACATCTAGAGTATGAGACAAATCTGCTGAAAAACTGGCTGTGGTGCATTTAAAGGGGAGGTCTGAGGTCAGATCTTGGGTCAGGACTGGGGTCAGGTCAGGTCAGGTCACGGGTCAGGTCAGGACAGTCACAAGCCCCTGAAATCCAGTGAAGCGTGGTAAGGACATGGAGAATGACAGATTACAGAAGCTAACAATCACAAGAGATTGAGAAGGAGCAAGGGAACGAGGGACAAAAGGGAGAGAGGCAAACAAAAGACCAAACTCCTGCCAGATCCCAGCATGCTTCAGGTCCGCTCAGGACACCGGACCAGTCAGATGACAGTCTGATTTTGTTGTGGAAAGAGAGTGAAAAATGAGTCTGACATCCAGATCCGTGTACTGGCGCTATCTACGGGCACATTCCAGGCGTGCGTCAGCGCGATTGGTAATGTGGGCAACGCCGTTTCAGGTACTGTAGAAAACATCCTGTCGCACAGGATACAGATCCTGAGTGATCACAGAATGTGCAAGGCGTGAAACTGCTCACCGTAACAGTCCCTGTAATTCAGGTGTCACCAAAGTAAAGGCGTTATAAAGGCAGCCCCAAAATCCCGCCAAGGAGACAGGTCTAGGACAGGTAATAAAGGTGGCGAGCATGGGGGAGGTGAGAGGGGTGGTAGGCCTAGAGGAAGCTACATCAGTGATGACCAGTACAGCTGTCTCAGTAGCAAAAAGGGGGCAAAGTATCAACACACACACAGACACACACACACATAAATTGTTCAGGAGCAAATGCTCCTAAAATGGGAGCACTTGTAGAGCCCTGTCACAGGTGGCACTGCTTGCACACTCACAGTGGTAATTCATGCACTCGTCAGCCACAAGCTGCCCTCTGACAGCGGACACACACACATACTCACAAACACTGAACAGCCGCCACATGACCAAAATGCACTGCATTCACACTGCATTGCCTGGCAGAGTTAGTGGTCGCCATGTAACACTTGCTGGGAGACAGGTGCATGCAGCTCTGATCATTTAACAGGCGACACTTATTTTTCTCTCCACGCGCCTCGATATAAACTGCAAATAAACAGCAGGTAATGGCTCTTGGATGTTTTTAAAAATATTATTATTATTCTTCATTTATTACTATTTTTATTAATTTATTTATTTTTTCTAATGTTACCATTTTGTACTATTCTGTCTGTTTGTTTGATTTTATGTCTCACTATATAATCTTGTATGTATTGTATGTATTTTATGTTCGGACCCCAGGAAGATTAGCTGCACACTGTGTATTGCTAATGGGGATCCTAAATAAATTAATTAATAAATAAAACACTTGTGCAACACCGATCTGTAATATATATCTGTACAGCCTCTCCTGGTTTTAAAACAGGCCCTGTTGTGCAACACGCAGGTTCACACTGCAGTATGATGATGACTCAGGGAATTTGCACCTTGGTAACCTCCTCCACAGGCACATACACACACCCAAACACACACACACACATACACCCCTACTCCCCAAGGTAATGTTCACACGTGGCTTCAACAGGAAGCTTGCAAAATTACAACCCTAATCTAAAGCATGCAAGCTAGTGCACATCTGCCCTGAACAGAACCACACCCAGGTCCCATCCATGGACCAGTCCACATCAGTACCTCTCCCCCCGAGAGACTACAAAACTGTAATACAGTACTGACAAAGACCAACAGAGCAGTTAACAAATAAATAAATAAATACACCTACAATGCCATTTATACCAAGGGTGTCTTTTAGATTGGGGAGATTGTCAAAGGGTTTTTCTCCTAATTGCAGATCAGCCAGGACTAAGTGTTAAATAGCTTCTGGCCTAAAAGCCTTCATCTCTTTCATACAGAAATAAAATACACATTTTTCTTAACTTCCATGTTGTTAGTTCATAATAATATATCAGCTCCAGGATGAGTATAACCGTTTATATTCGTTCATTTCTTTGGAGAATAAAACCGTAACATAGCACTCATCCTGATGTGCTCAATGTCTATACAATATAGCCGCCTAGATAAACAACATCCATAACAAAAAAAACCTGTATGTGTCACCCATTCGGGGCAAGAGCTCGCCGGGTGCACAAACGCAAACAGAGGGGCCAGTGTCTCCGCACAAAGCATTGCTGCCGTCACGTGAGGCGCGCGGAGACAATGGGGCGGCTCTGGAAGCGCATAGGCTCGCGCTGACAGCAACGCGCGTGGCTGCCACTGAACCAGAAAAACAAACTCAGTTTGTTCGCTTCTCCGCGTTTTGGCAATCCATCAGCGTACTGTGAAATGCTGAAAATGATTTCAATGATGAGAAGTGAGCTGCTGCTAGAGTATTAGAACCGTAAATCAACAAATGCAACTTGCGTAAGCAGTAAAATATGATGGTTATCTGCTTAAACTGAAGAATGTTACACTAAGAGATAAACGGTCGCTGTATTTGGAATATTATACAGACAGCTAAGGTGGGGTAGCAAGCTAGCAGCTATAAAATAAAACAACCATAAATTAGCTAAAGCGATGACGGCTGGTGTTACTTATGATATATATTAAAGTAACTTGGAGTCAGTCACTCAGGTGGTAGCTTAGCGCTATTTGTGCTAGACATTTTAGCAAGGGGCTACCTAGTTAACTTGCTGAATGTATTTGGCTAAAGTTATTGAAAAGTACAAAAACTGTAATAATAAGATTTCAATGCAGTGCTGATAGACCAACCATACCAGAAAAATATGGGCTACATTACAATATAACGTCACAGTTCTCAGTTAACATAGACTACATTTAGCTTGCGCACTACACAACGATCATCATTACAGTACCTACCTAACTTGCAAGGTAGCAATTTGGACACATAAGCATAATGATTATATCATTGGCTAATAACACTAAATGTAACCAACGTTAGCGGTTTTTCCAAGACTCATGTATGAGCTTGACATCAGTCCTCACTGTGTGACGTCGCTGCTGCACTCAGTGGTCACGGTCTTTCCCAGCAGTATCATAAACAAATACCCACCTAGAATAGCGATGAAGGCGATCTTGACGAGCTGCGAGTGTTTATTTGAGTATTGTGCCATGTTTCTAATCCAGAATAGCCACAATAAATCACACCAACACAGACGACACTGGAACAAGATCAGGACGGACACGCACGCAAAGTGCCCGGTTCTGGGGCAGACAAGCCTCAAGCTGCACCCACTTCAACGTCAAACACAGAGACCAGCTCCTCTTTCCGTTTGTCCTTTTTGATATCCCCGGTTTGTCCCTCCACTCTTGCCACAGCTGTTTCTCCTCTAAGGAGCTGGTCACAGGCGCCGATTAGAGATGTGTCACGACTGTGCCTCGGACTGCAAGAAGGAACATTCTCGGTTCTGTAAGCCTGAGCTTTTTTACCCTCCCCGCACCGTCACGTGAGTATGAACAACAAACCGCCACCATCGCGAGAGTTTTTTGTACTTTAGACTCAGAGGTCGTCCAAATGTTCTCTAAAAAAACAAATACTTTACTGGAAAAGGGCATGTGTTAATTTACTGCTGCCCAATATTTATCTCGTGTTCGTCAAAACACTCATACATGCTATCAACGGCTATTTTATGTCACATATTAAATGTGCCGTGTGGAATTATTGGACATCAGGAATGGATTGTTCATTTCGGGTTACTTGAATTTGCCGTCCGTTTATCCTCACTAATAATATAAACTAGGTAAACATTTAAAGTTGTCTTTCAGACGTTAACCAAATAGTAATTATAAGCCATTTCGTTTAAAAATGAACAAATGTGTACTGTACAAACGCGTCCAGCATTGTACTTCATCTCAGAAGCATATTTTAATACAGCTAGATTATGCTGAGTGTCCGAAGGCATGTGAGGCCCCACGCGCCGACGGAGGTCAGGAGGAAGGCGCATTGAATAGAGTCATCTGATTCTGGCAATTCACGAGTTGATGCTAAACCTCAAAAGAGGCACTTTGCATTCCTGACTACTCTGTGATACTTAACTTCTCACTTATGTGCAGGCTTCTCTGCTTAAGCCAGAGTGAGCTACTCTGGGGTACCCCAGTGTCCTATGCAGGAGTGAACTGGAGAAATTCCAAGCAGTCCGCTGTAGGGTTGCCATCATGTATGTTAGAGTGTGTTTGTGTGTATGTGTGTGTATACATACATATATTCTCACTCATAAATATACCATTTCTCTCATATTTGAACACATTAGCAAATGTAAAGATTTACTCTGAGTTTTGAGTTTACCACTTGCTCACTCATGATTCCTCCACCCTAGAGTTAGAGCCGTAATTACTGTCCCTTGGCCCCACCCCCTCACACCCTCATTTTAAAAATCTAGTGATAAGTAACTGCATGCTCAGGAAAGTGTGAAGCATTCAAAATGACAATGCTACAGAATTCATTCTGGAATGGCATTTTCAACATGTTTTCTTAGCCACCACTCACCAAGCCACAAAACAGACATTTACGACCCTTACAGAGGTGGAAAATCCAGAGGTCAGAAAGTAAAAGTCCTGCCATGTGTTTATTCCACCCATGAACTCAGCCAGCTGATTTCACTAATTAGCTCTACCCCCTGGCTGAATAATTGTGCTAATTAGCAAATGGAACAAAATACTGGGGAGGACTGTAACTTTTCCACCTCTGGGCTACCTTTTCATTTGGCACAACACAACTCAAAGCTGGGATTCCTTTGCAAGTGGGTAAAACATGCAATGCTACTACAGCACTATGTACATGACGGAATACAGTAAAGTTTCTGGCTGCATATAGGCCTGAAAGCAAAAGCCACGTGAATGTGAGTCTGCTTGCAGACAGTGCCATTTACCTTGCTTACCTTTGCTGAAATTTCTTCCTCTTCTTAACTCCTTAATTAGAATGAATCAATAGTTAATAGAATACGGAAATAGAACATGACTAAGTATTTATTATTTATTTTTTTAAAACCACACCCCTGATCTTAACAACCCCTCTCCCATGAGCAGAGGTACTGAATGTTTTAAACAATGTTTCGTGAATTTCTGGAAGGCCAGAGGCATGGCTAACAGACACTGTAGAAGTGCCGGGGCACGGGGGCACAGAGGCTCAGTAGAAACGTGGCCCTCAGTCACAGAGTTCCAGCATCGGCCTCTACATTCCACAGGGATGCGACACAGTGACTCAGGACATTAGGGCCCTCCGCACAGATCCCACCCCTGACCTGCAGCGTACATGATTCCCCCCTTTCTAACTGTTTTCCTAGAAAATTATACACCAAATCTCCTGTGGAAATCTAATCAGACAGCAAAGGGGGCCTGACCACAGGCTCACCTGTAGACTCGGGGAGTGAATCTTCTCTACTCTTTACTGTACTACTAAACTTTTGGGCATTGTGTACACTAAAGGGACAGTTTATAGATTTTGATCTGTCAGAAATATGGGTAGTTTTTTTTGTGACCAATTTTTTATTTATTTTATTTTCAACAAGGTTTGCAGGTGTACATCAACAAGCAACCTCTGTCAACAACATAACACACAGGTGTACCAGGGAATTGTAGATTTTTTAAGACAAAAAAAATGAATTGGAGGCACCCACCATAAGAACACATGTAGTACCAGCACTCAGTAAGGGGATCAGAGAAGAATTTCTATACACAACTTTAAAAAATCTTTAGCTTCCGCAACTTGATCCTGGGGGCCCCCTGTATATGCTGGTCCTTCCAACCACACCCTATTGATTAAGTTTTTCATTTGATCAAAAAAAAATAGTTACCTCTTTTTATGTAATTGTTTGCAGAATAACAAAATAAGCACAATATTAACACAGAAATTTTATTCTCCATGGAATGCAAAGCCATGTTGGGCATAATGTAGATTAAGAGGGTAAATAATGCCTTCTAAACATGAAATTCACCAAATTAAGAAAAAATTGACAGCTTGTTAAAATTCTGGGATTGCAATTGTGGTTGGAATTAAAACTACCGTTCACAGACGGGCCAGGAGTAAGTCTGGGAACCAACTGCTTTAGCAGACCTCTGTTTAGTGCCCAATGCTAGTATCACACGTGTTGGCCTGAAAGCAATCCAGGTTTTCTTCACTAACCTTTTTTTTTTTTTGCTCAGGTGCCCTATTTCATTTGCTTGGACAGTTCCTTTTTACTATGCAAAATATGTTATTAATAAATATAAAGCTTGTGTTAAGAATAAACATGCACACTATCAGCCTAAAATATCGATGCCCCTTTTTAATATAGCTAAATATAAATGTAGGCCTACAAATACTTTATGGTCAGGAGTCTTTACAGGGTGGCAACTCTCACTGAGGGACTAGTCATTGTTGCGGGGACTAGCACAGCCTGAAATTGATTCTTGCAAACATATCTAATATCAATACAATCTCCATGGTTATTATAAACAAAATAATCTGTTTACTCCACATTTTCGCTTTCTCGCTATTGCAGATTATTCTGTTTTCCCCGACTGCGTCGCGTCGCCCTTTGCTCATTCTCACATTACCACCTAGCGGCGCTCACCTGCTTTTTTATGCGTGGAGTGGCTAAGAACGTAGAGAAATTTTGACGAATGATTTTGTACAACAATATTCATAAACAAGTGTCTTGTTTAAGACATACAAAGTAATTGTATTTTACTACCTAACTATATTTTCCGACTTAAGAAGAGTTTCTACCAATGCACGAGATCTTTGTTTTTGTGCCAACTTTGACATTTTTTCATAATCGCTTGCATCAGGGTGACAAGTACATATTTTTAAACATATTTTCTCGGTCTTATTTGGTGGTGACTGCAGCTCCAGAAGTTCTCGGCTTAAAAACCACGGAACATAGTACGGTACCAAGATCGTTAAATATGCACGTCTACCACATAACTGTATGTCTACCACAGTCTATGATATCTACGCATGAAATATGTTGGTAGCCTTCACAGGATGTACAACCTCTTGGTGACCT
The DNA here is from genome assembly GCF_018555375.3 of Anguilla rostrata. Taxonomy (NCBI): domain Eukaryota; kingdom Metazoa; phylum Chordata; class Actinopteri; order Anguilliformes; family Anguillidae; genus Anguilla; species Anguilla rostrata. The sequence continues at coordinate 28,077,846 of NC_057947.1, forward strand.
TTTTAATACACTGACAACATCCTGTAGCCGGTTAGCATGTTAGCCTGCAAGCTGTTTTAAACTGCTGCTGTATAAACAGGTAAAGTTAACTACAATATAAAAAAATAGGCTTTGACACCACGCAGTCGGTAAGTTATTTGAGTGTGATACTGTGATTATAAATGGACTGTAGATTTGTCTGTGTGTTTGGACCTCATGGAAGTTGGTTACCCTAAGTAACTGATTCCATGGTAGTGGCTAGCTAGCTATTTCCTAATATTAAGTAACATTACGTTTTCTTATTTGTTTCCAGTTTTAACAGATTCGTTGAAGGACCACCATGGCACACATAACAATTAACCAGTACCTTCAACAGGTAAATGCACAAACTGCTTGCGTTAGATTAGTCGACAAAAGCCTAACATAGCTCATCCATCTAACTGCTTGTCTATCGGTTAGGCATAACAGATCTCATTTGTACAGGGGTGCGACCAGTCTACTTTCTCTATTTTAAAAAGCATATGCATTAATTCCATGTAACGCCAATATAATTCATAGCATGAACGCTAACTATCAGAAGCTAAATATTTTACTTGAGCATATCCAGTTTGCACTTCTGTTTCGGCTGTTTCGGGGGGGAACTGACTCGCCTATCCTCACATTTCCAATTGATGCATCAGGTACTCGAAGCCATCGAAACCAGGGATGGCTCATTCTGCGCAGAGCTAATGTCGTTCAGACATCCACATGTTGCCAACCCTCGTCTACAGGTATGGTATTATTTGCGTCAATAGTTAAACAATTGGATATGTATTTACCCGTGAACACGGTTTAAAGAAGCCTTGTTGCAGTCAGGCATATGTTTGAACGTGGTTGCCTTCGCAGCTTTTAAACAATGTGATGTACAGTAGCTAAAATCTCTGAGGTATGAAAGAGCTATCTTGTGAATTTAAATTGAAAGGTCATTGCATTTTAGCCTTTTTAAAAACCCTATTCTTTCCACGGCATGAAATCAAAACTAGAATGTGATCCGTTTCACATTGTACACTCAGGGGCTGCTGTGGTCATAGCAAGAAAGCTGGAATGGCAACCAACCCCATATATCCCTGAGTGTGAGTGATATAACATGAGTGCAACTGATGTAATCATTGTGCGCACACAGCTTTCCAGCCCGGAGGAGAAGTGTCAGCAGGTGTTGGAACCACCCTATGATGAAATGGTTGCAGCACACCTGAGGTATGTCTGCAGACTGAGGCTGAATCTTTAACTGGATGATTTATTAAAAGCAGTGGAGATAAAATACCTTAGTTAACAGCGCTGCAGCAGCAGAGCTGGTCCTAGGGTTTTGGTGGCCCAGAACAAGAATGTTGTTGTGGCCCCAAAATGCTCTAACATAAATCACACCACAAAATTTCACAGCTGAATGAATGAATGAATGAACTCACTCACTTGCTTATAGCAGTTAAATGACCTCATAGTGTTTATACCAGCAGCTGGCTTGTAGGGGTGCTCCTCCTTGGTGTCTGACCATGTACCTTAGGGTTATAACCTTAGCCTTACAACTGCCATGTGCAGATATGTGTTTAAGTGTGTGTTTATGGATGCGTGTGTATGCAACCTCTCTGGGCTCTAACCCGCCAAATCATTTGCTTCTTTCTCCTACAGATGCACATATGCTGTGTCTAACCATGACTTTGTGGAGGCCTACAGATGCCAGACAGTGGTGGTTCAATATCCTTCACTACCTGCCAGCTGCTTTATCACTGGGATATCCCTGGGATATGGCCCTGCTTTTACCTGCTCTAATTATATCTTGCCACTGGAGGCAATCAAACCTGCCGAATTATATTGAACTGTTCAGAAACAGTACCAGTGCTTTTCTGAGAAAAGAAGAGCAGTGTGCTTGAGCCTCATCCTTCTTCTGGCCTTTGCTCCAGTGGTGGTTAACATAGTATTGCAGGTGGAACAAATTCTCCTCAACAGATGTTGACTGTGAACACTCCTGCTGGAGCATCATATGGGCTATTAATAAATAGGTCTTAAAATCATATAATGATTTGAAGATTGTTACACTTAAATTAAATGTTTAAAGTCTCCTCTTTGGTGCACTGTATAATTTTTCATGTTTTTATTTTGAGTATCTTCTGGTCACAGGCTGCCCACTACCTCTCTGCTGATTCTGTTTTTTCCTTAATTTGGTACATCATTCCTAAAGGCATTCCAAGCACACAAAGAAGAGAACTGGTGAGAAAGCAGAACATCTGAGGCTGTTCAGTTTGCCTTTGCCGGAGTGTTCAGGGTTGGAATGAGAATGTTTCTGCTCTTTCCAGGGCTTTGCCAGTGATGTTTGCTGTTGCACTTGACCTACGAATATTTGCCAACAATGTAAGTGTTTTTAAAGGGTAGTGACAGTGACAGGTGTGCGTGTGTCCACGTTTGCGTGTATGCTAGTGTCTGTGCATGTGCGTGCATGCATGCATTTGTAAGAACAGTGCAGTGTAAGCACTGTGTTTCTGATCCCCGCTGTGTTCTGTGTGGTGTGAGTGCTGTGTGGTATAGGTGCTGTGTTTCTGAACTTCGCTGTGTTCTGTGAATGCTGTGTTTCTGATTCCCGCTGTGTTCTGTGTGGTGTGAGTGCTGTGTGGTATGAGCGCTGTCTTTCTGATCTTCGCTGTGTTCTGTGAATGCTGTGTTTCTGATGCCTGCTGTGCTCTGTATGGTGTGAGCACTGTGTTTCTGATCCCCGCTGTGTTCTGTATGCTGCAGGCGGAGCAGCAGCTGCAGAAGGGGAAGGGGAAGCAGGGAGACATGCTGGAGAAAGCCGCTGAGCAGCTCATGAGCTGCTTCCGCGTATGTGCCAGTGACAAGTGAGCTGCCCTCAGCCCAGCACATCATATCACACACACATCAGTGGAACCCTGACCTGCACACTCATTGGTGGAACCCTAAATCTCTCACACACACATCAGTGGAACCCCAAATCTCTCACACACACACATCAGTGGAACCCCAAATCTCTCACACACATATCGGTGGAACCCCAAATCTCTGGCGCACACACATCAGTGGAACCCTAAATCTCACACTTGATGGAACCATAAATCTCACATACATTGATCGCAAAGGTGCTGGATGGGGTTGAGGTCAGGGCTCGGTGCAGGGCAGTCAAGTTCTTCCACACCGTTCTTGACAAAACCATTTCTGTATGGACCTCACTGTGAACCCGGGTGCAGTGACAAACTGTTGCTTCAAAGCTGTAAGCACAGAATCGTCTAGAACGTTATTGCATTAAGATTTGCCTTCACTGGAACTAAGGGGCCTGGCCCAAACCATGGAAAACAGTCCTAGACCAAGGGGTGTCCAGATACATCTGGTCATATAGTGAACATTCTCATCAGCGCAGACATACATACAACAGAGACATACATGCTTTCTGGGCTGAAGCCAGCCTCCCTGTCTGTGGTGTTGCAGTCGAGCCGGCATCGATGACTCCAAGAAGTGGGGGATGCTGTTCCTCATCAACCAGCTCTTCAAGATCTACTTCAAGGTGCGAGAGCTCTGTGTGTTTGTGTTTATGTATGCGCATTGTCGATAAAGTTCTTCTATTCAATTCTTTGTTAATGCTGGTGTCCTCTACCATTTGCATTTACAGTTGTTTGCCCTTGTTGACACAAAAGGGTTTTAAAATTAGTCTTAATTTCCCCCTGGAATGCTGTTTCAGAAGGTTCCCTGTTTTACGAGATTTTACCTGCTGGAAGAAATAAACAATTGAAACCCTACATTTACGCTTGAGGTAACTGAGAACTCTGCTGCTTTGTCCCAGATTAACAAGCTTCACCTTTGCAAACCGCTGATCCGTGCCATCGCCAGCTCAAACCTGAAGGATGAGTACAGCATGGCCCAGAGGGTCACATACAAGTACTACGTGGGCCGCAAGGCCATGTTCGACAGCGACTTCAAACAGGGTGAGACCCAGTCTCTACTTACCCTACATGCAGTCTCTGCCTGCCCTACACAGTCTCTACGTGCCCTACGTAGCCTCTAACTTTCTCGTATAGATCCAGCGTACCCTACGCACAGTCTTTTCCTGCCTTACATGGGCACTAACTGTCTCATATAGCTCCAACTTGTCTACACACTGTCGCTATCTGCTGAAGAGTTCACAGTTCATGCCTAGCCCACTGTGCCGTACATCATGCATAACCAATGTGAAGCCAGGGCACCTCAGTGATGTCATCAGTGATGTCACTTGTCCACCTCTCTACTCCCGTCCCGCCCAGCGGAAGAATGTTTATCCTTCGCCTTTCATCACTGTCACCGCTCCTGTCAGAGGAACAAACGGCTGGTCCTGATCTACCTTCTGCCCGTCAAAATGCTGCTGGTGAGTTTCGGCAGAGCACAACCCAGACGCTGCTACCGTCATTGTCATACATGTCCATACACTTAACTGCTTGATGGCGTGACATCCTCTGTACCTGCAGATCAGTGTTCTCCCCAACACTTTGTGTGGAGTTATCCTTTATTTCAGAAACGAATTTGGGCAAATGAGAGCACAGGAGCGTGAGAGATGTGTGCTGTTGTCATGAGCTTGATGGCAAACGTAGGTGGCAGTAGTTAGAAGCAGATGGTAACGTTTCCTTTTCTTTTAAACAGTAACCTTTACTTGCTTTTCAAACCGCAGTTGGAACAGGAACTTGCGGTTTGAGGTCAGTAGAGGGCTGTGTGGGAAACTGAGGTGCAGCACAGTTTAATACCTTCTCGTTGCCCTCAGTTATAGATCAGAGGTGAGACAAACTGAAGTCAAGGAATTAGTTTTGCTCGTATTCATTTTTTTTTTTTAAACATCAGTTGTTTGCAGCATGTGTACATTTATAAACTCTGCTTAGCATAGTGTGCTTGTTTTCATTTTTGAACTGTACCAAATTATTTAAAGCTTCATGTTAAATTTGAGTTGTGTGCCATGTTTGTAGTATAAGCCATAGCTGCTGTTTACGGTATTGTTTCAGATATGACCTTAAATGATCTAGAAGTGGGAGAAAAACCAATGAAAATGGTGTGAAAAACGAAGACAACATTTTATTTATTGCTCTCTGTATTATCTGCTGTCTGCTATTTAACTATTTTTTAAAGACCAGAAACATTGCACATTTACTTGTATTTTATGAGTGCGTCCTTATGTTTCGATTGCTCAATGAATTCCACAAGAGGGAGAACAGGCACGGTACAGATGTGTACGTTCATAGTTATTCTGTCTGTAAATGCAGTGTTTTCGCATTGGCTGTTACTGTGTCATGTGTTGTGTCACTGCCAGGCTGACTCACTGAGACTGCTCTGTTCTTAGGGTCACATGCCCACAAATCAGCTCCTCAGGAAGTATGACCTCTTACAGTTCTCTGATGTCACAAAGGCTGTGAGGTAACTGATCACCTGATCACCCCCCCACCCCCATTTCAATTCTCCTCCTCTCCACAGTAGTATAGCCTGCTTAGCTTAGTTTAGCTTAGCTTTGTAGAATGGTGACAGTGCATGTCCTACTATTGTATGCGCTATTCACCTCTTTATTAAAAGGTATTACTGATTAAGCAAATTACTCATTAAAAGTTAAAACATGTAATAAAACAAATGATCATTAATGAGACAGGTCCTGTCTGTATTTGATTGTATTTGTCTTCAAACAAGGTAGAGTATAATCGCTGATTTTCTCATACCCCATATTAAACATCTCTGGTCTGTTGGGGGGGGGGGGAGGGGATGATTACATAATCATTTCCCAGCATACTCTGTTCAGAGTTCACTGGTAAATAATGTGAAGGTGACCACAACAGTTAAACAGACTTTGTACAACAGTTATGTAATCTTTAACTACCACTATGCTCCTTTGTGCTGCCAGTGCTGTTTATACATTTCTGGCATCGAATAACAATGTAATAGCGTTTTGCATAAATGATGTTTAAAAAGGCATCCAATAACAGCCGTCAGATGTTTGTTTGAAAAGACGTGTTTTTTTGTGTGTGTATTGCATGATAGTGTATGGCTGGATTTAAATATGGCCATTCAGGAAGTACTGCAGGAATTGTTGCTCATGGCCCTTAGACCCCCTAAGCTTCCTAAACACAGGTTGTTAGGCTGTAATAATTTCCTTTCAAAATAAAAGCGCAAGCTTTACGTTTGCCAGCCCTGTCAGGCTGTTGCTGATTTTTTCTTTCACCCCTCCCTTCCTCTTTCCCTCCCTAACTCCCTCCCTGTCTGTCCTCCTCGTGTGGGACTTTCTTCCTCACAGCGAGGGTAATCTGCTCCTCCTGAATGAGGCGTTGGCCAAACACGAGACCTTCTTCATCCGCTGCGGTATCTTCCTCATCCTGGAGAAGCTGAAGATTATCACCTACAGGAACCTCTTTAAGAAAGTGTGAGTGACGCTGTTTGAGTGTGGGGGGAAGCCTTGGGGTGGGGCAGCACTGTGACCTCACAGCAGGAAGGTCCTGGGTTCGAATCCCATGCTTGAGTCTTTTTGTTTGACTGGCCTGTGCAGGTACCAGCTCCTGAAGACCCACCAGCTGCCCCTGGATGCCTTTCTGGTTTCTCTGAAGATGATGCAGGTGGAGGAGGTGGACATCGATGAGGTCCAGTGCATCCTGGCCAACCTCATCTACATGGTAAGACCCCTTCCCATCTCCCACAGGGACCCCCTTGAAAGATGTGAAATCTATTACAGTGAAACCCAACTTGGGGATGGATTTGTTCCCAATTTCTTGTTGGTGTGTGTTTTTCAAGTGTGAACATGTGTCTGAAGTCCTTTCTCTCTGTCTTTTTTTCCTGTCTCTCTGTCTCTTCCTCTCAGGGTCACATCAAAGGCTACATCTCTCACCAGCATCAGAAATTGGTGGTTAGCAAACAGAATCCCTTTCCCTCTCTGTCCTCTTTGTCTTAAACTACAGTACCCAGAATCCCTTCTGTTTGTCATACCTCTGCATCTCCACAGGTTCATCACCCTGGTCTCAGCACGTTTGTCTTTCATGTGTAATGTTATTGTTTATCTCTTATGTGCTCTGTTTTGTACTGTGAGTTTGAAATAAAGACAAGACTGATTTGTAATTTTGGAACATGAGCATTTATTTGACACCTCCGTGTGAAAAGACTGTGGGGGTCAGGGATTCCAGTGGGCGTGTACAAATAGTTGCAGTCCTGTTAAAGTTCCCAGCAGTCACTGGGGCACTCCTGCTGTTATGGGGGCATTATGGCGGAAGAGCTGATACAGGCGGAGCTGTGGAGCCCTGGAGGTATCTGTCACATGATCACTGAAGGTGTCGGTCACATGACCCCTGGACACCTTCACTTCTCTGAGAGTTCCAGCTGCTGGTGGATCCAGGGCAGGTAGCGGGAGAGCTTGGTGAAGACGTGCCCCTGGCTGCAGTTGTGCGTTTGGGGTGAGGTGATCAGTCCCGTGAGGAAGACCGTGTTCTTCCTCACGCTCACCACGGGGGTCCCGGGCAGGAGGCCGCAGCCCCCGCCCCCCCACCCCGCCATGCAGAACATCTTGTTGGTGAGCGGGAAGCTGAGGTTGAGGCTGGTCCGGCAGTCCTCCAGGGGCAGGTAGGACAGGTGGTTTGGGCTGCCCCGCCTGCCCCCCGCCTCCCTGTCTGCCACCCAGCCGCCCTGGCCCGACTCCATCAGCACGTTCTCGCTGAAGTCCTTCTCCGGGACGCAGGCCTGGAAGACTCCCGCGCCCAGCCTGATGGGCCGGTGCACCTGCAGGAAGGCCAGGTCGTCCCCTGGCTCGCCCTGCCGGTACCGCTTGTGAACGAAGACCTGGGACACCGGGGACACCTGCCCCGGGCCCCTTGGGGGTCGGGGCTGCTCGTCGGGCCACGCCAGCTCCTGCTGGCCCGCGGGCTGCTCTCCTACGCGGGGGCAGAGCCAGAGGAAAGGGTGGAGTTTGGGTTAAGCTGCGGGGGGGGGGTGTGAGGCGCGCGCGTCTGGGGCGCGGCAGACTCACCGAGCGCTACCAGGATTCTGTCGGACATGGAGGCGCAGACCGCGGCGGTCAGGATGGACCGCTGCCCCAGGACCACACCGCTGCAGATCTCCCGTCTCCCCGCGGCGTCCAGCAAGCTGACCTGCTCGACGGTGGGAGGGATCAGCGGCACGGTCTCAGAACCGGGCGTGTCTGAGCGCGTGCAGGAGGACTCACCTGCCATGGGCAGCGCCCGTGCGGACACGGCTGGCTGGCTGGGCTGGACCTCAGATCAGTCCACTTCGGCTCCCTGAGCTCGGGCACAGGTGCCCTGCCACAGGGATTCTGAGCTGAGAAAACAGTGTGGATCAGAACCACATCCCTGTGCGTGTTTGTGTGTGTGTGCACATGCATGGGGTGTGTATATGTGCGTGTGCGCATTCATGGTGTGTGTATGTGTATGTTTGTGTGTGTGCGTGTGAGTGTGTGTGTGTGCACATGCATGGGGTGTGTGTGTGTGTGTGTGTGTGTTTAGTGTATGTGCTGCATTCATGGTGTTTATTGTGTCTTCGGTGTGGAGTGTGTGCGTGGCACATGCATGGGTGTGGTGTGGTGTGTTGTTTGGTTGTCATGTGCGCATGCATGGTGTGTGTGTGTGTATGTATGTTTATGCTTATGTGTGTGCGTGTGTGTGTGTATGTCCTGCTCTATTGTACCCTCAGGCAGACAGGTCCTTCTGTCAGAGTGCAGTTTGTACCCGCCTGCACAGGTGCAGTGGTATGAGTTGAAGGTGGGCCTGCAGAAGTGGTCACATGACCAAGGTCCCTCTGAGTGGCACTGGGACACATCTGTTCACACAGAGAGATACACAGAGCTGAACAGTCATATGCAGCATCAAGCACGCCATCTTATTAGCTGATTCATATCTGATATTTGAAATGCTTGTTAATGGGGTAAGTTTAAATTGTATTATGATTTTGTAATGATCATACTGAGGGAGGGGATTTTTGCTGTAATTTTATTATGTATATTTGTATGTATGTATGTCTATGGGTATGTGTACGTATGTTTTTTTTTCTTCATTTTTTCCATTGCACTATACCCTTGTGTGTTTTTTACTCTCCTTTCACTGTGAGGCAGGAAATGAATCTCAACTCCTGCCTGTTACATGGTCCCCAGTTACCCCTCTTACCCTGTTACCCCTCTTACACATGTACCCCTCTATTCCCCCTCAGACCCCCCGGCCCCCTTATTTACCCCTCTCGCAGTTCACTCCGTCATAGAACTCTTTGCATTCGCAGCTGTATCCCCCGATTTTATCAGTGCAGTTAGCACCGTTGAGACATGGGTTGGGGTTACACTGGTCCCCATCTGCAGTGGGGGAGAGGAGAAGGGGGAGGAGGAAGAGGAAGAAAGATGAGCGGGCTCACAGATTATCTGCAGAGAAGGCTTTATTTCTGCACATCTGCAAGGGACGGAAGTGAAACTCACCTCGATATACTGCCCAAAAGGCTTCCTGTGGAGATCACAAAGGTAAATGGGGGTATATTTACAGCTTAAAATCACCTGTAACACATTGTGTAATGTTGAGACATGCTATGCTATGGTCAACTATGCATCACTTCTTGGGACACTGAGCCTCGGACATCTCTGACATGACTCCTTAGCACAGGACATACAACCAAAATCATTATAATTTTTTTTTTTTTTTTTTTAAAGTTGTGTAGCTACTGTACAGTGCAGAGTTTTAAGCTAGCTGTTTATTATATTCTATTGTTTCGGGTTAGGGTTAGGGTAAAATAATTACCCTTTTGTCACTAATCAAACAATCCTGTTTAGTCATATGACCTGGGTTATTATATGGTTCAGTCTTGGCCTGTTTGAAAATATGCAACCTTCTAGCGTGCTCAGATAAGGTAACCAATCTGGATGTAAGATTACCTGGGAAGCTTTCATTTTACAGTGGGAGGGATCTGAATCACCTAGTCTTGTCATTTCAGGGAACAGAAAGAGTTGTTCAAGAAAAGGGTACAATCATAGCAGCTGATGGTTTAGGGGATATTGGCATTACTGTCAGTCATTGTGATTTGAACCTGTTACTGACTGTTTTGGGGATGTCTTCAAAGTACTCTCTGGCCTCCTCGAAATTGCAGCTCTCCTCATAACACTCCCTCTCCAGGTTCCCCTGCAGTATCTCCTCCAGGAGGAAAGTGTTGGACCTCCGGGGCCTCTGGAGGACGGTGTTGGCCTCCAACTGAGACCGAAACACTATGGAATGGAGGAAATCAGTCACACAGGTAACCTGAGATAGTAGCAAAGATAACCTGAGATAGTCAGTCACACTGGTAACCTGAGAAAGTCACATAGGTAATTGAGAGTGAGTCACACAGCTAACCTGCGAGTCAGTCATAGGTAACCTGGGAAAGTTAGTTGCAGCTAACTTCAGAAAGTCAGTCACAGAGCTAACCTGTGAGTAAGTCGCACAGGTAAACTGGGGAAGTTAGTCGCAGGTAACTTGAGAAAGGCAGTCACATAGGGAACCTGAGAAAGTCACACAGGTAACTTGTGCCCGTGCTGCAGGGTTCAGTTAAGCGCCAGAATAAATATCGGTAGCACAGTATTGAAGAACACTTCCTGGAGCCAGAGCCAAAGCTACGACACCCCACCATCTTCACTCGTATATGAAAATATTATCCAACTGCAATCTCAGTAAACACAGGAGGACCGCTTTAAGCAGAACACTAGAAAAGCATCTTACTCTGCTACTAAACTGCTTTCACTCTACACATTATAGAAAGCACAAAACATTTCACTGGGTATCAAAATTAATAGGTTAAAAAGTACATTGTTGTACACTGGAAGGAAAGCCTTATTTCAGAACTTAAGATGCAACACACAAAAGCTCTTTCATTCTGTTGCTCTGCATGCAAGATGTATGATTTAATGTGTATACATTAATTTATCCTGTAACAGATAATTAAAGCCTAGCCCAAATGAGCTCAGAATTCAATAATCACCATTTTATCCGTGTACAGGTTGCAAGCAGCATAGACCGTAAATTCAAAAGTAGGTAAAGCATAAAGAAAATTCTGCTTTGAATTACTTTAGATGGCAGAACCATGTCCGGTCCTGTGCTTTTGAAAATGATCGTGGAACAGGAAGGTTTACCCCTCTTATCAGCGCTGGTGAGAAGGACCGTGCAGAGCACACTGAACTGAAGGAAGCGGGTCCACGTCGCCATTTTGATCCACACACTGCCATGAGCTCACATACGATGAGGAGAACCTCCAGCCCTGCCCCCGTCTCTCTCTCGCTCTCTCTCCCCCCTCTCTCTTTTCTTTCTCTGTCTCTCTCCCCTCTCTCCCCCCCTTCTTTCTCTGTCTCTCTCCCTCTCTCGGTCTTTCTCTCCCTGTCTCTATCTCTCTCTCTCTCTCTCTCTCTCTCACTGACTGTCCCCCTCTGCCTTTCTCAAAAATCACAAAAAACGAGAACCAGGCAACACTGTGTGTCTGTCTCTGTCCCCCCCCCAATAGCCTGAGCCAATAATAATAACCTCTCCCTCCCACCTTTCTATTAATCTCTTAATTTTCCATTTCATTCTTCATCACAAAAATAATTAAAGGTGCAAATGGACCAAGTTTTATTCAGGTCCTTCATGAAAAACTCTGGTCCTAAAACTGCACGGTTCAGGTCCTCTCTAAGGAAGATGGTTACTTACTCTTAGTCCTGTATTGTGTATTGATCTGTGTTTTTGATTTCTCATGCTTTCCGGCACATTTTTGATGAAGTGCAGTTCTGCCTTGACAGGGCTCTATAGCCATGTTTTCCACTCAAATAGAGCATTGGACGTTTTCTGAATAGTTCCATTCTAACGGGGTGGCAGTGTCGTCTAATGCGTAAGGAGCTGGTCTTGTAACCTGAAGGTCACAGGTTCAGTACCAGGGTTGAACACTGCTGTTGTACCCTTGAGCAAGGTACTTAACCTGCATCGCTTGAGTAAATGTCCAGCTGTATAAATGGATGCTATGTAAAAAGTTGTTTAAGTCACTCTGGATAAGATCATTTGCTAAATACCTGTAATGTGACATTTTTGTGAATACAGTCTGTAGGGTGCACCTTTTGCAGTTTCTGTAGTCCATTTTATAAATATTTTGTGGGTGCACCTTTGTAACTGTCTAGACTGCTGATATAAAAACGGAGCTGATCTTTGAATAGACGCATTAAATGATCTAACCATCCGAATGTGCCATCTCTACATACTGTGGAACACGTTGTTCTGCAAGTGGACTCTTGTCGTGTAAACACAATTTTGTTGAAGGACACTGACTAAACAGTGCAGTGCAGAACAAACATTGAGCAGGAGTTCAACCTCCTTGTGTGTTCAGTGTTCTGCCTAGTTGTGTGTGTGTGTGTGTGTGTGTGTGTGTGTGTGTGTGCGCATGTGCGCGTGTGTGTTTGGAAAGAGATTTGCCCAAGTGATTATTTTTTTGTGGTGTAGAGAAAGTAAGAGCAAAACAGTTTACTGGTTGCAGATGAAAATAACTTTAAGTAGAACCCTAGTTTTGCCCTCTGAGAGATTAGTCAGAGATGAGTGTTGTCTGCTGGCTGATAACTTTGTATTCTGGGTCTGTGCACCATGATTGGTTGATGTGATTAAAAAATAGTTCACTGGGAAAAGCAACCAGAAGTATGAATTGAATTATTGTGGGTAATTCTGAAGTAGGTGTGTGCAATGAGAACAGAAACTTCGAGATCATCATTCAAAAAGCCTCTTTATTTGTCTCTGTGAGTCTTATTTAACCCTTTGAAGAGTAGGTTTTTTTTTTTGAATGTTTTTTCAAAAGTCAGTGTTCTAGAACTCCGTTGCTTTCAATTACCAGTAGCGATTGTGACATCACCTTTAGAATGTCCAGTTAAGAATATTCTTATCACATATTTATGATCTGAAAAGGGTTAACAGTCATCAAGCATTTGTATTTGTTTGCTCAAATTTATTCATAACGTACCGGATCCAGCCAATGTACTTGGACACCTGTGTGTAGACGCCGTACTTCCCCTCCCGGGCGCACCCCTCCCCCCAGCTGACCACGCCCGTCACGAACCACGTCTCCCCGAACTGGGTGACGTGGGGCCCGCCGCTGTCGCCCTGGCAGGCGTCCTTGGTCTCCATGTCGTAGCCGGCGCAGAACATGCGGTTGGTGATCTTGAACTGGCTGGACTCGATGCAGACGGCGCGGTCCACGTAGGGCACGCTGAGGCGCTGCAGGAGGGTGGCCTGCCGCCCGCCCTCGCGCAGCCGCCCGAACCCGCTCACCATGCCCTGTTCCTGCCGCATCAGCACCTCCTCGGCGAAGTCGTTCTCGGGCAGGCAGGCCGGCAGGACGAAGGGCGTGAAGCGTATGGGGTCCTTCAGCTTGATGAGGGCGATGTCGTTGTGGTACGTCTCCGGGACGTAGTGCTTGTGCGTCAGCACCTGCTCCACCTTGTGGATCGACTCCGTCCCTTCATCCACCTCTCTGTCAAATTCACCTGAGGGTGGGGGGGGTAGGGGGGGGTGGGTGGGTGGGGGGGGGGGGAGTTCAGGCCAGGGTGAGCAGCAGTAGTCAGATGGGACAAACCAGCAGTAATTCCCCCTGCCTTTATAAGATCATGGTGATGCTGTCAATCAAGCAAGCCGCTAGCTGTCATTCATAATATCAGTCTGTAGACAAAGCCATGTCTCAGACTGTTATAACTGCTGTTCTAAGATAACGATGACACTGTCAATCAAGCAAGCAGCTAGCTATCATTCATAATATCAGTTGATAGACAAACCATGTTTCAGACTAGTATAACTGCTATTAATATTAGACTAGTGCCTGGTCTTAGATGGGAAAACTCAATTGTAGAATGACCAGATGCAACGTACCGACTATGACGTAGAATGACCGCGTCTGGTTCATGCAATGTGCTGCAGATAAAATGAAGTATTCGTTTAGGATTGTGCCCCCACAGAATCCCATATCCTCCGTGTTCATGAGGAGAGCCTGAGGAAGGACGGAACGGTTGCAGAAGTCCCATCAGCTAGGCATGCTGATCTTTCTCCAATGTGTTTATGCACACTCTAAAATGAAACCTGACCTGACAAAAAAATATGCGTGTATTTGCCTGCATGAAGTACGCAGGTGTGTGTGAGCGAGTCAGCGAGTGTGTGAGTGTGTGTGTGTGTGTGTGTGTGTGTGAGTATGTGAGTGTGTCTGTGTGTGTGTGAGTGTGTGTGCGTCTGTGTGTCTGTGTATCCGTGTGTCTACTGTACCTGCCATGGGCAGTCTCCTGGCGGGCACTCTTCCCCACCCACAATCCGTGTCTGTGCGGCAACCTCTGGCATGACATAGTCCTCATCCGCAATGTCTTCCATCTTCATAACCGTAGTGACCGTCTTATTCACGCCGGCGGCGGCGTCGGTCACGTTATTCGCGCCGATCTCCTCAGTAGCGTTGCCGAGCTTCGTGGAGTTGTCTTGAGGCTGGTAGATGTAGATCCTCCTGGTTTTTCCGGATTTCCGAACGCCGCATTTAAAGGGGTCTGCCGGAGAGCCAGGAGGAAGGGTTCAACCTGCAGCTCATGCGCCTCCAGTCAGTGTGTGAGGTGAATGGACTGCATTTATATAGCGCTTTTATCCAAAGCGCTTTACAATTGATGCCTCTCATTCGCCAGAGCAGTTAGGGTTTAGGTGTCTTGCTCAAGGACACTTCGACACGCCCGGGCCGGGGTATGAACCGGCAACCCTCCGACTGCCAGACAGTCGCTCTTACCTCCTGAGCCATGTCGGCTGAAGAAGTAACAGCCTGGAGATGAGCTCCCTCTCTCTCTCTCAAATGTCCTCATATCACAGCACATTGCACGAAATGGAAATACAAGTTGTCTGCGGGCTGATCTTACCGATTGGAAGTCCGTTAATCAGTCTGAAACATTCATTTATTGTAACATTAACATGTGTTTCTTATGTACAATTAAGTGGGAAAGTTTAAGTGGGAAATATTAATTATGGCTTGTTATATTTCAGAAATTGTAATTGGGGTGGAGTGGGAGTGGAGTGGAGTGGGGGTTAGGGGCGGGGGGGTGTGTATAGTGTGGTAACGCCAAGGCTGGAAACTCCCTGCTTTGATCGAAAAATGTAAGTTAACCTCAATATCGTTTGAACTTTTACTCTCTTTTCACTTTTACTCTTTTCCGGTCACATTCTCTCATGCTGTCTCACGTCTAACTCACACACTTTCTCTGTCTGTCTATCTGTCCCCCTCTCTCTCACCATGGGAAATGCAGGACTTTTTGTCCTCTCCCAGGAAGTACCCTTTGACGCAGGAGCACTGGACCCTGTCTTTCTGGACGTGGCAGTAGTGCTGGCATTCTCCGTTCTTGTTCATGCACAGCTGTGGGATGGCTGAGGGGGAAGGGGGGGGGGGGGGGGGGACAGAGGTGTGGGTGTCAGAGGGGCGAACACAAGAGCTGAGAGCACAATCGCTTTTGATTTACAAAGCTTACAAAGCCCATCTTTTTATCCAGGGATCAAAGGATCCTCAGGATCAGCGGACTCGGGAGGGAATGGCAAAGATGGTTTCCATGGTGACGGTACCCTACCAATTTCGCAGTTGACTCCCTGGAACCCAGCCATGCAGTAGCAGGTGTATTTCCCGATTCCATCCTTACAGACACCCTGGTTGATGCAGGGCAACGATTCGCAGGAATCCCCATCTGTGGAGCCGCAAACATGGCTGAGCGAGGAGTGAAACGCCCCAGTATAGCTCCTACAATACTCAGCTGCTCCCTTAAAACATAAACCGTCCTTAACACAGCCGAGGGTGCCTATACATCACATGTGCCCCAACAGTGCGATTAGCACCCTAAACTCTACCCTACCAATTCCATTTCAAATAGCCAAACGCTTTCTTTAAAATCTCATTTTCCTGTCCCTTCCGCCTACAGCAGCTTAAAACTCACCTCGCAATGCACACAATCTTCTTAATGTGAACTCTGTTTTTTATCCCCACTGTAAAATCCCACTCCAATTACACCACCTCCAACACTGACCTTAATACCCCTAACACACTCTCCCTAGCACCACAACACCTCAACACAAAGGAAAACCTCACTCAAACTTACACAGGGCAACAAAAAAAAAAAACTTGTCCTCACAGAACACAGCTGAAATCCCCCCCCCCCCCCCAACACACACACGTACAAAATAAAACATAGCTGAAATCTCCCCCAAACACACCCATAAACACACACCCACACACGACAAAACATAGCTGGACCATTTGGTCTTACCAAAATATTTATTCCAGAACTCGTCCTAAGGGAATGAGAAACAAACAATTAAAAGAGTAAATGAAAACTGCCTAAAAGCGTAAGTTACGTTATAATGATACATTACAGTTATAATGATATATTACAGTTATGATGTACATTACGGTATGAACACAAGTGTTTGTGGGCGGGGCAGGGTGGGGGAGCCAGGCGCTTCAATGTTGCAACTTATGAATTCTGTATCAACTTAAACATTGAGAGTTTTGTGAGCAAAACACATCTCCTCCTTAAATGACTACAGCCCCTTATAGGACCACAGGAGGCCTGTCCTAATTAGCCATTCTTCATGGATTAATTTATTATTATTATTATATTATGAATAATAATAATAATAATGATAATAATAACTCTCAGTAGACGTCTAAAGTGTATAATAAGAACAATCAATTGCAATTCAGTAGTTGGAACTGTGATTAGAAGGAACACCAACATTTGATAACCCCGTCATTAGACTGTTTTCATTCCAGAATTAGAATGTGCTGTACTGTGCTGTATATTTCACAGTATTAGAATGTGCTGTACTGTGCTGTATATTTCACAGTATTAGAATGTGCTGTACTGTGCTGTGTATTTCACAGTTTTAGAATGTGCTGTACTTTGCTGTATATTTCACAGTATTAGAATGTGCTGTACTGTGCTGTATATTTCACAGTATTAGAATGTGCTGTACTGTGCTGTATATTTCACAGTATTAGAATGTGCTGTACTGTGCTGTATATTTCACAGTTTTAGAATGTGCTGTACTGTGCTGTGTATTTCAGTTTTAGAATGTGCTGTACTTTGCTGTATCTTCACAGTATTAGAATGTGCTGTACTGTGCTGTATACTTCACAGTATTAGAATGTGCTGTACTGTGCTGTATATTTCACAGTTTTAGAATGTGCTGTACTGTGCTGTATATTTCACAGTATTAGAATGTGCTGTATATATTCCAGTTTTAGAATGTTCTGTACTTTCATTTTCAGTACAAGCATGTAGACTGTGTTGGAAGATGAATGGGGGGGAGTGGGTGTGAAAGAGGAAGATGTGCTACTTGCTGTCTTCTTGTCATCCTCAAATATCTCCCTGGCCTCTTCATAGCTGCACCTCTCCTCTATGCACTCCCTCTCCATGTCCCCCTTACGGAACTCCTCAAATGCGCTGTTGGCCCGGCGCCTTCTGGCCAACACTTGACTTGCATCCTGACCCTGGAGGAAAACTGAGATCAGAGGACAAGAGTCATACATAACAGCAGTCCCACCAAAAAAAACCCACCCCTTCCACCCCAACAGCTGTCATGCACAACATTCTCACCCCCCAAAGAATCCACCCCCCAACAGCAGTCATATGCAACATTCTCCATCCCCATCCACAGCAATATGCACCTAAATCCCTCTGTGGTTCACAACATTCTCCCAATTGTACCTCCCCCCAACACACAACCAGCACCCCATCCACCCCAATATGGCCCCTAATCCAAATCCAAAACATAGTCCCAAACATATTGTCAACCCCCCCCCCCCCCCCCGGTTTCCAGACTCAGGTTTATGAAACCAGAAGAATCTGTACATTTTAGACATGGTACCTACAGAATTCACCTGCTCTTAGATACTTCCATCTAAAAAAAACTGCTCAAGTGGACCATAGGAGTTCGAAAATAGTCCGTCAACAGAAAATGAACTTCTCTAATATATGTCAGCCTGTTTGAACTGAGCTGAGAGATGTCAGTCTGTTTGTTGAGTTTCAAACAATGGAAAAAATGACCTTCAAAGATAACTCCTGACTGTGATCACAGCACTGAACCTCCTAGAGCTGTAGGGAATGACTGTAGTAATCCACCATTCCACCAAGTGGCATAACACACACTCCTACGTATGCCCTGTCAAATGGCATAGAGTAAGAACTACCCAGGCATACCCAGACTTTTATAGTTCCTATATTACGATACCACGATACAATTTTGACTCTGCCATTCTCGATTTATAGATTTCACATGCTCACTGTCTAAATTTAAGTTTTGTATTACCATGGCTTGCTTGATTTTTTTCGTCTGACTTTAAAATCTTCCTTTGAGTGTCTGGTCCTGTTTTCAAGGACAGCCTTGAGTTTTTTTACTGAACAATGGCGGTACCTACCCTCTGCGGAAATCAGCTGAAACAGAAGGAAGAGACAGCAACTGCTTGCGAGACGAGACATGGCCGCTTCGCAGGATAGTACACCTCGCCACTCCAGAGGAACGTGAGAACTGGGAGCGAGAGGGGGGGACGGAGAGCGGGAGAAAGGTCGCCGACCTTGCGCAGCAGATAATGTGTAGTGTGTGTGTGTGTGTGTGTGGGGGGGGGGGGGGTTGTGGGTCTCGGGCGGGCATGAGTTTCTGTGGGGTCATTTGGGATGAGAGACAGGAAGAGAGTCTCCGCTGACCTCAGCGAGCACCGATACTGCGTCCTGTTTTCACATTTTAGACGAACGCCGTTTTCTGATGGACGGCCCATGGTGTCACCATGGAGACGGTCAGCAGATCCACCAATGAGACTGCTTTTCCGCTGGGGTCAGGGGTCGCATGGGACGTGCGCACTCCAAAAAGGACAAGATATGTTGTAAATATTTGCTCTGTTCTCTTTGGCCTGACTCTGCCAATGGTTAACAGAAATCAGTTTGATTTGGGATCGACTGCACCCTGGCCAGTATGAGCAGTAAGAGCCTCAGCCTCATGTTAGAGTAGCTCGTGCGGAACGTGTTTCCGTTGTTTGGCTGCAGGTGGCGCCGTAGAGCACCGCTGCCTGGTTCTGGGTCCACCCAGTGGCTGCACCACGGTCTGTGGGCTGCACCCAGATCAGGGCAGGTCTATGATCGCATAATTGTGTTCAAGTTTTTTACGCTTCTCTCCCTTTTCGTATTCAATTTCTCCGTATGACCAGCAACAAACGTGATGCTTCACAACATCACTTTTTAAGCTTTTGCAATGTGAGCAAATTAAAATGCAGCAGATCCTGCACCACATCTGCGTTATTCATTGGGGTTTATGCTGCTTCTGAAACTAAGTGCCTTCTAAAGAAGTTTTGATTCATGTGCATTGTATGTTGTAGGCAACTAATTGATTGATTTGAATTATCCCAGGTGAGGCTAATTGTGAGCCAATTTAAGATAATCTGTACTGCCCAAATCTAGTTCTTTTTTGTGCTAAGTAGGTTTGGCTGTTAAGGTAGCCAAACATTTTCTTACTTTTGTCAAACAATTCTAATGCAACTGTCTGAAGTCTCAGTGCATGAACTAGCTTGTTCTTAAAAAACTTTTTTGTATGTTTCTTATATAATTATTTAAGTTCTAGTCATTTTTCTTTGTGTGAAGAATCAGCCGGCTTTGTGACAAGCATATTACCTTGTGTTAATTGCAAAATTATGAAGCTAAAGCCTTTTCTCATCTCATATGATGGATAGTCTAGAATAGATAGTTTTCTTTTGCTTTTCCCATTTTAATTGTAAGCAAAGTTTGTATAGAAACATACATGTATTAAATGAAATTTAATGTTATTATATATTTTTTATATGTACACAGTTTATTCAATCTGTCACTCAACCATTCGTTTTTTAAGCAGATTTATGTAAACAGATTTACAATTACATGGGCAAATGGAGCTTTCGCATCATGTATGTGGACAGGAAAGCGAAGGTAACTGAAATAAGGTGGTTGCCATATAATCTGCAAATCTTTCCTTTACACCAAGCTTCCTAGTCAGATGACTTGGTGTGCAGAAAGCTGAAAGCTATCTGGAAATTAGACCTTCACATTTTCAAGAGCTTCAACAAGTATTTCACTGTATGCAAACATTACAGGTTGATTCTACACTGTCTAAACTGTTTCATAAATCTGGCCCTGGAGCTTGCACTGTGCATCACCTGGTTCAAATAAACTTAACTAATTTGGCTCCAAATGAAATCCTGATATGGAATTTTCTTCTAGGGGTTCTTTTTGAAAGAAATATGTTGAAAGTGTGGCTGTGAATGAAAAAAATATAATTATGTTTTTAAAAACATTTTATTTTATTATGAGCCTTTTCTAATAGTTAATTGCCCTAAGCAATACAGTATAGCATTTTAAAAATTAATAAGTGTGTGTGTGTGTCTGTGGCATGTTGGTATCCCAGTTCAGGACAGTGGACGACCAGAAGTAGACCAGAGATAAATCACATGACCAAGTATAAATAAAATGCTGCAAGCTGGGTAAGAAAATGTGAAAGTGTGCCAAGAGGATTGCTGGTATGTCGCTGGGCAAAACAGGTGATATTTTTATGACATTATATAATCTCGGTGCCATTAATCGCCTGTCCGGCGGTATGCTCGTGAATCCACTCCAGGTACTTTGACACGCGCGTGTATATCCCATAATTCCCTGGTCGGGCGCAGCCCTTGCCCCAGCTGACGATGCCGAGGAGGAACCAGGTTCGCCTGTACTTGGTGACCAGCGGGCCGCCGCTGTCGCCCTTGCAGGAGTCCTGCCTGCCTTCGATGTAGCCGGCGCAGAACATGTTGGCGGTGATGCTGACGCCGCTGTTCTGCACGCAGTCCTGCGTGCGGATGCGCGGCACGTCCAGCCTGCGGAGGATGCGGGAGGTGGGGCCGCCCTCGCTGCGCCTGCCCCACCCGCTGACGGTGTGCGAGTGGACGGCCCACAGCTCCTGGTCCGCCAGCTGCCGCCGGGGCAGGCACACGGGCACGGCGTACGCCGAGAAGCGAATGGGCTCCTGCAGCCGCAGCAGGGCGATGTCGTTGTCCGACGTCTTCACCACGTAGCCCGGGTGCTCCACGATCTCCGCCACCCGGACGGTCTGCTCCGATCCCTCGCTCTCGTCCAGGTTGTGCTCACCTGATCCGAGTAGCATCAGTCAGTCAGCGGCGTGCTTATGAACGAACGCTTTGCAAATGCGCGCAGTACAATGCAGTACAGTAGAGAGAAGAACAAACATCTTAAAGAGACAAACAGATTTACATTTGTATACGTTCACAGCCGTAACAAACATGGGCTACACAAATAGACAGTGCAGTGATTTAATGATCTTAAATCAGCATTCTCGAGATATCAATAGATTAATGGACAGGGCAGCCCAGCACTGTCCCTGGTGATCTACCATCCTATAGACTCCAACCCTAACAAAGCACGCCTCATTCAACAGCTAGAGATTTTGTCAAGCTGCTAATTAGTAGTATCAGGCGTGCCAAATTAGGGTTGGACTACAGTAAATGTCTACAGGATAGTAGATCTCCAGGAATAGAATTTGGCAGCCCTGCTTTAAAGAAATCCTACTGCCAGTGTGTAAAATAAACAGGTTTGTACCTGCGACCACTTTGAGGTGCTTGACATCTATCTTCTCCATGCAGTGGGTGGCGGTGAGGATCCAGGTGGCTGTGTAGATGGCTCCTCCACAGAATCCCTTTTCTCCGTACACCAGCAGAACCTGGAGGACAGAAAAGCCCACAGATGCCTTCATCACAACAAACATCACAGACTCCAGCGTGAAGAACGGCACCGGCTCCTGCCATACAGGGAATGGTAAACACCAAGGTTTAACCCTTAAGAAGGTTTTTTTTTAATGGTTCTTTTTTTTCAAAATTATAAGTCAGTGTTCTAGAACTCCATCGCTTTCAGTTACCAGGAGTGAATGTTTCATCGGCATTAGAATGTTCCGTTAGGAGCATTCTGATCACATGCCCGTGATCGTACACCTTAGAGGTTTAAAGGGGTGTGAGGCTTGTGAAGGTTCCTCACTGTGCTGTGGTTCCTGTACCTGCCAGGGACAGTGACCCCTGGGGCATTCCGTGCCCCCCACGATCCTCGCCCGAGGGTCATTTGGGTCCGTCTTCTCTGAGTGGTTCCCCTGCAGGACAGGGACCGTCCCACAGGGGTACGTCTCTAGGAGAGAGGGGGAGGAGAGCTTTGGTTGTTGTTGTTGTTGTAATTGATATTTGTCACGTTTGCTTTGGCCACACTGTGTGAAATGTCATATAAATTAAGTGCTTGAAATGAGAGGGAGGGAGGACGGGAGGGAATGCTTAGAAAAACAAAAAAGAAAAGCTAGTCTATTTTAAAGATACATGGCACCGCACCCATGGCAACCCCGCTAAACTCCCATTTCTGGGTCCCACCTTGAGCCAGGCAGCGCTGTCCATCCTCAGCCAGGAGGTAGCCCGCCGCGCAGGAGCAGTTTCGGGACCCTCCTTCCTCCTCGCAGAAGTGTTCACACCCCCCGTTGTCATGCAGACAGGTGTCCGGAACGAGCTTGAATTCTGCGGCGAGGAAGACGATGCTGACGAAGGTGCTCTGACTGTATTGTGTTCAGCATGCAGCACAGCAACAGAAGGGACTGTTTTTTTTTTATATTAAGTTTTTGCCTTGGGAAGAAAGAAATAGGCCCCTGTTGCCACACCCTAAATACCTCCCCAGGACAGAATATGAAAATGCTGTAACACATAAACATTCTCATCTTACTTAGCTTACGAGCAGGATGACAGTTTAGCAATCACATCTAGGCCTCAGCCACCCTGTGTATACAGAGATTCTCCAGGACCAGTTTAACACAGGGGGGTGTGGTCTTAGGGGGCGTGCTCACCCTAAAATTGAGATTACCTAGCTCGCAGTTTCGCCCGCTGAACCCTGGGGGGCAGAGGCAGTTGTAGGATGGCCCTTGATTGGAGCACGTTCCATTGTTCTCGCACGGACTGGAATGACAGTTGTCTTTAACTGTGGAGATTCAAAACACAGTGATGCAGCGTGACCTCATTGATCAGCTCCCTGGCGGACCAGCGATGATTTTTCCCAATGGCACATACTTCAGTTTCACCGCTGCCAAACAAAATGGCGTTCTCACCGTTGTAGTTTTTCCAGAACTCATCCTGTAAAATAAAATGGAGAAAATGAACATTTTGTTTCTCCATGTCAAAGGAGGCATGTGACTTAAAGCGAGTGTGTGTGAATTGGATACTTGTGAACTGGATCTAGTACACTCTCAAAATGGATATGTTAATATCCAACACAATTTTTCTGCTACTGCTTTTGTATTAGTTTTAAAGCATTTTGTGTCAAAGCTACTACTTTTTCGGTCATGAATATACAATTTATTTATTAACAAAAGGAGACTACTTAACATAGACTGTGTTGAGAGTAACACCAAATGTGTTGTCCTTAACTAGACATGGGGGCGTGCAAATAAATGACACATCTGTTAGAGGGTCCACTGTGGCAGCAAGATCCTTCCTTGAAAGCAGGACGTTAAGGGTTTAAATACTGGATAAAGCGTTACTGTTGCACCCTTGAGATTGAATTGCGCCTAATTTTCTCCAGCGGATGTCCATCTGAAGGGCTTATACACATTCTGTAAACCAAAAGCTACGCTACATGAGTAGCCCTGGATTATGGCGGCTGCTACACAAACGCACACATCCCGTATCCCGTGACTGTGTGGCCTTGGATAAGGCTGCGCGGCGAGCAGTGAGGACGGCGGCGACGGCGGCGGCGGCGGCCTCGCGTACCGTGGCTCGGTCGTGCTCAAACACCTCCCGCGCCTCTTCGTACGAGCAGAGCTCCTCCAGGCACTCCCTCTCCAGGTTCCCGGTCTTGAGCTCCTCCAGCCAGCCCGAGTTGGCCCGCCTGACCCTGTCGAGGAGGCTGTGGGCCTGGTCCCGTCCCTGGAACACTGCAGGGGGGCAGGGGGGGGGGGGGGTCCCCAGAGTTACGTATGCATGTTAAAGCCAAACATCTCACTCGGACAGGAAAGACACTGTTGGTGCTTTTGCCCCACCCCCCATCCCCATTATATTACAACCGTTAAAGCAGAAGTGAGTACATGAGTGTATGTTTCACTGCAAAATTAACTGAATTTCAAGCATTTGCAAAAACTTTAGTTTTTGAAGAAGCTGAACCGTGGGATATGAGCCCAGATAGCGAGCGCCTGGCAGTGCCGACCTGGCGCAGATCCAGCCCAGAGTCGCTCGCTATCTGGGGGAGACTCAGAGATACCGGCGCGTGCGTGTTACTGCCTCTGTCGTCCGCGGACCCCGTGCTGTCCCCCGTTACCTGAGGCTGGAGCAGAGCCGGTGAACCCCAACAGGAGACAGGCAATTCGCAGCCACATGGTGAAATTCTGCCGCAAGTCTCTTTCTCTTTCTCTCTCCCTGCCCCAGTGTCCAAAGTCTGTCCACGTTCTTTACCCCGTGGTCCCTTGGGCCTGCCCCTTTCACAGTCGCCCCCATCCCATCCCCCCCCCCCTCTCCTCCCCCCTGGACCCTGAGATGAATAAGCTCCTTCCATTGGCTACAAAGCTGACCCCTCCTCCAAACCTTTCAGTCCTCTGGAGCAGGCTGCAGCTACAGATTCCCATTTGGCCTCACATCACTCTGGAACATTGTTTATTTATGTCTGGTCATTGGCAATTCTTATACATTGTTATTGCCTGTGGCCTTGTGCTGTTCTCAGTTATTGATTATTCATTCTGACTTCACAGTGATTCATTGATGGATTACTCATGTCTCACTTCACCCTGCTACATGCTAAAGCACTTACTATTCTGTGGTTTCTTTATTCTTTGTTTTGGATTTAAGCCTATGTAGTAGGAAAAAAATTTACATTTACATCGTATGAAAGTGCATTAAATTT
Organism: Anguilla rostrata; assembly: GCF_018555375.3. NCBI lineage: Eukaryota > Metazoa > Chordata > Actinopteri > Anguilliformes > Anguillidae > Anguilla > Anguilla rostrata. The sequence goes on from NC_057947.1 coordinate 28,102,750, forward strand.
AGTAAGTCAGTCCAGATAGGGATTTGGAAATAATGTTCTTTATTTTTTTGTTAGATACAATATTGTAAATACTTGAAAATTACATTATATGATAATCATTTGTAAAATGCCCTTTATTCAGCCTAATAATGTATCTGTATCTGATTTGGTTATTTGGTGAGTATTCTTGAGATTACCCTTATTTCAGTTTTTCATTCAAAAACACTTCAGGCTGTTTTTTGGGTCATTTTTGGCTCTTCAGGACATATATTATGTTCAATGAACATGTAACTCATTCTGGATTATGGAAATAGATATACCAAAGTTTTACAAGGTTGTTCTAAATTGACAAAATACTTCAAATGTGGCCAGGACGGTGTCAGATTTGCTAAAATTTAAAAAGTCCCCCAAAAGTCGATTGAGTATTACGGTATTCTGGGTGTTTTAACATGTATTTCATATCCTAGTTCTGATTGTTATGGCTCATGGGGTGTTTTCTTGCACAAGACCCACATTTCCTCTGGAGATGCCATTAATCAGGTTGTTCCTGATGCAATTGTTATGTTTCATTCCCTTTGTTGTTATTCTTTAAACTGGTCTTGCTGGCACCTCCACAGCCAATGATAACCCCCTATCTATGTCAGCACGTCCTGTGGGTTCATCAGAAAGTCTGAACTGATGGCGTAGGTCCACAGCACCATAGAGAGGACTTATGTATAAATAGGCCTCCAATATCAATATATTTGTTCATAAATTATATCAAAATCTGGTGGACAGATGTTTACTTTATGCAACATTGTCATCATTATTATACCCTTCCTCAGTTTATTAATTACTTTGTTGGTGAATTAGAACTGCTTTCTTTTAGCCTTAGTCCTCTCTGCTCAAATAAGGTTAATTCAGTTGCCTAAACAGTTATTTTTTGAATACTTTGCCCTTTTCAGCTGGAGCTGAAGTTACTTAGAGCAGACACGCTCTATAAATGGCAGAGCAAGAGGCAGACTCCCTCCAAAAAAAATGCATTATCAAGAGTCCCACAGGATATTTTCTGGAAAAACTGAGGTACCGCCGTCTACCGGCCACCGCTCCAGCGTAAACCTGGCGGTAACGGGGGGAGCTCGCGGCCGTCACACACCGGCCATGGTGGCGTGGATCCAGGGCAGGTAGCTGGAGACGCGGGTGTAGATTCCGTAGAAACCCGACTGGGCGCACCCTTTGCCCCAGCTCACCACGCCCGTCAGGAACCAGGTGTTCCTGTAGCGGGTGACCAGGGGGCCCCCGCTGTCCCCCTGGCAGGAGTCCTGCACCCCGCCCAGGAAGCCGGCGCACAGCATGTTGTCGGTGATGGTGAGGCTGATCTGGGCGCGGCACTCCTGCAGCGGCACGCGCGGCACCTCCAGCCGCTGCAGGATGAGCGACTCCGGGCCGGACTGCGCCAGCTTGCCCCAGCCGCTCACCGTGGAGCTCCGCACCGCCGCCAGCGCGCTCCGGGCGAAGTCCCCGCCGCGCGGCGGCAGGCAGGCGGGCAGCGCGAACGGGCCCGGCACCATCGCCGAGTCCAGCTGCAGCAGGGCCAGGTCGCCGTCCGCGGAGGACAGGTTGTAGCTCGGGTGGACGAAGAACCGCGCCACCTTCTTCACCTGCTCCGTGCCCTCGTCCATCAGGCGGATGTGCTCACCTGGAGGGAGGACAGGAAAAGGGGGGAAGAGGAAAGGGGGAGACCGGACCGGAAGAAACGAGCAGGGAGGCAGGAGAGGGAGAATGTGAAAGTGAAAGGGGAGGAAGGGGAGAACGAGGGGTGGAGCAGATGAGTTGGGGGGGGGGGCGGAAAGAGGGAGAAGAGAGGGGGCAGCGGGGGCGGTAACAGGAACAACGTCAAACTTTGACACGGCGGAAGACAGAACGTGTCAAATCTGCCATTGTGGATCCAGCTCATTCCACGCACCCAAGGTAACCCGCAGGTCCGTTGCCCGTGTTCGCCACACGCAGTGTGCAGCCGTGAGGACCCATCGGGTGTCCAGGATAATGCCTCCACATGTATACAACCCATTATGCTCCAGCATCGCCTGAAGACAGAGACAGAAACAGAGAGCGATGGACTGGCACTATATATATGTGTATATATATACAATTACTGATATATATTTGGAGAGTATCTTAATTATAATGAAATAACATTTGAAATGTAATAGAAAGCAGGTTTGCATATGTTGACATGCAGTTATTATTTTAATGATGCTGCACATACCTTAGCTGGTCTGGGAGTGTGTATATAAAGTATGATATAGGTATAATGTGTATATAATGTGTGGGTTCAGTGCGGACATGTGCAGTACCTGCCATGGGCACTCGCCCTTGGGGCACACATCACCTTTCACAATCCTGGGGTTGAAGCTCCCCACCACTCTGCCGCATGGGAAAGGGACTGGGGGGGAGGGGGGACGAAGGGAGGGGAGAGACAATTAGACACGAGCACAAAACACTGTTGAGAGACACTTCACTTGGAGAGGCACTTCCTCTCTGCGCAAACCTTACAGCGCTGTGCCTACGCTCTCGACAGACCTGGGTCAAATACGTATTTGTTTAGGATTCAAACACTTTTCTACGCTTTACTGATCTTGTCTGGTGTATTGGAACCATGGAAATACTCTCAAAAAGTGCTAAATTACCCCAGGAAAGATAAATAGAGCACAGAAAATTATTTGAATCCAAAACAAATACGTATTTGACCCAGGCCTGGCTCGCAGGCCTGTCTGTCTGATGGGGGTCGGGATTCGGGCGTGGCAGGGGCGCGGGTGGGGTGCAGACCTGCTGGCAGGCAGGTGGAGTTGTCTTCAGCCAGGCGGTAGCCGGGGGCACAGCTGCACTGGAGCAGCGAGCCGGGCCCCTCATTGCAGAAGTGTTCACACCCTCCGTTGTTGTACAGGCAGCTGAGGGAGCTCGGGTCTGCTGCGGGCACGGAACAGGAAAAGACAATCGGACAGAAAGATAACGGGTCATCGAGAGAAGCCGCGACGAGGAATTCCAATCACACTCATCTCCCGATCCACCTGCTACCGGCCACAGTTAGTGCCTGAGGATAAGTCAGACTCAGTGTTTGACAAAAGAAGCGACAGGCTCAGTCATACTACAGCCGGCCTGTTGCTTCTTTTGTCAAACACTGAGTCTGACTTATACTCAGACTTATGTACCTGCCTGACAGGTATAGGTGAAATTACCTGTGCCACAGTCCTTTCCCTCGAACCCAGAGGGACAGATGCAGGTGTAGGAGTTCACATGGTCCAGACAGGTGGCTCCATTCTGGCAGGGACTGGGACTGCAGGCATCCTCCTCTCCAGAGTGAAATGGATCAGAACTCATAAACACACAGATAGTACGCAGAACTCCAGCCGATTCAACGACCAGAGGACGGAACAGAAAACACTCGCGGGAGAAGCGGTAGAAAAAGGATGTCAAAAGTCCAGATACAGAAGAGTCACACAAAGAAGGACTCAGTATTACACAGGAGATAAATTTAAAACATACCTGTGTAACTCTTCCAGAAATCATTCTGCAAAACAAGGCAAAATGTTGAAGCCATTGTGAATTTACGATAATTTCACCCCGCTAAATTCATTAGTTAATAGGTATTTGATCAGTAATGTAATGTAGTTCTTTTTCCTGGGCTGAAGGAGCTTTTTGGACACTTGGGGTTCAGGTTGTGCAGATTTTGTAAGGGATACACAAAAACAAAAATATTCCTGTATTATTGAGTTAGTCCTCAGAGACTGAGAATAGCTTAGTGTAATACTTCCACATTTCACTCTCAGACACTCTGAGCGTTTATATAAAATACTACATTATCAGGGACTCTATATGTCCGTCACTGATACATTCATTATCAGGGATGTATTTGTATCACACTCAACAGAACATTCTCAGAGCTCTGCAGTATTTTTAACTCAGTGCTCACCAAGTTTTCGGGAACAGTGAAGATCTCTTGTGCCTCCTCGTAGGAACACTTCTCCTCCAAACACTCTCTTTCCAGGTCCGGCAGCTTCAGTTCCTCGAAGAGGGAGTTGGCGCGCCGCGTTCTGTGTGTCAGCACACCGCTTGCCTCTGGTCTCCTCAGGAACACGGTCGCTGAATTCAACCGTTGGAGGGGGAAAAAATCAGTCTTGGAAAACCATAGACTCGCCAGTCAATCATTGTTTTGTGAGATGAAGGCTGTTCCATGCGTGTGATTTCCAAAAAAACTGAAGATTTCTTACAAAGGTGAGCACTCCTGTCTTGAACTTCTCTTGCTGTCCTGGTTATATCCAGTTTGTTCTCTTCTTTCAAGACAGTAGTGCACATCTTTGTAAGTTTCTTGGCAATCTCATGCATGGAACAGCCTTCATCTCACATAAGAATAATTGACTGAGGAGTTTCTAGAGAAAGCTGTTTCTTTTTGGCAAATTTTTAAACGAAAATTGAATTTTCAAAATGCCATTGTATTAGATACTCTAGCAACTGAAAAGTAAGCTATTTTTTTTTAGCTTAATTAAACAACACAGTTGTTTTTAGCTGCACTTAATATAATAGGTGCTTTCCCTAGTACCAAATTAGGGCATTAGCATCAATACTTAAGGATGAGGTAACACAGTGTGCAGTGTAATGGCTGCTGAAAATTGGGCTTTGTAATCATATGTAAAGATTGAATTAAAATACAGTTATTTAAAACAGTAAAAGTAATCTGCAACATTATCCGTGTCAAGGCTGTATTCTTTGGTAAGTTTAATGCTACCTTGGTGAATAAAAGTAGACATTTATTTCTAAAACGTAAAAATTTCTGTGATTTCAAACTTTTGAACAGTAATGTATATATAATAATAATAATATTATTAATATATAAAATAATAATAAAAATTCATTTTTGGCTGTGAATAAATAAATAAATTTACAAATAAATTGGTGTCTAAGTGACACCAATTTAAGTGACCTCTCTATGTATATATATATGTATATATATGATGTACTGCTATTTCCTTGGTCTTTTTTTCAACATTAAGACTAACCTTGTAATTATAAACCTACCTAAGGGTAGGGAAAGAGAAACTCTGTGTTCGAGTAGCTTCCTTTTTAGACCTCATCAGGAGCTCCTGTTTGGCATGTCCCAGTGGGTCAATGTGTCAGACTAATTCCCGGGGTTTTTTATAATGGCGACGAAAAGGCTCTTACCTCCGTGAGTTCCAAGGCTGACCGAGATCCAGCAGAGAAACAGTAGCAGGTAGCGGAGCGTCGCTCTCTGTGCCTTGGACTCCATTGCTGTCATTGCAGGGCTTCTGGAGGATGGCTCAGGACCACGATCAAAGTCCAAATGTCGCTGACTCAGAGCCCGGGACTGTTCTCACACCACATCCTCACACAAACACATGCCATGTACATATGTGCCTCCTCACTCACCTGCACACACACACACACACACACACGCCATGTAGACACACACATATACGTATCATCACACCGTGTAGACACACACATTCACACATGCCTTGATCCCCCAGTCCCCCATGAAAACACATATACTGTACATTTTTGGCAGTTGGGATTGTCCAGTGATAAGTGTAAGATCAGAATGTTTGAGAGTTTCTAATGTAAGATGCTCAACCACTATTTGTCAGTGAGCAAATATTTTTGAATAATTATGAATAAACACGGATTTCATTTTTACAGAATATTTCATGGACGTGATCCACCAAATGCAAAATGGTCTTCCTCGGGAGATGTACTACACATGCACTGTGAGTGTGTTTGCGCACTTGTGTGAGTGTTCATGGTGTGTATGTGTTCGTGCGTTACCCAACAGAGCGTATGGGCTGCTCACAAGCCACACAGCCGTAAAGCGAACAAGTTCTCTGGACAGCGTGCCATGCAGCGAAAACTTATTTGTGTGCGATCTTTCCACCTTCGTACTCAACCAATAAAACGCAACTGTGGTTATCACGTGCCACCACTGAAGCGGTCATATGATCACAAAAAATATAAACAGCAAGAGAAATCACGTGAAGCGCCAAACGTTTTGAAGGACGCCAGTGAGCAAAATGGCACTGACAGCAGCACTAGCTTTGGTATTTGCGGCGATCCTCGCCGTGCCATGCGACTTTTACAAAATTCCTCCCCACGAAGAGGTTGCCAGAGTAGCAAGATTCGTCGTCAACCAGTGCGACTGGGCATCAATGGCTACCATATCCACCCGTGATCCGGTGAAAGGACTGCCGTTCTCCAACGCGTTTTCCGTCAGCGATGGCCCAGTGGGTTACGGAACTGGTGTGCCCTACATGTATCTCACCCACTTGGAGATCTCGGTGCAGGATCTGCAGGTATCCAAACACGTCGTCGTGTTCACGTCGAGACTCTTCAGCTAACTGGCTCTGAGAAGAGATGGTTCTTCCCTAGCATACGAAATGTGTGGCTAGCTGTTAATGTTGGTGTTGTATAGCCCACTGATGATTTTCGAGGACAAGTCATGCATAAGCCCTAACGGTGAAAGCTAAGCCTTTCTGTGCGTTTGAACCGAACATCTAAAGCCAACGATAGTGCGTATGGCTATTTGTACGGTTTATTACTCCGGGTAGACTAAATTATATAAAATCGATGGGTAAAACTGTGTTCCCACAGAATTACCTAAAAATGGAAATATATTTGTTGTAAATATCGAAGATGTGCAAAAACCACAGTAGATAGGACTGACATTTCAAGTTCGTAACGTATGTAAAGACGTCTAGTTTGAGTGGTGCGCATCTTGCCTGTATGACATTGATAAGAACGCAGCTGCTGTGTCATAATGACTCCGCTCATTCTGGGAGATGACGCGGCATCTTTGCCTGTGCGGACAGCCAGCCTTCATAATACTTGAGTCATGCATTCATTTTATAATGTGCTGGCGAGCTCTTTCACAACATGTACAGTAAACTCAAATGAAAGTTGCATAACAGCTTTTCTTGACAGTGGCATTTAGCCTAACTGTTTATGATGTGTGTGCAAGTTTCAAAACGTCTTAAGGCTGCAAACAGCAGTTCTCCTTTCTATAAACTCCAGGCCAATAAACAGCTGCCTGGAGTAGTACATCATAAAGGAGTGATGTACTACTGGCAGCATGGCTGTAACATATTAACGCTTCAAAGAGTAGGTTGTGTGGAATGTTTTAGTTTTTTTTTCTTCGAAAATTTAAGTCTGTGTTCTAGAACTCTGTTGCTTCAAGTAGCGATTATCACATCAGCATTAGAATGTTCAGTTGAGAACATTCTGATTGAATATTTGCGATCTAACCCCTTGAAGTGTTCATTATGTGCAGGTGTATGTGTTTCTGATGTTATGAGTCTGTGTGTATTTCCCCTCAGGTGAATCCCCAGGCCTCTCTGTCCATGTCTCTGGCTCAGACAGACTTCTGTAAGACCCAGGGGTATGACCCCCAGAGTCCTCTGTGCGCCCACGTGATCTTCACCGGAACAGTGTTAGAGGTAAGAGGGCGCACTGAACCGCTTCTGTAAATTGCCCAGCTGAATAAATGGATTGTATGCAAAGAATGTACACTGTGTAAGTCCGTCCTCTTCATGTATTGTGAGAGTACGCTGTCCAGTATCCGCTGTGTCAAAACATTGCACACTCAATGCTTTCTGTCCTCATTGTGTCCAAGTCTGCCCCTTGCTCTCTGTGGAAAATGTTTTTATTTTTTATCTAAGCTCTTTTGGTGAAACTATATTCTCTTTCCTTACACCACAAATCCAGCACTACCCCACCCCCGTCATTGTAAAGCTAGTAGGTCTTCAGAAACCTAAAATTTGTTTACATGTTTATTTGGATCCCCATGAAAAATCTGTCAGCGCACACAAATACTATGTGGGCCAGTCAAAAACATACCCTGTGTTTGGGGATTCCTGTTGTTCAGGTGTGGTCTGTAGTGGGCTGGTGCAGGTGTGCATGGTGGAAGGACGGTCCATGTAGGGTCTACTGAGGTGCTGCGTGGGTGTTTTTGTGTTCAGGAGTGGACTGTGGTGGTGTGCTGTTCAGGTGTCCGTGTTCAGTGGTGCTGGTGTTCATGCCTGGGTCATTTTGGTGGTGTTCAGGTAAATGGGACGGAAGCAGATGTTGCAAAGAAGTCGCTGTTCGGTCGACACCCGGAGATGGTGGACTGGCCCGCGGACCACGACTGGTTTTTCGCTAAATTGAACATCACTCAGGTGTGGGTCCTAGACTACTTTGGTGGAGCAAAAACCGTCACCCCGGAGGACTACTTCAATGCCACACCCTACAAGAGCTTCCGCTGTAAGTTAAATTTGTGTTCATAATAGTTTAGCTCCTGTGAGCTGATCAAAACCTTAGTAAGACCCATTAGGTCTTCAATTATGAACCATAATTCATTATTATATTCATTGTGTATGTCCATTATGAACATATGAAATCAAGCTTTGAAATGGGTAGCTTCAGAGGATTAAAAAGCTTTTTATTTTCAGGATGGCCACGTGTCAAGGACAAGAAACTGTGGAGCAGAGGCTCATTGCTCATTCTTCATTGCTCTCGGCTTCAGGCGAGTTTGGCCAGGTTTGGCCTGGTTTGACCTTGTTTGGCCTGGTTTCCTGCTCTGATTTCCTGGGCCGTGATCCTCGTTTTCACCTAAGAGTGCTATTACATACAAGTAAATGATATGTGAGAAAGTATATTATTTCTCTTAAAAAATGCCTAAGTAAGTCATTTTTAATCATGGTAATTATGAAGAACTGCTTAAATTAATAATAAGGGGTAATTGTTAATTCAGTTTTAGTGTAAGTGTTTGATTGGCCCATTAATTTTTTTTCATTGCACATTAATATTGCCTGGGTCAGTCTAAACGTACACTAAAAAGGAAATATCAAAGAACAACTGCTGCAGCCACCAATAGCAGCGTGGCATACTGACCACAAGAGGGAGCTCTTTGTCCATTGTACACAGAAAGCTGGAAAACATTTTGTGTGAGGATGTCTTGAATTTACTTTTTCAGTTATAGATTTTTGTTTTATAACAGCCAGGACTGAATGTACATTTATCATGCATAGACTGTTTCTAAAAATGAGACATATTTTTTTATTGGTTTAATACCTGTTTTGATATGATAATATAGAGAAATTACCCTGTCTAGATTTTATAATGGAATTTTCTCAGGGTACTGATCAGTTATACATTTAAATTGTAATAAAACCCGAATAAATGTATCAATCAATGTGATTTAATAAAGTACTGAGTTTCTACTTTGTACTATGCAATTACAGTTTGTTGGTAGTGAAATGTGTGTAGGAGGTACATCATGCATCATACTGTAGTGACCTGGTTGTCTGTGCTGATGTGGTGGTAACGTTATGATTCGATTAAGTGTTTCATTTTGTCTAAGACAGGTTTATGGTAGCTCTGTGGTTTGCAGTTCCTGTAGGGTTCTGAGCACAGATCCCACCTGCGGGCCGCGCGATTAGCGCAGGTGCAAGCGTTGATTAACGCAGAGACAGACGGACACTCCAGCCTTTGAAATGCGTTGACAGAAGCTGTTTGATACTGCGACCCCGAAGGGAAGTTACTTTCAGCCAACGGATGTTCACGTGAGGTGACAGTACAGCGTCGGGTGCAGGTCACAGATAGCAAAACTTCTGAAAAAACTGGCCTCATTTACAGACACGTACTTATCTGTCTGCCCAAACTAGGATTATCTTCAATGTAAGTTCCTTATCTTTACAGTTAGAAGAGCACAACTGTAATTCTACCACAACAGCACAATAGACACAGTTCGTTGAAAATGCAGGCTATCCGAGAGTAGAATTATAGGTTCACATCAGAAATGTTTGTCAAAAAGTAGTTAAGCATGGGAATGTTATTTGTTGTGTCATTTTTCCATACAAGAAAAAAAAAAATTTTAAACGTAGAGGTCGTTCAAAACCTGACTGGAGACTTGATAGATCGAAAGCCTGGCGTCTCAAGACCAGACTCTTTCTTGTGATGGTAACAATTATTTAAAACGGCAGTCACTACAGAAAACAGGTGAGTTTAACTGGCTTTCTCGTGACCGAATGGTGTGTCATGGCGCATGCAAGGCCTGCAAGCACAACACAGCGGCTAAATATCCTAAATGATATTACGTCATAAGCACATAAAATACGTGAAGCTGAACAGTTATTTCACATTCCCGCATGTAGCAAAAACACCTTCAACAGCAACCAAATAAGCAGGGAAAAAATTCAGCAATGGGAGACTTCCGCCGTCACCCAAATCATTTCGGAGAGCAGTGGATATTCATGGACACCAAAGAAACGCAGTCATATTTGCACCGTGTACGATAACTGTGGCTAATTACAAATGACCTCACCCCTAATTGCCTAAAATTATTCCAACTCAACAATTGAAAAAACGTCCCAGATGCTTGTGTCATTTTTGGTAAAATGTACTTCAGTATGACCAAATAACTATTTTAAGAATACCAGTGTTCCTACACACAGATAGGCTACTTGTCTACAATGTAAAAACACACGGAAATCTTAGAAAAATATACAGTAAAATGTTTAGTCTCGTATGTAGGCATACTCTGTTAGCGATAAGACGTTTTACTGTGTATTGATTCCTTATTCATTGACGCTTTATTTCTGCGTTTATACACAGAACATGTAGCCTAATTATTTCCATATGTGTAGGCCAATGCCACAGATAAGTGAACTGTACTTTCAGGCTGTTTTTTTTTTATGTTCAGCGAAATAGTATAGAATGCTACCGGTTTTCCTTTGTTCATTTGGTACAATATAAGACCATATGAACATTTAATTAATTACATGTTAAAGTGTTTTGTGGGTTAAAAAACAAAAAAAACTAGGTTTACGTTTGTAGTTTTTCCTTATCAGATTTCACGCATCCTGTAATTTGAGTACGATGTGCTGAATGAGATGTGTACTCGGGAGTTTATAAGTAAATTACTCAATTCTTGGTTTTGCCCATAAAATGTTGCGATCATCGTACTGCTGTTGACTGAACTGTGAAAAGGGTGCAGCTTTTCAGAAATTCAGCGGTATCATAGCGCGCTAAGTTTTCGGAACTAGGCTTCTAATACTACTATTACTTCCATTTTATTATTATTATTATTATTATTATTATTATTATTATTATTATTATTATTATTAATTTAGTAGGGTTGTTCATTAGTACACACATTATTTTACTTTCTTTTACTTGTGAGGTACCTGCAGGGGGACATTTAAGGCCTATATGATAAAATTAGCGACTCGAAATTTGTCTAAATATAGCCTACTTTTTATAGTACAAATGACGCGACATTTTAACTGCAAGGTGGGTTCGCAAACGTTTGATGACCTTCAAGGTGCCACTGTTTCCGTCCACATTCATGCAGCACCGAATCCACTGATGATAACCGATTGTAGGCTACCTATATACACTAGAATCCGCAACATGAAGTGTAACTGTATCGGACGACGGACGGAGTAATATAAATCAGTGCGAATTACGACTATGGTTATATATTTTAGATTAGTCAAGTTTGATCCATTATGAAACAAACTTCTAGGGTTACACAGACATTTATTTATCCAGAGTGGCGTACGGAAGTAGAGAAATACAATTAATAATCAATAAGTGTAACGCAAACAAACAATAAAATAAAATGGATTACAATAAAAAAAAGTTAGTTCTCCGAGTGTAGACCTATATCTCATGTAGCCTACCACATAATAAACTGAATATTCCCATGTGACAACATCACTCCCTCTTGAAAATTAAAGAGATGTCTGGAAAGCACATATTTAAAATTTCATACATAAACACATCTATCTGTGTTTTACATTTTCTTAAAGATACTCCAGGTATTTCGTAATAGGGGCTACTGTGTCGACACTTATTTAATTGCTAAATTACTCAAACATTAATGAACTATTAATTAATATCACATTCAGATAAAGCGACAATTTATCTTGGATATTTACCCAGAAAGTAGATAAGACAGGCAGATTTAAAATCCAGATTTATGTACCTTTTGACCTTTAGAAGCAATGAATTAATTGACCTCAGCTTGAATTTAAACCAATATTATACTGAATGCAAATTTCGGCGCATCTTTCATACTTGCCGGTACTAGTTTGAAGGCCTACCCGACAGTCAAACTCTTCCTTGGTTGTTGATCCTTTACTTTTTAGTTTCCAATAGAGAGTGCTACATCTGTTTTCAATTTTCGGCAAAGTGCATGCTTTCTGATTTTATATCTCAGTTCACACTCGAGAAACAATCTTAATCGCGCGCTGTAGGCTACGGGCTCGTTTTTTTGAAGCGAATTAGAACACATTTTATCTCAACAATAAATAAGAAAGGTAAGCATGTTCTGCGAGCTAGGGTAGCCGAGAAAGGGGCCCATTGATCTATTTTATTTCTGCAAGTGGCCCTTTGTATGCAAATGCACGCTTGACACAGTATTGTGAGATTAAAAGGCCTTGTTCTGGCTTTTGATCTTCATCTTTTGTATTGCGACAGAACCCTAAACTGTATTAGTGTGCAGTGTGCGCTGGCTAGACATGCATGTATACTATTGTTCCTTATAACAGTGCTTCCCAAGCTGTGTCCTGACACGGCCGGGAGTCCGTGGGTCCCCTTTAAAGAATATTTTGTTCATATTTCAGTATGTCATAAATTAATATTTCTAAACCAATTACATTGTAATTAATTACAAATATAGTGTGTATGGCGTACAGTACCTTACAGAACCACTGATCCTGTGATTTTTATACATACCTGATACTACACTACACCCCATTTCAGACATGCTTTCATGCACAAGTGTGTTTAGCAGCTACTTCCCCGCAGCCTGGAGTGGGTGGGGTATCATTTTTTGTAAACTAAAATAACATCTATATCTAAAATATAATTTTTTTAATAATTAATTTTGTATAATTAATTTTTGTCATTTTAATTTATTATATATGACTGCCTTGAATGACTGAGTTAATGACTTATGTTTTTTGTACTTTTTGCATGTGTAGCTATTCATTAACTATCCAGCATCATAAAATTAGAAAACAATGATTTCTGAAACATTTCAGATGATAAATGGCTATAATAGCGGAATGAAAAAAGCGAGTGTTACATATGAATAGGCAGAAACTACCTCACCTTTAATAGTGCCGAATGTGGCAGTGGAGTGGGAGAATGTGAACACGGCATATTTTATATTGGCGGTCGAACGATGAACACATACTTGTGTCATTGTGACAGCAGGAATGATGGAAATGGTTGTAGTTGTGTTTTCAGTACAATCCATGGCTTATGTATATTTCTTTTTTAAATGGTCTTGAGTTATAGGCTGCATGTATACACAGAGACAGGAAAGAAGGGGGCCTCTTTTGCTCTCTGTATGTCAACACCACTATTAACTTGTAATGCTCAGACATCGACACCTTGCACAAGCTGCGGCCAATACTCCACCCCCCCCCCCCCAATGTTCCCCTAACCACCTCTGGCACCCGACCCCCCACAGGACCCCCCCCCCCCTCCCCCCCCACCATGTCAGATTTCAAGAAAGTGGGCCATGCGTTAGAGCCCAGTTAGCAGGTGGAGCGGTAGAGTGAAGCCACTTCCTGTCAGCAGACTTTGACTTTGATGGAGAGACGAGTCAGAGCTGTCTCTCTCTCTCTCTCTCGCTCTCTCGCTGAGCAGCCTCTGTGGGAGCCTGTCACTCACAAAAACAGTCTAAAGAAAAGGAGAAGAAGCGAGCGAGGGCGATGGATCTCCGGTGGACCGGCCTTCTGGTGGTCCTGGCCATGGCGGTACCGTCTGCAGGTAACAGCCCGACCCATGCACTACCTGCATAACACTGCATTCAGCACACATGTAGCCCAGGAGAACAGAACACTTTATGGCTCAAACTCGTTCATATTTCATACGTTGGCTCATTAATGCATTGAGTGAGAAACTTACAGGAGGAGACGAGTTTCTTTTCCAAGGTGTAAGTTGATGTGTGTAGTGAAAACTTGGTGGAAATTGACAGAAAATTGTCAAGACCAGGTGCCATTTTTATCTTCACTTAAAAGGTTGTCTAAGTCCCCCCCCACCCGACAATCGCGGCAGGAGATTGTGTAGGGGAGGGCAACCTAACATGAACCCCCCCCCCCTCCCCCCATATCAGCTTCTCAGATTTTTACTCCTGTTACATGCATGGACTTTTGCTGCAGTTCGCCAATTTGGGGCAGGCCTGTCAGCGTTTTTACTGCTTCACTCTGTATAGACTGAAAAACTCTAGACGTGCACCATATGTCAGAGTAACCAGGTCTGTAGGAACGGTCGGGACCAGAGTACTGCACTGCCCTATGCAGCCTACGGTACCTTCCGGGTGTCAGAGGCCCCACAGGTTCACGCGCTGGGGCTGTAACTGACTCTTTTCCCCTCTTTATCTGTATCACGTCTAGTGCATTTTTAGACGAGCTGAGTGGAGAAACCGTTTCCTTTCCGTTGCTGTCACTTGCTTAGGAAAAATACCACCTGTTTCCCAAGAATATTTAGCGTATTGTCTTTGTATTTTTTGTTGTTTTTTTTTTAAATTATAGGGCCTTGCGTTCATAAAGCATTCACTTCATCAGAACTCAGGGTCACCTTCTTACGATAAGGGCAAATAAAAAAATGAGAAAAATTGCAATGCTTACTGAAGATGTAAAGAAATATTTAAATATATCGCGATGGACATGTTTACCTATGGTACTCCGGAAACTTGAGTCTCTGCTAACCTTGCAACTTGGTTAAATTACAACACAAAAACATTAGGATCGTGCAACAGAGTCATCGTTCATGTATTGTCATTGTTGCAATTTGGGAAACTCGAATGAGAATTTTTCTGTAAATCATGTTTTATATATTAAAATGCAATGTTTAATCATGTTATAATCTGACGCGTAGCTGCTCAGCGTCCATGTCTGCACGGCATTGCGAAATGTTTCCAATTCATGAAAATGCTATGCATCTACTGAAACCGTTTAAAGAACAAGTATCAGATGCTTTCTAAAAATCAGGATGTGTATCCTAGTTTTAAACTTTCTGTTCTGTTATCATTTCCACTTAAAAACTCTTGTTGATTCTTCCATTTTTTAATACAGTGCGTTAGGATCTGAGTAAAGCTCTCCAAAAACCTACAGAAATTGAAAAATTTATCCTAAATTGTAATCATTTATTAATTTATTATACACACGTATACGTAATGCATTCCAAATGCATTTATTAGAATTTTATAAATATAACATTAGGTGTCTGTGGTATACTATCGGGGTCTCAGTAGATGAGTGTGTAAGTGAATACACAGGCCAAAAAGGGCTCACACTAACCTTTCAGAAGAACATATTAAACTTACTAAACAGGTAAAACTGTCACACACTAATGAATACATTTTCATTTTATCGTTAATTTACCACACGCGTTCTCACAATGGGGATGTGCTGAAGTGGACTTGTCAAGTACTGCCCGAGCCCAAATTTCGAAGTACTGTTTTGTTAAGAGCTGTCACTCAAGCCAGAGAGACAGCAAACTGATGTGATGTGATTTTGTTTTCACTAAAACTTGAAAATTGTGACAGTAATTATAACATTACAGCAGTTTTGGCTTTAATCTCAATTTTTCACATAAATGTCAAAGGTTTTGATGTCAAACTTTTTTAGTTTAAAACTCTTAACGTTCTAGGTTTAAAAGTCAAATGTTTTGCGTTTTTGACTACTACTGAAAGGTTCTGGAATTAATCTGGACTTTAGAAATTCAAACATTTAAGCATTGTTCTCAAAACTCTCAATGTTTAAAGTTAAAAAAAATGTTTAAAACACTAAAAACACTAAACACTAAAAAGTTTTGCTGTAAAAAGTCAAATGTCTTAAATGTTTATTGTGGAGGTCAGTAGCTTTGACTTTAGTCGCAAGCTTTGACATTTATTTTGAGTTTCAAGTTTTGGAGGCGACCCCAACTTGCATTGGGCAAGAGACATGAGTACTACATCCTGGATGTCCGCCCATGACAATGCCTGCTCACCATTCACCCACACATTCATACCTACAAGTAATTTAGAATCTCCAATTGGCCTACTGTATGTCTTTGGACTGTGGGAGGAAACAGGAGCACCCGCGGAAACCCACACGGACACGGGCGGCAGTATAGGATAATGGGTAAGGAACTGGTCTTGTAACCTAAAAGTCATAGGTTCCGATTCTTGGGTAGGACACTGCCATTGCACTTTTGAGCAAGGTACTTAACCTGCATTGCTTCAGTATGTATCCAGCTGTATGAATGGATGCTATGTAAATGCTATGTAAAAAGTTGTGTCTGCTGAATGCTTGTAAACATGGGGAGAGCATGAAAACTCCACACAGATAGGCCCTCAGTCAGGGTTTGAACTCGGTACCTTCGTGCTGTGACGCAACAGCAGTATTCACTGCACCCCTGGAGTACTCTGAAATCGTGTTACGGGTTGTTTATCGATAATGGACAACTCTGAGGTTTACTTTGACCTGGGGCTGACACAGGTAGAACTAGGGATATATTTGCAGGCAGAAACCTGGAAGTTGTCTTATTGATTAACACGACATGATTTGTGCTTGAGTTAATCCCTGTTTGTGACGCAGGTTGTTTTCAAGAAAAGACTTTTGCTTTTCAAGCTCACAAGATCACAATCACAAGAAAACAAGTTTTGTTATGTCTACCGTAAGATCACAAGGTGAATAATTTGTGATCATGGTAAAACAACTTCTGTTATGTCGAGATCACAAGTCGATAATAAATTGTGATCTTTCGTTTTAATCTGGAATTTAAATTTAATTCTATATTAATTGGAAAAATATTTTGTTGAATAAACCTTTGAGCGATTTTTAGCGATAAAAATGTTTATAGATAAAATTTTCACATTAAAAAAAAAAACATCAAAATGTTTGAGATTAAAGTCAAATCTTGTTTTAAAATTTTGAATTTAAAATGTAAAATGAATAAGTTTTGACTTTGGAAATGAAAAGTTTAGAATTTAAAGGTTTTCGCAAACATTTTGACATTAATCTTTGAAGTTTTGACATTTAATCTCAGTTTTGACTTTAAAGCCAAATATTTCAACTTTAAAACTTGAAAGTTTTCCGTTCAAATCTCTAAAGCTTTGACTTTAATCTTAAACCTATTTTGACGATAAAAGGCAAATATTTTGAGTTCGAAAGTAATAAATCTCAACTTTTATCTCAAATGTTTTGACATTAACCATTAATTTCAAAGGTTTTGACATTAAAAGTGTCATGTTTTTAGTTTAAAATTAGAAAGTTTAGAAATTAAAAATTTGAAACCACTCAGCTAACCATTTTGGGTTTATTTATGTGTCCATTGTATTAAAGGTATTTAGCATTTAGTTGATATCCTGAGCAACTTATACAACTTCTGCATTTCATTTTTTTAGTACCCGTTTATACAGCTTGGATATACACTCTACCTATCTAGTACTGGGTCGGACACCCTTTTGCTTCCTTTTAGGATTTTGGTCCTTGTTGCCTCAATAGCATCACGCGGGTCCCACAGATTTTTCGGCCATACATTAAGGCAGGGAACCTCTCGTTACACCTCATCCCCAAAAGCGCTCTATTGAATTGCAGTCGGCGAACTGTACAGGCCATTAGACTAAACCGAAGTCACAGTCATGTTTGTGGAACCAGCTTGAGATGTTGAGTGCTTTGTGACATCGTGCGCTGTCCTGGTGGAAGCTTTCATTTGAAAAAGGGTCGACTTTTGTGGCCATAAAGGGATGCACATGGTCAGGAACAATTCTTAGGTATGCTGTATGGCATTCAAATGATGCTCAGCTGGCATTAAGGGGCCTCGCATGGCAAGAAACCTTTCCCTACACCATTACGCCACCACCAGCAGCCTGTACCACTGACACGAGGCGGGATGGATCCAAGGATCTATGTTGTTTACACCAAATTCCTGACCCTACCATCCATGCCATGTCACGGCAGAAATTGAGCTTCAACAGACCAGGCAACGTTTTTCCAATCGTCCAGTTTTGGTTATCATGTGCCCGTGGCAGGCGCTCCTGTTCTATACCGGACCGGAATGGAACCCGCCACAGTCTTCCGCTGCTGCAGCCTGTCCACTTCAAGATTCGACACGTTGTGAGTTCGGAGATGCCCTTCGGCGCACCACTGCTGCAAACAGGTGTCGTTTGAGCATTTGTGGTTTTTTGTTAGCTTGAATGAGCCTGTCCATTCTCCTTTTAGCTCTCTCGATAACAAGGTGGTTTCGGCCACAGAACTGTTGCTCACTAGATTTTTTTTGTTTTTGTTCATCGTGCCATTCTCTGTGGTAATGTAACGCAAGAAAATCCCAGGAGGGCAGCTATTTTAGAGAGATTCTAGAACCACCATGTCCGGTACTAATGATCATACCACAGTCAAAGACTTTTAGATCACGCATCTTTTCCCATTTTAATGTTTGGTTGAACAACTACTGAACCTCTTCTCTGTGTCTGCATGCTTCATGTATTGCAGCTACGTGATTTGCTGTTTGGGGGAGTAAGCTATTTGTGTTAACGCAGGGGTGTTACAAATAAAGTGACCACTGAGTGTATACTGAAGCAATTTAGGTTAAGTACCTTGATCAAGGTTACAAGGGCAGTGTCCTGGCTGGAAATAAAACCTGCAACCTTTAGTTAAAAACCCAGTTCCTTACCCATTATTCTACACTGTTTCCTGTACAATGGGTAAGGAACTGATCAAGCATATATCTCAGTATGAATAACAGTAATTCAATTCACAAATATAATTGTATAATTGTCCGTAAGGTATATATATGCAATATCTGTGAGGAATTTGCAGATGAAATTACAAAACCACACATTGTTTTACATGAGTTTTTGCTTTTATTTAACACAGATGAAGACCTCTTCATTATGAATGTCCACTAGAATAAAAGAAAGCAACAGCCTGTTACTTTATAAATATGCAGTAAGCTCTATACTTTTTTTTGACACGGTGGGTGAATATAAACACTTTGAAGAAATTTGCATCAGTTATAATATTACTGAAGCGGGTACGTATAAATACCCCGAAGGCAGCAATCCCACAGTTCAATCAATCAATCAATCAAAATGTATTTCTATAGCACACTTCATACACAGAGGCAACCCAGTGTGCTTTACATAAATAAAAGCAAAAGGAACAAAGAAAGTACAAAGTACATAGAATAAAAATAAAAAAAAATTTAAATTTAAAAATCGGGAATGACTAGAGGTCTACTTCCACAAGTAAAGTGCAGTAAGATTGAGTGCAAGTTCAGAGACAAAATGTGTTGCACGCCCATGTGTTGGTCCTGTAGGTTTGCAGTTTCCTAAAATTAAGATTGGGGACGGATTGGTCTCTGCTGAGTCGGCTGATGGAGAGAGCACACGCACCTGGGCTGCGTTAGCTAATCAGCCCAGGTGCTTAAAGGTGTGCTGCTCTCCATAGTTTGGGGCCGAGACCGGGTGCTAACGCCAAGTTTAATTCTTTATTTGCGGTGCATTTAATTTCAGTTTTGTTTCTTTTTTAAAAAAGATGGGAAAAAGTAATCCCCCCACTGAAAAGTCGTAGGAGCTGGTCTGCTGGAAAGCAGTCCTGCTACAGAGCGGGGAACTGAAATAGATGTCGCTCTGTTTTATTTTCTTTTGTCTTCGTTATTTTAGTTTATTCTTTTTGCCTGGAACCCATGAGGGGGAAGGGTCAAGATGGCGTTTATTTTATTTCATGTTTGTGTGTGTGCGCACTCTCTCTCTCCATGTGACAAACAACGATGTTCCCCGGCACTGCCGCATCTCCCTCCCAGGGGTGTCACGCTGGCATATGACAGATGTACACTCAGCATTTGTGGATATTTAAATGAGAACTTTGAACATGAATTTCGATTTTTCCGTTGAAATCCATTTTTCCTAATCTTCCATGCAAACTAAATGTGTTTATTCTTCTGTTATATCGCACCGTTGCTATCATCTTCACAGGTTCTCTCATTAGATCCAAATTGGGTCGATTAGATTAGATGCCTGGTGTGCACTACACAACTTTGAAAATCCTACGAACAGAGAGCATCTCACATTTAATGACTGTCTTACGAAAATCGCTGTTATTTCCAATCTAGGAACGCTCACTCTGTAAGCGTAGTCACAGGCTGTGGTCACACACTACCAAAGCCATGGCCAAAGACTTGTGATAAAATCAGTTATCAAATAGGTCTGATGTTCCCGCAAGTCGCAGACTAGCTTAGGACTGGAGAGCTGCGATTGAGCCTCTGACCATCCCACATTAAACGACCGTTGGAGGCGGCTGTGCTCAGCGATCATGCAAAGACTGGGGATTTTCTTAGGATTTCGTTAACATCTCGAAAAGTCTTTACTAAAAGTCCTGCAGCGTACGCTAGGCATTAGCATTCATTTGATTTGCATTACAAAGCTCACAAAGTTGCTTCATTCCCATAATACAGATAACTATTGCTGTTGGGAGTTGGAGCCTTCTCATACGTGCACACTTTGGAAACACCAAGCATAAACTCAAACACTGTAGTACTTTTGTTAATTTTTAACCTCTTATCTCAAGTGTGGCTAACTTCGTAGATGGGATTCAAACCTTTCTTTTCTTTAGTATGATACAATGAAATATAGAGCACGATAAAAAGCAATCAAAGGACACATTCAAGTCCTGAACATAGAAAATAGAAATGATTTTACTGTTTGAACTTTGACATGCAAGAGCAGCAAATCATTGACGTCTAGGCTACTGAAATCTTGATCACCAGCACCTTAAAAGTTGTGTAGACTTAAAAATAGATGTTAGGAAGTGACCTCCAGCTTTGATCAGATAAAAATGTGAAAAGAGCGTAGGCCTCTCTGTAGCTGAACACTTCCTGTGAAAACATTCACATCAATAATATCAAACAAACACGGTTCTATACGTGCAACAACCTCTAAGAGCGGGGAAAGAAAGAGTTTAAATTTTAGAGCAGTTTAATACGTAAAATAAATATAACAATATTTTCATGTTTCCTTAAATTCGTAACTTTACAACAAATGCATGATATGACAGTTAATATGATTCTGAAGAGAAAATAGCAATCCAATGAAACTATTGACAATGACGTGTAATGTTTAAAATTGTAAAAGTACTAACAACTGTAACTATACTATAACTATGGTGAAATTAGTATTTTTAAGAGCAGCTTGTGTCATAATAGATTGCCTGTTCAGTCATGGGGGCCATATATGGACAATGTGTGGAACCAAGGCCAAATTTCAGAGTGATACCAATAAACAATGGTAGAGAGTAGCCTACAGTATAAGCTATTGGATGAATATGATACATACTTAATTCTATTTATTTTAAATGCTCCTTCTATAAAATATTCTGCCAAGTGATGTTATCTTAGGCTGTCTTTGTTTCCCTATTCAGTCACAAAAATCATTTATTGACTTACACTAACACGAATGGAATCAATGTATGAAATGTCATAAATATTTATGGTGGAAGAAAATATCTGTGGTAATCTTCCCAATGCTATAATTTTAAATTTAGAACATAGTGGAGTGTGTTTCAGACATAAAAATCAGGAAGTAAATTTTACTTGGCCATTGTTAGAGTATGCTGAGTTTCACAGTGCAGTATCACTTTAGCTCCTGAGGAGCTTGTCATACGATTTGTGAAATCCTCTCAAACAGTATGAATACAGTTGCACTTTTGTGTTACTTTTCTTGCACCATAGTTTCCTATTAATAGGAACCCTTTAAGGTGTAAGATGTCAAGTATGTGATTAGAATGTTCTTTACTGGACATTCTAATGCTCTGAGCAGCAACAATCACTGTTGGTAATTGAAATCAATGAAGTTCTAGAACACTTAAAATTTTGAAAAAAGAAAAAAAAAACATTCCAAAAAAACCCTGCAAACCATCAAAGGGTTTTAAAGGACTTTCTCTTGCGCAGGTAACCCCTAAATGTTTTCCTCCTCTCTGAGCCAGTGCCTGCGTGATTCAATGTTAGCCCGAGACTGAGATGTCTGCTGGGGAATCCTTCATGAGTCATTGGGTACTCATAGGTCAGGGGCGGGGGGCCCGGGCCCTGGGGGGGCGGGGGGGGATGAGGGAGGCACGAGGGGTGCTCCTGTGCCCCTCTGACCTCTGACCTACAGAAAAGCTGAACATGGAGACGTGTGGCCACACAGGGGCCATTTGGAGGAGCTGCTCAAACCAGCAGGCAGGTCTTGCAATTAAGACCCCTCACGGTTTCAGCTCAGCTCATCAGCACAGACAACCCCCCCCCCCCCCCCACCTCCTGCGCCTACCCCCTCAAGCCCACCCCCACCCAGGTCTGACGCAAACTCGGAAAGCTCTCAACAGCAGAGGAAAACCACTGAACTGCATGCAGCTTGAGTCGCGCAGACCACGAGAGAGGCTACATAAACCGCCCACGCTCGGCGTGTGTGCGGCTAGCTGTTCTGGCAACGTACAGCAGTGAAGCTTTACTGGGCTACTGTTTTACTACGCTTCTAAATGTAACAGAAACCAGGCTGATTTTAAATTCATCAGCACATCTAGGCACTTGCTGCAACTTGAGTGTGTGTGTGCGTGTGTGTGTGTGTGTATGCATGCGTGTGTGTGTGTGTGTGATGTTTGTGTGGTGTGGTATCTGTGAGTGATAAAGGACTTCTCTTTAGTACACATGTGTTCTCGGGTAACTGTTAACACAGTGGCAAATGTATATCTCAGTGACATAGATGTCATTTTGCTTCAGTATATTTTTTAATGTATTGAGTAATTTTCAACAGAGAGCTCATTCATCTTGGTGCTCATTCATCTCAGAGACATATGCGAGTTATTATGCAATGTTGTTCTTTCCATCAACATTTTTTCAAATTTAATTTCGTAAATCCGGCACAAGAAGAAACAGAACTGTACAATGTTGCTGCAAAGAAAATTGTGATTTGCTTGCAGCATGCAGGTAACTTTCCAAAATACTGTTATGCTGTACTTCATAAAAATACTTTTGAATACACGCTCTTGAATAATCACTGTGCCCCTATTATTGTAATAAATAGTCAAATGTATAGATTAAAGGAATGTACAAGTACATTTTTTAAGTTAGCAAGCAATCTGCAGTCATGCTGTGGGAACCACTCTAAGCTTTCAGCCTCTTGATCTCAGTCTGGCGTGGGGCATTTTAACCAAGGGTGTAATGCTGGAGCAGACTACCCAGGGCCCCAGAGGAGGTGGCCTCAAAAGGCCTGGACCAAAACGTTTGTTTTGGACCGCAATCTTAAAGGGGCCCACAGAGATTGTATTTTCACAGGGCACAGAATTTTGTGCTACGCCAGGGCTGCCCTATTCTCTTCCTGCAGATCTACCATCCTGTAGGTTTTCATTTCAACCATTACATTACATTACAGGCATTTAGCAGACGCTCTTATCCAGAGTGACGTACAACAAGTGCATTAGTTCAAGGTGCAGAGGTGCAAAAGAAACACACTAGAGTGAAGTAAAGATCGTAGTGCCAGAAGTGACCACACAGATCAGGACTCCAACCCTGTAGAGTAACCTGTTCATGTTCCAACCATAATTTGGCAAGCCAGATTCTACTCATTAGTAGCTCAATGAGATCTGTGGCTGTTGAATGAGGTGTGCTTTATTCGGGTTTGAGTGAAAACCGACCGGACGGTAGACTTCCAAAAACAGGATTGGGCACCCCTGTGCTACACCCTTGATTCTAACCAGGGGTCCTCACTGTTGTCGTTGGGCAGACATTTTAGGGTAAAAAAAAAAAAATTATGCTTGGCTATACAACTTTGAATTATAGTTTTAGGATTCCAATGCTTTGCGAGGTTATTTATTAGTGTTCGCTTCATTCTTTTTTTTTGGCATTGCATGGCATTGCCGCGTCCGACCAACGTCGAAGTCTTCAGCGGACATGCTGGACCAATCCTGTCCTTGTGCGACTATTTTTGGCCTCTGATTGGTTGTAAGGATACAATATATAGATGTGCTTAAGACGATTGGGAATTGTTACGTTGTTTGACAGGGGCAGCGTGACTCTCAGTTATTTTTCAGAATTACTGAAACGATAGCGTTCCAGCTTTCGCCTGCACATCGAGGTCATTTTATTTGCATGGTCACAGTCAAAACAGAGAAGCATGCAGTTTCTAATTAGCTTGTCGTTGCTGCTGTTGTTTTGCATGGCGGTAGACAGGATCCTTTGTGTGCTTTTTGTGTGGATACGTTGATGCGATTTACACGAATTCACCCGTTTCCCGGCAGAATATTTGTGTTATCCACAGGATTTTGTGAATTACTACAGATGCACAGGATTTTGTGAATTACTACAGATGCATCTTAAACTCGAAACGGAATAGAATGTTGCGACGCTAGCGTTTTCAGAATGCATCACATTTTTATGCTTCGAGAACGCCGGGTTGTGTGCCGTGCAACCTTTTTTTTTTAAAGCTCAAAACAATTGTTTTGTCATGCTTATTGTCCAAGTAAATATGCCTTGCATCAACACTGGGCTATAGTACGTTATCGTAACATTCGTTTCACATAGCTACTTTAGCAGACGGGCCTTATTTGACGTAACTTTTGGTTATTGGTTCTCGAGCTAGGTCCTGGGGGTACCCTATGTACCCTGGTTTTCGTTCCAACCACAAGTACTATTCCAGAATTTTTTTATTAGCCGCTTTTCATCTTTCGAGGGATTATTTGCCCTTTCAGAAATTACTGTGCATGCCATGAAGAATAAAAGCACCATAGTCACATTGCGCTTATTGTTATATATTGCAAACGATTACACGAAGAGGTAAAAAAAAAAAAAAAGTTACACCGAGGCGAATCACTAGGGTCCTAATTGGTGAGTGCATGGACACCTGACCACTAAAACTAAACGTCTGGTAGATAATGATGAAGAAGATTCAAAGAAAAAAGCAAATTGATAACGAAGAAAAACCTGCCTTGTGTTCATTGTTTTAAGGAGAACTATTAGCTGAACACGCGTGTTTAAGTTCGTTATCTTAATTGAGCTAAATTGAATGAATTTAGCTGTAACAAAAAGCTGCAAACGCAGGAGTCCCCAGTACCCGGGTTTTCTAACGCTGCCATACGTTTTGTTGAAATGATGCCGCCGAGACTCCCGATCTAATGCACATGCTTTGTGACAATATCTGTCTAAACACTATACAAATAATATTGAATTCACTAATTCTTCTAATGGTGCATAATGATAACTTCTATGTGGAGAGGCTGTTGACTGGAATGCTCTTTTTCAGTGTTTCATATGACACATCTAGATTAAACAATTCCCCTCTCTCTGAATTTAGTATTGGTCTCCTATAAGTTGAGTAAGGAACCAACATTATTGAAAATTGTGTTAAGTTCTCATCAATAATTTTAAAACATATTTGAATTAACTTTAAAAAGTTCTGTTGCATTATTTTTATTTCATTTAATTGACAGGTAAACTGAAAATTAATATTTCTAGCATTGTAAAATGTATCAGCCTTGCCTGGATATTCATTAACTGGGTGTCAAATGCATTCTGGTATGTGGATCCCCACCTGCAGAGGTTCAATGAGATGGACTTTCTGGGATACTACAGTCTTGGTGTTGCATGCAATCTAAATCTGTATTTTTACAGGGATTCAGCTTTTTGTTGTTTTGCTACCTGGCCTGAAATTAAAGTCCATTAAACCAGCAATCATATGTCTATGGCTTCATAGCTCTCCTATGTACAGAGTCATTTTGCAACAGCAATAAGATAGAAACTAATATTTTTAATGAGGTTTCCTGGGTGAGTTATAAGCAGGACTTGATGCGACTCTTCCTTCAGATCTCCTCCATTTCTCCATGGCTGAATTAGTTCACCCCTTGCTTTTCTCCAGTTCCTCCCTGGATATCTGGATATCTCATACCACATTAATCTCTTATCCCGTTTCTGGCCTGATCTCTCTCCCATTTGCCTCCGAATGAGTCTCTGTGCTGGTGCGTGACCACGCCCTTTCTCGTCCTCCGTCGATTTCAGCCAGTGGTTCTTCTCTCTCTCTCTCTCTCTCTCTCTCTCTACGCTACAGAGGCGAAAATTGGGCTGAACGACCCCATGCTCTGCTATATCCTGGATGGGGTGCTGCTGCTGTACGGTCTGGTCATCACGGGGCTCTTCTTCAGAGAGAGAGTGAGTCTCACCGTTAATGCGGTCATGCCACGCGCGATCAATTATGCAAATGTTGCCCGTCCTCTTGCGCCATCAGCATCACTGTAATCAAGTTTTATTTTCATCCTCTCTCTCTTCGTGTAGTACTTCAAGCCGACTAAGGCCGACTCCAAAGATGACGGTATCTATATGGTGAGTGCCATTAACAGGCCTTCGGAAACTGGCCTTCTCCAGGCAATGACTTAGATTATGCGCCGGAAGGCATCGAAGGCCGGCAGACGCCGCAGTCCTTCCAGGGGCGGAGTGAGCGGGAGGTCCCCGACGAGGAGCTCTGGGTGCCAGCCTGCGAGCGGTCAGATGAGACGTCCTCCGCTACGCCAGCGAATTGAGACGGCGCCCGCGGTCATTATAGCGCAGGGGTGTTAGACGTGTTGGGGCGTAGGACCCGGGCGTTCAGTCACGCGTCTGTGCGTTGTTCTCAAACAGGGCCTGAACAAAGCAGCCGACGCGTACGACGTCCTGAGGCCCTCGGGCGACGCCGAGAGTGGAGCCGGAGCCTCGCGAGGGGTAAGAGGAAAAGGAGATGGGGGAAGAGCACGGGCTTCGTAAAACACACGAGTACAACAGAGAGAGCACCGAGGAGATCGGGGAAACAGCCCTTCATATGCTGTCTCTGTTTTCTTTCAGAAGCGCAGGCAGGGTGATGATGAGACGTACACGGTAAGAGGCAATACAAACCCAACAGACTACTGAGCAGGAGACGATTCAGAGAAGTTGATCCCTGATTGCATTCATTTGAATTTCAGTGCCTGGTAATATGTGACAAACAGACAATTCAGCCTAACAGTACTGTTTTCACAGAACTTCCTCTTGTTACATGTTGGTCTACAAATTTCCCTCAGCCCCCAACACCCCAACCCCCCACCCCCCACCTCGGCTTCACAGCGCCTCATTAAGCAGTGTGGCTTAAGTGCTCCACCTCGTGGCTGAATGTAGTACTGCGTGGTTGCCGAATGGGCAGGGAAACTGGAGAACTCATTTTGCATGACGTTAAATCCACAGCCCCTTCAGAAAGGAACCGAGGATAACTACAAAGAGATTGGAGTAAAGAAGGAGGTAATCATTTTTCTCGGTCAAGTAACTCCGTGGAAATCTACGGAAGTGTTCTGTGTTTGTCATATAATCAGCATTCCTCGGAGTCACGTGTGCCTGAATACGTGTTCTTCCAATAAAATCAGAGTCAGTCAGTGGCCCAAGAACTCACTTAAACTGGTAAACTACGCATTCTGAAACTAACATGCAAATTACATTTTTAATGTAATTAACAGCAACAGGCATTTACCTACTGTGAACGTAATCAGAGACAGGTAAGGGGGACATGAGAGGTGGGAAGGGGACAGGTGAGATGCACAGGTGCATTAGGGAAGACTACTCAGCGCCATGACCGTTTAATCAGGTCAGACGGGACTTCCTCCTCGACTGACATTTGATTCTCCCCACAGCGCCGCAGAAACAGAAATGAACAGGTGTACCAGGTGAGAAGCACTTTTTCAAACAACAGGGAACATTAACACTTGATTTTCACCATTTAGGAGTTACAGTACGTCAATCTTACAAACTGCTGGACCAAGTTGTATGAAGTCTGCCAGTCATCAAGCGATCCTTGATTGGGCTGTCCTTGAGATTGTCATTTAAACTTTATAGCTAAGCAGTATAGTGGCCAAAAAAGTTTAGTTGAAGTGCCAGTAATCCTTCTGTTTGCTTGAATATATTTCCAAAAGTATTTAAAACATGTAAAACAATACATAGATATTTTATGCTTGTTTGTGAGAAGTTTGGTAAGAATTGATTTACCTATTTCAAATACATGTGCTTAATATCTTATAGAATATTCAGACTTGCGCATTAAACATAATGACTGTTACCATCAGCCATGGTATATAGTGCAAATAATAACTGGATTTGGGTCATTTCTCCCTCCCAGGGTCTGAGCACCGCCACCAAGGACACCTACGACAGCCTGCACATGCCGCAACTGCCACCACGCTAAGAAACGGCAGGGTGACCTTTGACCTTAAGACCCCCTGACCTTTCCATGCCGGCACAATGACCAATCCCTGGCTCTCACAGTAGAGTGCAGCTTTCTGTTCTATGTTGCTGGGCAAAGTCCATTCCTTCCAGCAGCAACAGTGTGCCCAGTTTTATCATATAAAAAAATGAATTACATTCATTGGCCCATTGGCAAATAAACAATTTCAGCCAAGTGAACCAAAACTCCGCTAAATTTTAGGTGAATTTCAGTTCGGGTCAATTACTGCCAATTTCCTCCCCAAACACCAATAATTTTCAGCCTTTTCACATGAATGTGAAAAATGTATTTTGAAAGGCAGCCCCCCCCCCGCCATGTATTGCTATTTAAATTATTAATATCACAGTCCAAACCAGGTTTAAACCTGGCATGTCCAATCGTATCCAGAAACAGGGCCAGTCGGGGTGCACCACGCCTGAATTAACTATTTAACTAACCATGGCCTTCAATCAAGACCAAGTAGAACCAGGTGTCTCAGCGCTGGGCTAGAACACAAACCTGCATCCACACCGACCCTTTTCGGGTAAGACTGGACACCACCGGTTTAAACGCTTTTTGTTCTGGGGAGTGAAGCATTTAAAGGTTGAAGATGATGATTATGGGGACTATTACTCTCCATTACACCAAAACCTGGTCCTCTTACTGTCCCTTATACTGGACTGCCTGAGTTTTGAAGCGTATCAGAGTAAATGGGGGGTAAGAATCTAGCAAAAGCTCCATGTTTATACAGCAAGCATTTTTTATAGGCCGGTTGTAAATAAGTTGCACAAATAAGCTCAATCATATTGGGGGGGGAGGGGGGGGGGAAGCTTTCGGCTCATTCAAGTTGTTGTAATTTTCTCAATGTGACGTGTAGAAATTAAATAAAAATGCTTTTAGCCATTTAAACAAAATTCTCTCTTGAATGAATCAGGAGTAGATGTGTACAAGATAAATGCATTAATTAGCTTTTTACCATGAGGTATTTATTCTGGGCCTTTATCAAGCGATCAGTATCATAACATTAGGAATGTCATGTGTTTTACAATTCACATACACTCTACATCACACACGTGCGTGCACACACACACACACACACACATTTACATATTACATATCATGAAATAATCTAAAGAACGTAAAATAGAATAAGAGAATAAGTATGAGTGAAGAGATTTAAATTTGGAGTGCAGGATTGGGATGCAACAAAGTAATTTAACACATTACAATGTTAAAACACTTGGAAAACGGTTTAATGATGTTTACAACAAAAAAGTACTGTACAGTTACAGTAAGATTCTTTATATATATATATATATATATAAAAAAACAAAATAAAATAGAAACCAAAAAAATACAGCAGATGAATGCATCTACACAAATCTACCATATATACGGATTCACAAAAAATGTCTACAAAATCTGTTAGAACTAAGCCACCTTGTCTCTTTAGACAGAGATCACGGATGTGTCCCCACAGCAACCAAGAAGAGAGCCACCAACCCATGGGTCAACAACATGGATGGTTACCCCCTCTTACAGCTAGTGTGATCCAAACACTCGCCACTTACCGCATCACCATGACAACAATGAGGACTACAAGGCCGAGTTTTGAAAAAGAAAAAAAAAAAAGGAGTAGTTTATTAAAAAGAATAATAATAAAAATAAAAAAGGGACACATTCCATCAGCCCAAACTGTAGTGGGTGAAAAGTTTTACTTTTAGAGATGCACATCTTTTTGAAACCTACGATAAAGTAATATGTACACGTTATTTTTTTCATTCATTTTTTATTTTTATTTTACCAGTATTTAAAACCATGATAACTGGGCAGTGAAACAGATATCACATACATTGAGACACACCCAAAACATACAAAAATACTATTTTATACCTACCAAGAGTAAGACAGTTTTGTATTTAACTCCATGCCATGACAAAAAGAGCAATACACCAAACAAACAAGTAGTTTAAAACGACACAAAACCTTTTTTTTTTCCTTAATTATCCCAGAAAAATATCAAAATATACATCTAAGCTTTGGAATTACTGAGGTTAGGTCTAATGCAGGTGCTGGGTTCTGTCTCTTAATACACGGGCTGTTGGGTTAGAGAGTCATCTTTGGTATCTGCGTCAGGCGAACGTTAATATTTGGATTTTTGCTTTGGAATAGAGCTTGTAAAGATCCTACAACCCCCACTTAGACTTAAAAAAAAGAAAAAAAAGAAAAACAAAAAAGTGTCAAATCCATTTACCGACGTGCTAGGACATCCAGACTCAGTCCACACAGGGTTGAGGGATACGATGCATAGTCGCACATTATAACAGTGTCGTATGAAATAGGGAACAAAACAAGAGACATAAAATGAAACCCAAAAGAGAGAGAGAGAGAGAGAGAGAGAAAGAGACAGAACGAGGAAGAGATCATAGTGACAACAGACAGAAACAGTGAATCCTGAGCGATGGCTATGCACCCAGGTCTCCCCCTCAGTGTGTATTAATAAACGTCACCCAGCCCACAAAGGGTTAATATAAGCGCCCGACAGAGTAGTCCACGGCGACGCTCCCGTCCCTGCACAGCCACGCCCGGCGGCCCTCCGGCAGGTGCGCCGGCACTCCGGCTCCGCCTTAACAGTGATGCACACCCACCTGCTTTACCTGTAGACAGGTGAGAGCACCGGAGAATACAGGAGCATATATATATATGCTTTATGTACACACGCACGCACGCGTGGTCAGGAGTGCCGTGTCGGTGGACAGATGGCACTGCGGTTCTCGGTCAGGTGCAGCGTACCTGCCCAGGTGCTAGCATATTCTCTGTGTTACAGTAGAGGGGCGAGGCAGGACTGGAGATGGCTTAGATACAATCATTGACAAGTCTTTGGTTTTCCCCGAGGGTGTGGGCGGGGCCAGGGAGAGACAGAGCTCACACCTCTCTCATCTACATTCACAATCAGCAGGGAAGCCGCTCGCAAAGGATTGTCCAAAATCATAACAAAATGGCAGGATGGGGAGGGGGGGGGGCTCTTTTGAGCACAGCGTGCCTAAGCAGTTTTGGTACTGTGCAGAAAACTCCGCAAAAGAACAGAATCGGTCCAATCAGAAATAGGATTTAAAAACACAAGGATGCTGGGGAGTAAAAAAGTGTGTAGATATTCTGAACGGCAGCGTTCCCTTTTAAAGCAGACATTCGTGAGCGTGTTTGTTGAGGCTGTCTCCCCTGACGACCCCCGGGCGGGGCCCTGCGCCCCGTCCCACCCGCAGGTATACACTAAACGGACGCCCGTAGACTACTCCGGCGGGATCGTTTTTTTTTGTTTTTCTTTTTTCTTCTCTTAAAAAGGATTAAAGCAAGTTTACTCAGTCTCGAGTCAGAAATGAGGTATACAACAGCTTCCTTTACCCCCCCCTCCCCCCTCCCCCCCCGCCCTCACCCCCACCACCCTCCTGCTCTCCCCAGGCTGTGGCGGAACTGTGAACTGCCCCTCCCGCACCCCACCCCCACATGACAGTCCTGGCAACACAAGAGGAACTATAAGACGCCTCTCCATTTATACTGACTCACTGAAGCCTGTGACCACAAGAGGCGGCTTTTCACTGCCACCAGTGAAACGCCAACGCAAGGGCCCTTCCCACAAGGGTTAATGCTATTGGTTATTCTCCTGCCACTCACAGTGACAAGGGCAAGGCCCCCACAGACTTCTGACGAGCTAATTCTGAGCCAGCTTTGACATATCTACATCGTCTCATTTTTCTTCTTTTAATTTAGGGGGGAAAAAAAAAAATACAAATTTAAAAGACATCTCATCCTCCCCCTCTGTATTTCTCCTAATGAAATTTTTTTCCTCCTCTATAAAACATTTCCTAGCAAGTGCTTTCCATACACAGTTCCATTTTTCCACCAGTCCTACAAAACCACAATACAAGAGATTTCTCTGGCAAATCAGTCGACCATCACCAGGAATCACTGCTCCACCAGTCACATGCCTACTGGAGTTATATGCAAGGATTTACCCTCACATCTCCCACAAACATGCGGACCATTCCCCACATACACACACACACACGCTGAAACTCACAACTTTTGAACACCTGCCATTTTGTCAGCTGATATGTACCAAATGAAACGCAAGCGACTGTGTGCACGTGAACGAGCACGTTTAGAACTACATTTCATGAACACTGGAAAAAGATACAAAAGACTTGAAGAAGAGCTGTGATAAATCACACAAGCCAGTGATCTTGCTCCCTCTTGTGATGCAAATCAATAAATGCATAAACGAATAATAAAAAAAATTAAATGATTGTTAACCACTTATTTAAAAAAAAAAAAAAGCAAGTCATGCACAGAAGTAGTACCAGCAAGAGAAATACAAGCAAAAATAAGCGTTTAAGATCGGGTGCTTTTGAGTTGTTCCCTAGGTAACTATTGTAGCAGAGTGAGTCCACCAGAAGCACCAAAGCAACCTCACCTAACCCACTGAGGGGGCGGGGCCTGAGAACAGTGCCACTCACCCACAGGCCACACCCACATAAGCAGAGGGCTGGGGTTATAGTTTTTGGTCTCTACAGAATTTTAGCATTGCTCTCATAAAAAAAGGAAGTCAAAAGTTTTGCATTTTTGTCTTCTAGAGAATAAGCATGACAAACCACTACATTCATTAACTGCTAACATACCCATTCAGAAATAAAAACTATCGATAATAATCATAATATTTACGTATGAGAATACACTTATATCAAAGAATTAAAAAAAACACCTTTCCCCAAATTTTATGAATTCATTCAAGATATATTTTTTTGTAAGTTCCTGGACTGACACGACACGCTAACTAGCAGCATACCGCACGTGCCCAGTTCAGGGACCTGGGAAGTAACATACACTGGGCCGCCTGCAGTGCACTGTAGGTGTGCAGTCACCCAAAACCTGCTCCCAGGTAGCCTGCAGACACACCTGCTTTGGCAAGCAGGGCTGCAAAAGAATCATTACGCATAACCAGAAATCACTCCAGAAACATAGTAGTACTAGTTGTAGTAGTAGCAGTAGTAGTAGTAATAGTAGTAGTAGCATTTTTCTCAGTATCGTTTACTAAAAACAGCATCTTTTTTTTTTGTTTTTTGTTTTTTTGTTTCCTTAAAAATGCACAGCAAAGTCACACAAATAATCGACGGTTCTATTACTGTCTATTAACGAAAACAATGTAGTTTCGTTTCGCTTAAAGTGAACCTTATTTGCTTAGAAGTGCCACTGAGGTATTTAATGAAAGTAACATGATTTTTTTTTTTTATTAAAATGAAAAAATAAAAATAAAAATGAAACGTAGATGAAAAAGCATGCAGGAGGGCCTTGCTCTGGTCACACTGGCAGGGCTTGGCCGCTTGATCCATCGAGTCTTGCGCTGGCTAACGGTGCTAAATGATCGGGTGTAGCACAGCTCTATCTGGGCTCACACACACACTGGGGATCTGTGGGGAGATGGGGAAGGTCCTACTAATACTCTGATTGACAGATTGTAGTTGTTGAGGGGGGAGAAAACAAAAGGCGCCTCACACTACTTCGGATATCAGAACTAAATCGGGGCCAGGTGACCTGGTCAGAATCTGCGCAAAATGCTCATCTAAAAGTGATGCGTCGCTCAACAATCTGATCCCCAGACCCGAGACCGGTATTTAATTTTATTTTATTTTTCTCCTCGATGCAAGTATCACTCACAAGCCCGCCAGAGAGCATGACACAAAAATCATGAGGGGTAAAAAAAAAATTTACAAAAATTTTAAAAAAGGGAAAAGTAATAACTGTAAATAAGGTGAGGGAGGAATATTTGAACATAGCGTGTGTAAGGTTAAGTAGTCAGTAGCATGCAGAACGGTGCCGGTCAGAAAGCCAGTCACACAGACGCACGCTTGCTGCCACAGCAGCTAGAGAGAGTAACACTTTGGTTAAAGCTTTGTTAGATGGCTGATAACAGGAAGAAAGAAAAAAAAACAGCCCCACTATGATTCATCACTACAGTTTCTACTGCCATAAACACGGACGTGTTAGGAAAAAATAAAATAAAATAACAAAATCTGGCATTTGAAACAAGCAAGAGGGGGGAAAGGCATGCAAAAATTGTTTTTTAGAAAAATAATAATAATAATTCAGGCACACAAAGACAACACCCAGCCACACCCCTAACCCAAACAACTTTCAAAATAAAACACAAATATATTAATTTCATGATCACAGAAGGGTTGCAATTAATCTGCTCTTTTTTTCCCCCAACTAAAACCCAAATGATAAAGACTAAAGCTTTTCAGAAATCCTCCTAAGGTGTGTTCATACGGGGTGACTCCTACACCCCACATACACCCATTTCTCCTCCGTATCTATTTGGTTAATTCGGTGTACCCCCCCCCCCCCACCCCCACATATACAGGCATCGATGAGCAGAACAAGGAGGGTCGTTATTTCCGCACCTCAAGGGAAATCAAATGTAGTCAGTCTTTGGAAAGGATCATCAAAATATTGCATTATCATCATCTTCTGTTCTAAAGAAAGCCCCTATTAATAACTGAAAAATTATTTATGCTATGCTACAGTAATAATATACAGCAATAGTTTTAAAGATTTTTGGTATATCTGATTATAGGCCTGTCAAACATAAAAGAAAATAAAAAAGACACTATCATTAAAAGAACTCTCAAAAAAAAAAAAAAAAAAATAGAGTCAAACGTTTCCTAATATTACTTTCCCAAAGCAAGCAGACCGCAGTTTTCTAATCCAGTTTTTGGTACAGACACTGTGCACATGTAGGAGAAGTTTCACAATAACAGAAAGTGTATAAAACAGCCCCAACATCAACCACTACATAATTCAAAGAGAGCTCCTGAAACATCACCACGACTATTCTGATTGCCATGACATGTTCTGTCACTGCAGGCCCCCGCCCACCCCCCACCCCCTCAACCAATGAGACCAGGGCCCCGGGCCGTGTGACACACAGCACCGAGGCAGGCCCCTCAGAAACAATACCAACTCGCAGAATGTGCAGAGAATTCCCAGCCTGAAATTCCAGGTCTTCACATTCGCTAAAGCTATAAGCACCCCCCAACCTCCTGCCCCCCCAGTCTCATTTTGCCCCCCTTTAAAGCTCTTAATATTACTAAAGTATTTCGATCAGTGTAGTCTGTAGTTCATATCTAGACATTAAACTATACAAATGGCTGCAAAAATCAGTGTTTCAAACAGAGACAGACAAATATTATTAGAAAGCCAGCCCAGTTGCATGATTCGCTTACAGCAACGCAGGTTCAGTCAGTTATCACAAATATTAAAGCCTTCTAACCGTCATTGTAATTGTTATCAGGGCTATACCAACGTAAAGCTAAATACCACTCTGAGAAGGTTCACAAATGCTCACCTGCTTAAAAAAAGAAGAGACAAAACAAAACGCGCGTGCGTGTCTGTAAAATACAGCAATTAAGACAAAAACAGAACAGACCACACACGCAGAAAGCCTCTGTGCCGTTTCAGTCAGAAATCTGATATAAACAGTGTGATGGCCTCAACACCAGACCCGTCAGTAAAGTAAAAATCACAGACACTAAAACTACAGAACAGCCATTAAAATAAAAATAAAAAATAAAAAGAAACAATCATGTGATAGTGAATCTTAACGTCATTAGTAAGAGAACTCAGTTGATAAAAAGTCTTATCGCACTTTTTTGGTTAGAATAATTTAAGTTAGTTTCAAGAGGCAGTCCTGGAGAGGAAAAAGGAAACGGGGGGGAAAAAAAAGAAGAAATATATTTTTTTAAAATAGTCAAAATAAGGTTTTCTGTGATCTTCAGAAGGTGGCAGGACTGCACCCAGAGCTGCACTGTCCGGTCCAACCCGACCCGGGCTCAGGGGACCACGGTAACTGCCCTCTGCAGAAAGACCTCCTGGTCCCCTCACGATAATGACAGCGACTGGTGAGCACTGCCACACCAAAGGTCACACCAGGGGGAGAGAAAAACCAAAAGGAACCACGCGCCCCCCTCCAATCACAGCCCTGTCTGAAGTAAAGGGCATTGACAGGGGCGCAAAAAAAGAAAAAAGAAAGGAACAAAAATCCTCTTTATCAGTGTTTTTTTTTCCTCTTTTTGGTGGCAGCAAAATGATTAAATAAATGATAATGGAGGGGAGGGGTTAAGGATATGAGTGGGCGTGGCCTTGAGTTCACTGGGCCTTGGAGGCTGTGGTGATGGTTGTGGCGGGCACGTTCGCCGTGGTTACCACGCTGTGGTGCGCCTCGCCGTGGGCGGCGGTGGTGGTCACCAGGTTGAGGGCCCCGCCCGCCCCTCCGGCCCCGCCCGCCGACACCAGGCTGACCGGGTTGCTGGTCAGCAGGGACAGGTTCTGGGGGTTGAGGAACAGGGGCGCGGTCACCAGGTTCGGGGTGCTCCCCGCGCTGGTGCTGGCGAACAGGAGGTTCCCGCTGCCGTCCAGGGAGGTGATGGGAAGGGTGCCGCCCGAGGCCAGCGCTGCGGGAGAAGAGCAGGACACGGCATCCGTGAACACCGCTGAACAACGGACAGGACCTGCTGCCACATCACCCGCCACGGACCACAGAACCATAGAAACTACATCACAACAGCCTAGAGATTTGCCAAGGGCTGTAAAAGACTAAAAACTACCAGTGTAAATGCATGCATTTGTTCAGACAGAAGGGCACTACTGGCTCTGATAAGCAAAGGGTAATTAGATAGCTGTACTTGCCGCTCCACACAGAAATACAGGGTAAATAGATAGTTGCACTTGCCGCTCCACACAGAAATAAAGAAGGGTAATAGATGTTGACTTGCCGCTCCACACAGAAATAAAGAATAAATAGATAGCTGTATAGATAGTTGTACTTGCCACTCAACACAGAAATAAAGGGTAAATAGATAGTTGTACTTGCCACTCAACACAGAAATAAAGGGTAAATAGATAGCTGTATAGATAGTTGTACTTGCCACTCAACACAGAAATAAAGGGTAAATAGATAGTTGTACTTGCCACTCAACACAAAGGGTAATAGCTGTATAGATGTGATGCCCTCAAAGAAAGGTAAAAAGCTGTAGAGTTGTACTGCCAACACGAATAAGGTAAATAGCTGTATAGATAGTTGTACTTGCCACTCAACACAGAAATAAAAGGTAAATAGATGGTTGTACTTGCCGCTCCACACACCTTGAATGGTGGCAAGGGTGCTGTTACTCATCAGAGCGGGACTCAGGGCGCTGCCCAAGGCCCCAGGGGCCAGGCTCAGCAGGGCCCCGCTGTACAGACAGACAGACGGACGGACGGACGGACAAACAGACGGACAGACAAGGGACATTACAGACTGACGTCAGAGGAAAGGAACCCGCCACACCACCGCTTGGCCTCCAAGACAGACAGGAAGTGTACCGCTAACATGGAAGTGTGCCCATGCGCTACGCCTCGGTATTGTGGTGAGCAGTGGAGGTGAGAAAGGCTGCGGTTCGATTCAATGCAGCCTTCCCTTTGACCGACATTAGCTACAGGTCAGCTACACCACAGTTAGGGCTAGAGGCCTTTCCACCAAAGCAGCCCTCCCTCGGCTCCCTGACTCCCATAATACTGGCCAACGTCAGGAATTATAGCAGGCTATCATAATGTAGGCATGATTATCCTGTAAATCCGAAAAAAGGAACCGTTGCAGTCTCTAAAATACAGAATCACAAGCACTGGGATTGGAGAGATGAGCGAAATGCTGAATCATTAATAAATGATTTCCTGAGTGAGTATGTTAAGCAGGCGCTGCGAATTTGAGAGGGGTGTGTGTGGAGCCTCACCCAGGGGCGAACTGCGAGGACGCCATGAGGCCCGGGCTGAGTCCGGCCGCCGCCGCCATGGCCGCCAGGCTGGCGCTGGTGGGCAGCTGGGCGCCCTGGAGCGCGGCCGAGAGCCCGGGGGCGGTCACCATCACCTGCCCCGCCCCCAGCGCGGAGGCCAGCGAGGACGGCGCCTGCGTCACCACGGCGTGCTCCGCCCCCCCGCCCGACTCCGCCCCCGTGGTCTGGAGCGCCGCGGACGACGGGCTGAGCGAGGGCGTGGTCACCACCGAGGTCGCCAGGGGCGCGGTGGAGATGACGGACGCCGTGTTGGTGGTCATCGGCCCGATGGTCGTGCCTGGAACAGACGACGCCCATTTCAGTCGCGCCTGAGGATCGTAAGCGTGCGGCGGCAAACCAGGAGCGGGCCAGGCCCAGGGCGGGGCATCCTGCTGAAGCCCCGCCCATTAAATGCTGCTCGAAGGCCTGGCCTTGTGGATCCCCCGCCCACGCCCCAAACTGCCACTGAGGACACTGAGGTCATGTCCTAGGTATTTTTCCCCATGCCCACTCCTAAAGCATGTGCTTAATTTCATTCTTTAGTGAAAACATCAGTTGCGATTCATTTAGGAGGTGAATGAATGGTCCCTAATATTTTCTCAAATTTAAGCCAAATCTAGAGGCTTGTGTACATCACTTACACCCTCCTATCCTCAATTAAATGAACAAATTAAAAGAGGGGAAAAAGCATACCTCAGCCTAACCCCCCCTACTCCACCCCATCTCCAGAGTCTGGTGACCTTGGTATTTTTTAGGTCCTGGTTATGCCCCTGCCTCCACCCCAAGAACCCTTATTTCATAAAAATGATTAAAAGTGAAAATATTTGGACCAACATCCCCTTTGAATTAATTTCCCTGGATCCTGAGGTCCTGTGAACCTGTAACAGTGCAGCAGTGACATTTTTAATAAGACTTCTTCCTCCTCAGCTCCTTCCACGAAGGGGGGGGGGGGGCAGCCTGTACCCCACCAGGGGCACGTCACGGGGGACACGAGGGGCAGATATTGCACAGCATATCATCAACCCCGCCAGTGTGTGAGGAGAGTAGCGACAGCGAGGCCATAGACCACACACTGCAGAAAAAAAGGCTGTCTTAACAAGCATTTCAGTCTTGTAATGAGACTTAAAACCTTATTCTTCTTCTCTCAGGTAGACGATAACAGCTTGGTTTAAATAACTTTTCGCCTGGTTAGTGAGATTGTCTAAACCAGAGTCTCAAAATGAGTCAAGCCGTGTCACCTTACTGGCAATCTTTTGGTCTCGTTTAGCAAAAACAGAAATAAGATTTTAAGACTAAAACCACTCGTTAAGATTTTATTTTTGACTCATTTTTTCGGTTTTCGTGACACGGGGCACGCCGCTCCCCGCCGTACCTGTGAAGCCGAGGCTGGTGACGGCCGTGCTGGTGAGAGGCAGGATGGGGTTTACAGTCAACGTGGTCGGTGTGTTACTGGTCACAAGGCTCGCCGTGCTGGGGACCTGGGGGCAGGGAGCAGAGGCGGAGCTTCAGAGGCAGACCGCTGCACGCAGTTTAACGCTACTTTCATTTTCACAGGCCGATTCTTATCTTTATCTTTACTAGCAAGGTCTATCTTTAGCGAAGAACGGTGGCAGCGCAGTGTCTGAACAGTGACAGCACAGTGCCTTTGGAAAGACAAAGTTAAGATGCAGGATTTAACTCTTCAAATATGGGATTAGAATGTTAACTGAATGTTATAATGCTGATGTAACAATCACTACTGGTAACTGAAGAGTTCTAGAATGCTGACGTTAAAAAAAAAAAACATTCCAAAGACCTGCTCTTCAAAGGGTTATATAGTGCCTTTGGCAGAGTTTTGAATGGCAATGATCGATATACAAATAAAGTCACAAGACAGGCAGATCGCAGAAAGGAACTGCCGGGTCAATTAAAAACGAATGCTTTTCATTGGATTCCGGTCATGATGAATACTCAATGCCAGAACCGCACCGAGCCCCTGTCAGTTTCCCCAGATAAATGTTATTACTCAAGGAGCAGACAACATTTACACAGGCAACACTGAGTGCAGAGCGCACATTTCTCATGTAAAAGAGCAGAGGGAGGGGAGAGAAACTGAAGCTCAATTGATGGGGTTTCCATGGCTTTGAGTGAAACACACTACTGGGCTCCACGCTAACATTTTGACCCAGCTGAAGAATTTAGGAGCACACCAATTGACCAGATTGATCACATCAATTTTCAGGAGCTAATGCTCTGCACTATCGAGGCAAATGGGGAGAAGGTAGCTTTGAATGGGGGAGCGTGGCTGGGGGGGGGGGTGAACAGTACCATGGGGGCGGTGGGGGAGAAGATTGCTTTGATGGGGGTGCTGTTGGCACTGCTGCTGGGGGGGTTGATCCGCTTCTCCTTCTGCCGGCGGTTGCAGAACCACACGCGGATCACCTCCTTCTTTCAGCGTCCGCGACATGTGTTCCTCAGTGGTTTGTTCTGCTGAATGGCAAAGAGACAAGCTAGTTTACCTCCTCAGCAGGCTAGCCCTGCTCTGAGATAGCCAGTAGGGTACCACACCACTACATCCATTCACAGCAAAAGATCTACGTCCTAGGGTTCACCACCCTAACAAACACACTCATTCAACAGCCCAAGATCTACCGATCCTGTAGGGTTTCACCCCAACCCTAAACAAAAGACACATCCATTCACAACTAAAAGAGATCTACCGTCCTGTAGGGTTTCACTCTAACCCCAACAAAACACATCTCATTCAACAGCTAAAGATCTACCATCCTGTAGGCTTTCACCTCAACCCTAACAAAGCACACCTCATTCAACAACTAGAGGACTCCTTGAGCTGCCATCAGATGTGATAAAATATAAGGGTAAAAATTAAAACCTCCAGGAACGGGACAGGGCAGCCCTGGTCCAGAGGGTCCG
The DNA here is from genome assembly GCF_018555375.3 of Anguilla rostrata. Classification (NCBI taxonomy): domain Eukaryota; kingdom Metazoa; phylum Chordata; class Actinopteri; order Anguilliformes; family Anguillidae; genus Anguilla; species Anguilla rostrata. The sequence goes on from NC_057947.1 coordinate 28,143,751, forward strand.
GTACGCTAATCCCGGACGGTCCTGGCCCGTTGCGAACTTTACCGCCTCGGACTGCTCGGGCGGGAGAATGACAGCCCCAATATTGTTCAAATGACCCCGGGATGGCTCCACGGCCCCCTCAGGAGCCCCCCCCCCCCCCCTCGCCCCTTTATTGCAGGCCAAAAGGCGACCGGCACACCTTTTATTAACCTGGGCGTCCCGGCGACAGGAAGTATGGCTCACCTCCAGAAAGCTCTTCTCTAAGGCCACTCTGATGTTGGTCTCGATGCTGGTTCTCTTCTTGCGGCGGCGATTGAGCCCTTCCAGGCCCAGGGGGGAGGAGCCCAGGGACGACGGGCTGGTCATCGCCTGGTCAGACGTCAGATTCTCTGCGTGCACAGTGGGGACGAAGCAAAGGGAGAAAAATAAAGACCTGGGTATGGAAGCGCACATTCACACGCGCACACACACACATAATCGTATGTACGCGCATACAATCACGCGCACACACACACACACATAATCGTATGTACGCGCATACAATCACACATAATCGTATGTACGCGCATACAATCACACGCACACACAATCACACACACACAATCACACACACACACACACACACACACACACACACAATCACACGTACCTATACGCGCACAATTACATGCACAGTCGCACCCTCCCTCCCTCCCTCCCTCCCAGTGCTGTTCACTGTTCAAACAACCAACATAATAGCAAAAACAGGCTTAGCAGAAATTGCTAAGGAAAAAAGCACTGTGTTTGAAGACCCGGATCTTTTTGGGTTGTGCCCCCTCCCCCCATCTCTAGGACAGAGAAAGTACAAACCTGCATCATTGAGCCACTTCTCCAGCAGCGGTTTGAGCTTGCACATGTTCTTAAAGCTCAGGTTGAGGGCCTCGAAGCGGGAGATGGTGGTCTGGCTGAAGTCGTTGCCGTACAGTTTGCCCATGGCGAGGCCGACGTCCCCCTGTGGCAAACGGAGAAGAGGCGGGGCGTCGAACGGCAGCACAGCAGCCCCTCTTCAAAACGCGACCCATCCCCATCACCAAACCCGCTCCTCTCACCCTCCCCTCCCCGCCCCGACCCGCCTCTCTCACCCTCCCCTCCCTGCCCCGCCCCGCCTCTCTCACCCTCCCCTCCCCGCCCCACTACCATCCCTGGTTAAGGTCAGATTCAGTCACATTATTGCTGTATCTGCAATACAGCACTCCGTTAATGCACCTGCGCAGGAGTACTGTGGTCTCGCTGTTGAACTCTATTTGCAACGGTCACCGAGTGAAATTGTTCTGGCACAGCGCAAACAAGAAAATAAAACAGTTGTCGTTAGTGAGTCAACAGCGGTAGCAGAGTATGTGGACTAATACTACCAAAACAAGCAAATCAGCCAATAAAAACGGCGAAGTTGTGGTTAGCGAGTTAACATCCCCTCACCTGAGTGAAGCCCAGCTTGATCCGCCGCTGTTTGAAGGTCTTGGCGAACTGCTCCAGCTCCTCCAGGTCACTGGGCTCCTCCAGACTGGGTGTGTCGATGCGCTTTGGTGTCGTCTGGCTGTGCGGAAGTGTCTGGATGGGCGTGGCCGCTATCGTGCGCGTGGGTGTCGCTGGCTGCGGGCGAGACGGAGCGCACCTCAGCCGTCAGTCACCGTGCCTTACCTGGCCCTTAGCGTCCTTAAGCTTGTTGTAGTTATTATATATCAGAGACCACGCACAAACAGATTTACCACAGAGAACAGAGGCTCTGTACCAGATTCAGCCAACGGCTAATTTCCATCTGGGCAGACAGATGTAAAAAGTGGTAATATAATACAAAATGCACAACATACCAAAAAGCAAATTTGCATTACAGTGGGATTACAACACTGCGTGCTTTATAGCGGGATTATGGCACTGCGTGCCTTATAGCGGGATTATGGCACTGTGTGCTTTACGGCGGGATTATGAGCGTGGCGGGCTCCTGACCTGTGTGGTGAGGGTGATGCTTGGCTGAGTCTGCAGGAGGTTGGCTTGGCTTTGAGGTAGTTGGGTTAGCAGGTTCTGGGCCTGCAGAAGACCTGCGAGGGGGGACAGAGAGGAGAGCGCGCGTCAGACAGACGGGAGGCAGAGGAGGACTGCGACGCAAGCACGTGCGCGGCGGCGGTTGCCACGGCGACGGCGGCGCACGTACTCTGCTGCCCCTGCGGAGTCTGCGAGATGATGAAATGCGCCGGCTGCAGCTGGGTTGCGATGGGGTGGCCCGGCTGCACCAGCACAAACTGCTGCAGGTTCAAGTTCTGCTGCTGCAGCTGTTGTAGGTCCTCCGAAGCACAGGGGGGAGAGAGAGAGCGACGCATGTTACTACAGAACAGCTGTACAGACAAAAACACCGCTGTGGGCACAACGCTTACACAATGTAACAGGTACAGTGAAACACGATTGTGCTCCAAGCTTATAGCCACGAGCATGCACATTTATACAAGTATAATACAGCTAGCCTACATTACGTGTAGAACAATGAATACCACCTATACTACCATACAGGCTGATACAAATGGCAATAGGGTTCACCAAACGGAGACCTATGCTTAGTCCATCAGGGATAGTGTAGTACAGTAATACATAAGGGATGGGGTAGTACAGTAGTACATAAGGGATGCAGCTGCACAGCAGTGCATAAAGGATGGACTAGTACAAGTAGTACATGAGGGATGGCGTAGTATAGTAGTACATAAGGGATGGACTAGTACTGTAGTACATAAGGGATGGGGTAGTATCGTAGTACATAAGGGATGGACTAGTACTGTAGTACATAAGGGATGGGCGCTACTACAGGTAGTGATCATAGGATGGGTGAGAGAGGAGGTACATAGACGGCGCTCTTACAGGCGTGATCTGGATGGGCTGAGAGAGGGGGATCTGGGTGATGGGCGTGGCTGCTGAGGCAGAGATGGTGGCTCCCGTGGTGTTGTTCTGCTGGCTGGCTGAGTGCTGCACGGCTGCAGCGAGGAGCTGGGCCTGAGCCTGCTGAATCAACAGCTGCTGCTGAGCAGGAGTCAGGGTCAGCTACGGACAGAGAGAGAGAGAGAGAGGGATCACCAACCAGTCAGAAAGAGAGAGACATCAACTGTCAGAGAGAGACATCGCCAACTGTCAGAGAGAGAGAGAGAGAGAGACATCACCAACCAGTCAGAAAGAAAGAGACATCACCAACTATCAGAGAGAGAGAGACATCACCAAACTGTCAGAGAGAGAGAGAGACATCACCAAACTGTCAGAGAGAGAGAGACATCACCAACCGTCAGAGAGAGAGAGAGAGAGACATCACCAACTGTCAGAGAGAGAGAGATCACCAATAATCAGCGAGAGACCCATCGGCAACAGTAAGAGAGAGAGTGAGAGAAAGGCTAGAGAGAAGGAGTCAGTCAGCTAGAAAGGGAGACAGTTGAGGAACAGAAAAATTTATGGAAAATGTACAGATGAAATCATATTCCCACTGTGGTCAAGTAGGAATAGTAATGTTGTCTTTGCATGAAGCATGGATTCTCTTGCACCCCTCCTGATGGAACAATTTATCATCACGGCTGTCTCCGAATAGCAACCCTGACAATGCATGAACAGAAATATGCTTTCCCATTGCTTACCTGGATAACCCATTTCTCTTCACCCATTCGCACACTGAAAACTCCCACAACCCTCATTTCAGGGGCGTCGCATTCAAATCCTGGAGGGCCGCAGTGGATGCAGGTATTTGTAGTTTCCCTTCAATCAGCAGCCAAATAAGCACCTGAGAGCAAGGTGGGTGGGTCCTTGGCCAACCAACGACTTAAATGAATCTCTGGTGCTGAAAAAGCATCCCAAACCAGCGTCGTGGAAAAACAACCACCAGGTCAGAGGGATGATTCTTTAACAAATTCAGCGCTTTATTCCAATGACCGTCACAAACCTCTACCTTTCACAAGGCAAGTTCACTGAAGGCAGACGATTACAGAAGTTATACACTCCTGGGCAAAAAAAAATGAGCCAAGCCCAAAATAGCAAAGTATTAAGCTTTTAATGGTCTCAACAACAAATCACTGGTCAGAAAATTAGCAAGACTTAAACAAATGCACTCCTGAGACCTCCTGTGCCACCACTTGCTCGTTTACTTGCTGCAGTGAACTGTTTGGGGAAAAGCTAGAAACAGGGAAATTCACTTATACAGTAGACAAATTAACATAATGTCAAATAAAAGAGTCATGTTTTGTATTTGGTTGCATATCATTTGCATGCCATGACTTCCTGATGTCTGTGACCTATCAACATCATCAGAGTCTGGATATCTTATTTTCAGGTTGTCCTACAAGCAATACAAAACCTCTTTGCATTTGAATGGATCTCTAAGGAAATTGGGGGGGTGGGACTAGATTCAGCTGTAAATTATGCTGAAATTATGGAACACATTTGTTGGCTGAATGGCTTTAAGTCATCAAGGGTCCAAGGTATCAAATGAGCCTCAAACCATCGTGCTGCTGCCAGATATGCAGTAGATACTACAAGCATTGTTTCTCCTGAATATTTTTTCTATTGAGTTCAACAGTCATGGCATGCAAATGATATGCAACCAAATACAAAACATGACTCTTTCACATTATGTTAATTTGTCACCTGTATAAGTGAATTTCCCTGTTTCTAGCTTTTCCCCAAACAGTTCACTGCTGCAAAAGTAAACGAGCAAATGGCGGCACAGGAGGTCTCATGAGTGCATTTGTTTAAGTCTTGCTAATTTTCTGACCGATAATTTGTTGTTACGACCATTAAAAGCTTCATTTTTTGCCATTTTGGGCTTGGCCCTTTTTTTAATTTTGCCCAGGAGCGTACATACCCCTCCTAAGGGGGAAGATTTTTAGTAGTGGGAAAAATGACATAAATCTGCACTTGTAAAGATGTGGGAAAACGGAAACAAGCTTTCTTGATCTCATTAGTAGCTGTGCGAGGGGAGGAATTCTCTTATTAAACGCAGCGTCAGCTGCTCTCCCTCAACAGATGAAAGCCTGTGTCTGCTAGCCGGTCTCGTTTATACAAGGAGCCAGAACACCCTGAAATATTTATATTATACCTGGTGTTGCAGGAATTCTCCCCTTATTAGTGCATTTATGAGCCATTACGAGAAGAACAGTCTTTCATCTCAATTAAATTCCAAGGCAGCGTTCACTGCGGCCCTCCAGGACTGGATCCGGACGTCGGTGAAGAATTTGTTCACCGCTGAACTTAGGAGACAGACTGCACGCAATTATTCTGCTGCAATGAGGGGTCACAGACGCATGCTCAACGCTAGAGTGCGTTGCGTTTTAAGACAGGGCTACACTCCCATGCATCGCGGCCGCATGCGACAGACACGCGTGTCCAAAGGGTTCTCGTTGGCGCATGCATGCAGCCAGTGTTCACAAGCTGAGAGCAGCATTTTTGATGCTACTGTTCTTGTGCCGGTTTCCCAGTCTGCCGATCGCTGCCAACACGACACCCCCCTGCCCCCCCACCCCTCCCCTGGCCCCCCTGGCCCCCCTGCCCCCCACCCCTCCCCTGGTCTCCCTACCCCCCCCACCCCTCCCCTGGTCCCCCTGCCCCCCCACCCCTCCCCTGGTCCCCCTGCCCCCCCACCCCTCCCCTGGTCCCCCTGCCCCCACACCCTCCCTGGCCCCCTGCCCCCCACCCCTCCCCTGGTCCACCAACACTTTCCTCGGATTCTTTTTTAGGGCCACCAAAATCGTAATGGCAGCTCTGAATACCCAGAATCCACTGCACTCACTAGGCAGGGAGATTTTTAAAAGGTGTTTAAAGTGTCACATTGGAGTGCCAGAAAATGGCCGCTAGTTCTGCAATTGCCCTGCTGGGCATCTGCATGATCAATCAACCCACCATGCTTTATTTGGAGAACCTGCAGTCCTTTAAACCCCGCTAACCATCACGATTACGCTTCGCAATTGCCAAAGGCTTCCAATCCATGAACATTTTCCCCGTCAATAGTTCCAACTGACTGACCAACAACGGAAACCCAGCACCAGACTTATGCTTTGCCTGCAGAATTCAGGCTGCAAACTGCGTGGGCAGGGACACACTGGCCATGCGACCGACATGCTTGACTTAACAACAGACCGGCGAGTTCAGCAACAGGCAGATCCTCCTCCATTCCCCCCACCAAACCCCCCCTCCACAACGCACCTGCCTCTCAGGGCCCATTCCTGACCCGTTACAGAGCGTGTGGGATTGGCTAGTTCTGTTCTTCGGGGACCAATCCCTGGCCTTCTAAAGAGCACGTGCAGTGCGACCCCGGGAGGATGGGGAAAGAGGGGTGGGATCAGAATGCCAGTGCTGACACCGCGTGACAAAGCCCAGACAGGTTAACACCGTGGTGCAGCGTGGCACTTACTCCGGCGATCTGTCCCCCGGCCAACATCAGCTGCGTCTGGGGCAGCGCCCCCTGCTGGCTGGAGGCCGGAAGCTCCCCCGAGTCCTCTGACTTAGACTACAACCAGAACACAAGGCAGAGTAAGGGCACGGGGTTTTGGGGGGTGACGTTTCTGTTGCCTGAAGGCTACAGGAGCAGTAAGTACTACACACAGCCCTTGCGTGGTGGTCGGGAACACATTTGGGGACTTGGTTGTAAAATTCTGATACAACAGCATTACAAAAGATCAATGTCACCCAAAACACCAAAAGAAAACCTTCAAAACTGTCATCTGTAACTCAAGATGCAAACAAAAGGTCTCAGCTATATCCTGCACCATTGCTTTAGAGATCACCACAGGAATTTCCACACTGTATAAAGAAGAGAAATGTTTTTTCCAGTACTCTAATAAATCTATGGACAAGAAATACACACATAACGGATAGATCCTACAAGAAAGATAAATAACTATCAGAGTGAGGTCACACTGGCAGCCACAAAGAGATTATTTACTTTCATTGGCAAAACCGCAGCTTCCAAAACTGCCAAAATGAAGGTCTGTTGTACAAACACCTTACTCGACACTGAAATGTAGAGAAGGCCAGAGCTTCCAGCCAAACATTTTCCAAATAAAAGCAGGAAAGAGAGCTTGCAATTCAGTTTTATCAGAACCTTGCACATCAGTCGTAAACCTGCACTGCAGAACCATTTTCAGCTGTCTTTCTGCAATTAAACACTATGCATCTGTCATTAAAAAGAAATACTACAACTCTGCGGATTGTTTAAACTGAGAGGGGCTGGAAAACTGAATTTTCCGGATGCATATCCCCCCCCCCCCCAAGTAAGATTTTAGACCGACAAAAAGCACATAAAAACATGGGTATGCTACACATTACCACCAACCCCTCCCTTTCAAGTCAATCTGTAACTCTGAGGGTTCTAATCTGCTGAGAAGAGGTTTATTCTATCATTTTACTTAACAGTAACTTATTCACTTAGCCCACAGGCGCGTGACTGAACTTTAGCATGGACGTCCATTCTAGCATCCACATTTGCACCTCTAAAAACCAATAAGCCTCAATGGCAACGTGTCAGCAGTGCCTGCTCCTGACAGGAAACAGGGTACAGAGGGAATGCTGGGATAGTGGAGGAAACAATGCAATACAATGGGCTGGGTCCACCCCACAATCTTCACCTCTGCAGACCTATAACGATGCTTTGGAAAGATTACTCGCCATCCTTTGTCAGGAGCTTCTGAGTGTTACAAATTTAACCTTCCAGCCTCCAACCAGAGTCCCAATACGTTGCCCACCGGAGCAATAGGGAGCTAAAGATAATACTATTTGAACAAATCACAGACATCCAAATATCCGAAAATAGTGGAAGCAATTTTCACAGAATAATGACATGCATGGATCTGAGAGGTGTGTGTGTGTGTGTGTGTGTATTTGCGCGCGCGCGTGTGTTAGCGCATCGGGGGTGGGGGGTGTTAATTAAAATCTGGATATGCGGCGCATATAAATTCTGCATAGATTTGCATATTCACCACCTGTTTCTGGGCAACTGCCGAACAGCTAATTAGCATATCGCTCCGACTCGCTCTCCTCCTCGTTCCCTGCAGAATCGTGGTGGGATGGCGGTTCAAACCTGGCCCAATATATGCAGGTAACTTTCACTCCGGGGGATATTTCTTTTATTAGGAGCTTTTGACTGAACGTCGTCCATCAATGCAGAGTCAGCTGTGTAAAATCTTTCATTTATTAATAATAAATAAATAAATAAATAAATTAATTTGGTCGGGGTTTTTGACTGGCTTGGTGAAGGTGCCACAATCACAGGCTGGGCCTTAAAAGCGTCAACATCATAGGTTCAAAGGCTGCTTTACTCCGTTATCCAACTGTGACTGGTAGTCCACAGTGGCAGATCGCTCCTGGCTGAAAGTGCAGAATGAGAAGCGCCAATGCCCGTGCCTGAATGCGCTCATCACCGTGTTCAATGGGACACACCCGTAAGCTCCGCCCCCTGCGCTTATCTCCGTGTTCATTGGGACACACCCTTAAGCTCCGCCCCATGCGCTTATCTGACTCTGAATTTGCCTCGACTGCCGAGATGCACAATTTGGATCCACGTGCATATACAACATCTGAATAGGTCCCTGTATGAATTACCTCCAACAACCCGCAGTTGTCAAAAAACTAAATAGAGGTATTATTTATTATATATATATGTCCAGAATTAAATAATAGTGATCCTAGAAATGAGAAATTTTCCCCAGCTGAAATTATTTAAATAGTTGAAGAGTTGCCAAATTATGAATAGGCCTACTGCATGTGTCTACCATGTGAAAGCTCCAATAACAGCCCCTAAACACCGTACTATTGAGATACACACTTCCATTCACTATACAGCTACTATATCCTACATGTCAAAACACCTGTTTTTTGTTTTCCTTCATCATTTAAACTCACCTGACCTGTACCTCAGTCACTCTGGAAAGTTTTCAGTTATTTTGGGACACATATCCAATTTCTTTCCTTCATAGCCGCAGACGGACATGGGTTTTCCCTAAATGTCAGTACTGTGATCAGACGAGCGGGTCATGTGACTGACAATGGGGCGTGTTCTTCACAGGGACTGACAGGGAGGGTGGCCCTTCCAACCCTTTAAGGTGTAAGATCCCAAACACGTGATTAAAATGCTCTTAACTGAACATTCTAATATCGATGTACCAATCACAACAGTTCTAGAACACCAACTTAAAATTCATCTTAAAAAGAATATTCCAAATAACCTGCTCTTAAAAAGTGCTCCGTTTCCACCCGTTCCTAAAAGTCCCTGGGATGAAGGGGATGTTTTTTTTGGTTTTTTCTCTCCAAACATCATCCCTGTAAACGCAATAACTGCCCCGGCCTGACTCGGAACAGGCCGCCAGCCACTGGAAAAGGTAACGTGGCGCTCCCGAAACTGGGGAGCTGCTGCACGTTAGCGCAGACCACAACTGCGCCGCGAGGTACACGCGGGACCACGACCGTCCGCAAGCGACACGCGTTGGGCTCACCTGCTGCAGCAGGGCTTGTGTGTGCGCGTTGGTGATCGCGCTCGTCGTCTGCACGGTCTGTCTCTGAAAGTCCAGTCCATTTGTTTGGGCACCTGGAGAGGAGAGAAGAGACAATAAATTCAGTGAGTTAAAACAAAACTACATACTGTGTTTTTGTAAAACTGGAAGCAGTGAGGAAGTTCTACATTTCAGGAAGTAAAAGAATGCCATTTGGAAGCAGAGCAGATCCATGCACGTTTCGGAGAACTCACCAGTGTTCCCATTCCCGGGCTCCATTGCGCCTTTACTCGTGTCTGACGGATTACTCATTTTTGACTCTGAAAGAAAAAAATGCAAGGCTACAGAAATCGGGCCAGTGAATAACAATCCAGGAAATACAGTAAATACCCAATCCAGGCCAAACACTGCTTCATAAAGCTCTGAATCAATTTCAGAACAATGTGCTACACACAAAATAATTATTCATGGATGCACAAAACATACTGCCTTATTGTTATTAAGGAAAATCTGCAAAATAAATGAATCATACGAATCTACACTGCAACTACATTATTAACATCCAGTCTCAAACTAGCTCAAACTGGCTGTCTACACGAAGAACAATTTTACTCATGGGTCTAGAAGCTCAGTCTCACTGAAAATTCCACCATTTTGAGTATTTTGGAAAATCATTAAACAAAGCCTTCATCTACCCTTGAGCCCAGGTAAATGTAGGCGTTTTCCAATGCCCAGCCCCAGACGTATGGCACAGATTAGAGACTTGATGATATATAAAACTGAACTGAATTCCCATAAATCATAAATTACCACACATATATTACATGAGTCCCCAAATGATTGGATTTTTCAAAAAATCACTGTGAACAGGTCATAATACATGTAAATGTAAAGCCCGTACGACATGAACCGTTCGGTATACACACACTAAATTTGGCACCTAAATGGATCATACATCTAAATGGAAGACATGATGTATAAAAAAAAACACCAGGGGTACCAGGGGGGTAATGAATTATGGATTTTTCCCTTCTGCTGCTTGTAGCTGTTCTATATCGTCTTATTTATACTGTCATCTTCATCCGTATTTATTATATAACTATTTCTCTAAACTAGACGTAAGTGTGGCTCATAAGAGGGGCGAAGTCGGTAAAGAGATGTGTTCTCTGAAAAACTATAACAAGCACACTTTGAGATTCAGCTACGCAACGAAACAATATGCGGCGCTGCAACGTTAAGAAGTCGTTTAAAGTGGACCGAACGATTTCACAAAACGCGTGTTCAGGAGGGGCACGGGCAACGTCCAGATGCAGATCTCACGAGAAAACAGGAAACATGCATGAGACACGCGTGCGAACAGGAAACTTTAATGTACAGCTGAGTTTTTCACACCTGAAGTGTCCACGAAAACAAATGTCAAACCCAAGAAAGGCTGCCCGGCTGCAAGCGACTCAACGTAGCCCACATGTCACCGTGCTATTCAAAACACTGTTAACTGATACAGAAATATAATTTTGCAAACATTATCGTTTTTACAGTCAACCATTAAGAACTAGCCCTACTAACCAATAAGTACATCTGCGTGAAAAAAGCCATCCATAGTTTATACCAGGAGCGGTAGGCTATGAAAAACTAATGCAAGTGAGTAATGAAATGCAAACAGAATATATTTAAACGACGCTTTAATCAGCTTGTGTAAAATTCTGACCATTTGCCCAAGGACCCAAGGTGAAAGACAGGACGAGATCTTTCTCAACATGATTGAAACAGTATTACGGTTAACCAACTGGTCACAGTTCTCTCCACTTCTAGTGGCAGACGTGCACATGTGGAAAACAAACATTTTAAACAGCAGATGTTTAAAAAATGCACCTGTATGCATGTGCATACTTTTTTTAAGGAGACTTTTTTTAATGGATCCATGATCATGGTTATATCACGACAGATGTACCTTGAAATGAATGCCACGATTGAATGATACCAATATAGATCATGGTAAAAGTCCACACCCCCCACCCCTCACTGCGCACATAGATTCAAGGTAAAAGAAACTCAGCATTACAAAAAAAACAACACAATGTGTGGCATTAGTGAACCCCCCTTAGAAAATGACAAAACGCACCAAAGCACCTAATAACTGGAAAAACACGTCTGAAAAAGGAGCGTTTGGATTAAGAGGTGCCATGTTTCCTAAATGCTAAAAATGCAGAGTTACAGGAAACCAGCAGCGCTGGCTGAACTGAACAGTGCAGTGTTACTGAAGCACTCGCGCTCAGTAAGCTGTGGCTAAAACAGAGGTGGGGTGCCACTGGGACACATGGTGAGAAGCTCCACCGCAGGGACACTGACACTGACATTAGTGAAAACCAGTGAAAGCCCAGCGCCTTCACAAACACGCAGCAAGGTGCAGTACTTCCAGGAAGACCACCCAAACATTTAATTAATTAAAGAGGGGGAGAAAAAGCCACCTAAAAAATTTTTAAAAAAGAAGTTGTTTGGTCTGGTCCAAGAGGCTTTTGGTGCTTAGAGCCCACTCACAGCACCAACGGACACCAAACCCAAAAGACAATCTAGTACCGCTCAGCTAAGGCGGTGACACATTCTCACAAAACAGCACACGGCAGCATAACCCGTACACACAGCACACTACCGTACGACAGGTGCGTTACCAGACCCCACATCAGAGCCGGTGCACTGACAGGCGCCGCTCACCAGACACGAACGAGCTAACGTTCTCCAGCATGGCCTCGGAGCCACCGGCACGAACCCCCGCTCCACGATCGGGTCCCGCCGGGCCGGGACGGCGCGCCGCACCCGCACCCGCACCCCTGGATCTTCTGAGCAGGGCAGAACGAGCGGTCCCGCTCGGAGAGGGGCCCACGACAGAGAGCGGCCGCTGCCGGAAAAAAGCGGGCCACGGAAGGGGAAAGCCTCGAGTGGAATATTCTCCGCGAGCAGATCCTAGCCGCTCCGGTCCGTTCGCTCGTCTTAGAGCGCTACCCCGCACAGCACGGCGCGATCGTCAAGACCAGCCCAGTGTGACAAAGTCCCCCCTTTTTCTGGAATAAAATAGAAACAAAGATTGCAGCTGGCAGCTCCCATAATGAGGCTTAATCAGTATGCAGCTGATTAAAGTCGTATGCAAATCCTCCCTCCTCGTTAGTGCCGCAGAGCGTGCTTTGAAGTCCTGTGTGCAATTCATTACGCGCCAAGCACTGAAAGCTTTCTGCATAATTTAAATCTCCCATAAATATTTATCATCTCATTAGCATATTAATTGGATAGCCTTTTTTTTTTTTTTTAAGGAATTCCACCCCAGCACAGCAGTAAGGGTAAGTGCCAGTAGGCCCCATTGCCAGTTGGAAGGAAGGAGAGGTTGTCTCACTCCATCACTCTCTCACTTACTCTTACACACACACACACACACACACGCACACACACACATGCACACTCTCTCAAACACTCGCATACACACACCCACACACACTCACTCTCTCTCTCACCTACTCTCTCTCTCACGCACACACACTCTCTCATATCTACACCCTGTCACACACACATACACACACACTCACACTCAATCAGTGTGGTGGCAGAGGCCGATGGGAAGAAATGCCATTGGTGGAGGAGGAAATGGGGCAGAGAAACTCATCCAAACACAAACAGGCTGATCCTGTTCTGTCTGGGACCATCAGTCTTTCAAGATGCCAAGATAACGCAGCTGTACACTACTCTGCATCAAGCAATGTAAAAGCAACCTGAAATTTACATTCTGAATCCATTAAGGGCATAGATGGGGGGCTGGGAAATTAGCATATTTACACATCTGTAAATGTGCACTGCTGTGAATATGAAAAGTTAATTTTGGATTATAGGAGAGACTTTGGAGTGACTTCTGGAAATGTCACAGCCAGTGGTTTTATTTAAACTTTTTTAAAGGAGGAGAGGGGCATGGGTCTTTACAATCATTTCAAATAGCCAAATTCCAAGGCCACTGCTGCATTAAGCCAAACAGAATCAGGATCACAACTAACACAGCATCGACAGACAGGGAGAAAACATACTGGACAGTAAGACACCAGCTTACTTCCACAGTGGATTTGTACTGCTAACCTACTAGCTTCAACAAAAAAACAGAGTGAAATAAAAAGTCTATAGTTCAGAAATAATTCCAAACTGGCATATTCTCTCTCGTAACATCAATTGCAAACTGGCAGTTTCTCTCTCTCTCAACATCATTGTTGCCATGACTACACTTCTATTCAGATGCATTTTAAAAATCAAAACTTGAGAGCTTTGTAGATGGGGAGAAAAAATGGAAAAAGAGGTGAGGAAAATAAATTTGCATTTTGCTGCTGCCTCGGCTCAAAAAAAAAAAAAAACTAATTGCTATACGACACATTATGCAAATACTTCAATTAATAGAATTTTAAATTGCCAATTAATTAGCCTCCCTTTATTGTCGCCCTGACTGAATAATGTGTTCCAGATATGAAAGGAAGGACATATTATGGTGCTTCGTGAAGGACCAGGAACAGACACTGAGAAAATTATGCATATTTAAATGCAGAAATATTCTAATTCATCTACGCACGAAAAGAAAACTGAGGAAATGACAAATTCAGAGCTCAGCTCACATTCAAACTAACCACCTTTCGAAGGCCTACTGACCAAAACTGAACTCCTTGGACAGAGACGGACCCACGCACGCCTCCATTTTGCATAGTTTTGTGCAAATGTCCTCCTAACACAAAGTTGCAACGGACCTCAATTTTTAAAATCACCTGCAGCTTCAGAAGGCTTTGATCTTTGAACTCTGTGAAACATGCTTGCTTTCAACAACACACACCTGCACTGACAATACACAGACCGGACTGACACAAAGCCTTCACCAAAGTGCACTGCCCAAAAAAGAAAAACAGAAAAACATGATTACACCCCTTTTTAAAGAAGAAGGCTACAAGCAGCGAGGTTACAAATTACACTCCCAGGTCATAATCAGGACACAATGAGGAAGAGGGGAAATTATTTCAATCCATGCTTTCACAAAATAAATTACAATATGGGAAATTGCAATGGTAATTTTCGTAGGCATAACAGGCTTTCTTAGAAGTTACTCTCACAAGCAATGCACACAATAGAAACTGCAGCTTTGCTAGATGAAGCCATATGCATACACCATGAGCTCGCCAGGGCTAGTCACCTCATCAATCAGTTTCATCAAAGAGCCACTGAAACTTCCGGAAGCATTTTTCAGGTGTCTTCTTGGCAACAAACTTAAACAGAAAGGGATCATATGGCACAGTCTACCAAACCCAATGCACTGCATAGGGTAGGATTGTTTTAGGTAATGTAGTTAACATTACAGATGGCTCAACAGAAACAGGTGGGTAATTGTACCATGACCCAAGGGTACCACCAGGGATTTTTGGAACCCATGCAAAGATTTCACATTGGGCCGCACCACTGCAGTCCACCCCAGAAAACCCTATGTTCTAAAATTTTTTGAGGGTCCTCCTCCCCCCCCCCCCCCCCGAGACAATTTGCGGTACCTGAAGAGACTGCATCATAGTCTCTGCTCTGTTTATTACAAGCAGTTATAAGTCTAAATGTTCTTTTGAAATGTGCTCTTTAACCCTTCCTGCAATCAAAGTTCTCTCTATGGGATGATAAAATGGTTAAAAAAAAAAAAAAAGACTGATTGATTGACAGTCTCTCTGCAATACGGTTAAACGATGCTGGTCTTGCTGTGCAGGTGAGACTAAGTTCCCCTTTCTGTTGTTATGTGAAGATTGTGTTCCTACTAGACTCTGCTGTGCCAGACGGTTGCAATTCTGTGCACAGTAAACATAAATAGTATAGCCTCTTCTGTGCTCAGGAGAAGGGTTCTGTGCAGCACTCCTTCCTGTCAGCACAGTACACTTCAGTTTCCTTTTTTCCAAATCATAAATCATTCATGAATTCAATGTTTTCGTGCATGAATATTCATGTGAAGCAGTGTATATTTATCCATGTAAAAAAAAAAAAAAAAAAAACAGGGAGCTCAGGCAATCGTTTCAGCCCTTTAGAAAGTGAAAGGGGAGCTTTTACAAAACCTAGGCTACGTTTAAAAAAAAAAGCAAGACTCAGACAACAGTTTTCATTTATCAGAATCAATCAGAATCAGAACAGAATCGGTTTTTCAGTAGGTTTACAACAATTTTTTGGTCATGATAACAGTGAAATAAAATAAGATAATAATAATAAACAGTGCATAAACTACAAATTTATGCCACAAATGTAACAGCTGTTCAGCTTTTTAAGAAGCATGATAAAAATGAAGACTTGTTTCCATTTCAGTATGCGTCTTGAGAACTATTTCATGAATATGTGAAGCATGTCTTCTTGGCATATGTCACATATATAGGGTAGTAAAGATACTGGCGGCCAGGAGGATTAGCTTCACAGATGTATCTTTTACATACATATTACTGTGCAAACATTAGGAACAGGTGACCACAGAAATTTGTTAAACAAACCCCAGGACAGGTATATAACTGTATATAACAAAAACACACAGCCATATTGGACTGCTCTGACAACTGTACCATCCTACCTATGCCTCAAAGTGGCCAAGCAAAGATTAGTCCTAATTAGGCTTGTTTAAAAAGAAATCACAAAAGAAAAACAATGAAAACTACAATATAATCTGTTTTCTTCAATTTGGAATCATCTATTCTGCCCCAAGCAACAGTTTCAGCTCCCGTCCCCGAGGACAGAGCTGAAACAAGGGCCCTATTGTGAATCACTGCCCAGCCAGCCAATGACCAGTTTCTGCACTGCAGGCTGCACAGTGCTATAGAAGCGAGAGCACCTATCAAAATCAAAGAAGCAGCATGTCCTGCTCTAATGAACAGTAGAACACTGTGAGCAAACAGATCATCACTAGGAGGAGCTACTGCACTGGTAACCTGAGGAACGCTGGCCAACTTAAAGGGGTAGTTCACTTCCGGGAATTTGTATTTAAAAAATAAATAATAATAATAATAATAATAATAATAAATTTAAAAAACACCATTTCACTTTCAGTGCACAGTTTCGATTGGCCCAGACGGTTCTGTGCACAATTAAGGGCCTTTTCACATATTCACCGAAGTTTCTCGTGACCTGCCAGCTTCATAGTGGCTGGAATGGGGGGGGGGGGCAGCAGTCAATTGTGTCATGCCTCAGCAGACTCTCATAGAACATGGAAAAGCCCACACTCAGCCATGCAATATATATGCAATCGCAGGGGTAGCAAACTCTGGTCCCGGGGAGCTGCCAGGCACACCGTTAGCCACAAACGTAGACCCCAGTTAGCTGTGTAATTGACTACTTTAATTGATCCACCGAAGTGCTGAGCAACAACAATAAAGAGCTTACTCTGAAGCTGCTCAGGACCAGGGCTGTACCTCCTGGGGTACAGGCCTTACCTGTGCTCATGAAAACAGTCTTTACTGAGCAATTCAGGTAGTTACAATCACGCAGTCAAGCACGTCCAACCGTTCTGCTTGTCTTCACTAATACAGTGAGCCATCTGTACGGTTCGAGAGTCGTTTTTTAAAAAGAGTTTTTCTACACTTTGGTCACACAGAGTGGGAAAATAGTGTTACATGCATTTCAGCAGACCCCTGCAAGGAGGCAAAAAATGTATATCCAGACTCCTGTCCACTGTGGGTTTGGTAAAAAAAAAAAAATACAACCTGGACTACACATCTTCAAATTATAACAATACCGCACAACAGCCATTTTCTTCAGCTTTATTTATAGAAATAAATGCTAATATGAATACACACAAGAAATCTTTATATCACCTTAATTGTTGTTCCTTTTTATAAGAAATGGTTTCATATTATCCTCATTATTATGCCCATAAATGTTATAGTTAAGCATCCTGAGAGTAGAATCGGCACCGTTGGAAGACACAACAAAAGCAAGCCTGTCCGGGGCAAAAAGGGTTCTTGTTCAACATTCAGTCCTCCGTACACAGAGTCCTCATCTTTACAGAGCTTTGTGTCGTTCAAACCCAAAACATGGGAGCTTGGTGCTTAGGGAAAGAACTCAGGAGCAAAATAAATGAATACACACTTGGTAAAATGCCACAAATGTTACCAGAGCACAAATAGAAAGGATTCTGGACAAAGAAGAGGGAATGCGGTCCTACAGGGAATAGCTTTTTAAGTGCTGTTCAGAATCCATGGTCTGAGCGAGAGGAGATTCCACTGAATCTATGCTGCATTCTTTAGAGTAATTACTTGACTCGTACCACAGAAAACACTGGGTCAATCGGTACAGCCAGAAGTACTGAATAACCCTCAAACATAGGCAGTCTGCTTTACGGACCAGTATGTGTTTAGTTTATTTTAGTTTACTGAAACAAAAGCACAAAAAGTGGTTAGCTAGTCAATTATCGTAAACATTTAATATGCAATCTCCAGTAGTCTAATGGTTTGTTACTCCAAAAGAAATAGCGCAAACGTTAAACCACACGTTAACGGTTGAAACTTGTATAGCGTTAAGTAGCAAACTAAATTTTATTTATTGTAACCAAAATAACCGTATGCATGCTAAAGCCAACAATTAGGAGAGGGACTAGCTCCGGGAAGTATATGTATATCATTTATCCTGATATTCTTTATTTGATACTGAATCGCATAATTACTAATGGTTGGCAATATAGAAACTAGACAGGTTATACACAAAGAAAGGAGCACTGTAAACGTTCTATTTAAAATAAGTAATGTTAACTTCGTCGTTTAAATATGTAACGTTAGACATACATCCAATGTTGTTCAAACATTGAACGTTTGCCTTGCAGCCAACGACAGC
Organism: Anguilla rostrata; assembly: GCF_018555375.3. NCBI lineage: Eukaryota > Metazoa > Chordata > Actinopteri > Anguilliformes > Anguillidae > Anguilla > Anguilla rostrata. The sequence goes on from NC_057947.1 coordinate 28,162,056, forward strand.
TAACCAGCAAGTTAGCCAATGACGTTTTCCTGATGTTAGCTAGCTACAACAAAAGCAAGCCTAGCATAGTAACAAGATCGCCATTTTTAAATCATAAAAACAAAACGATATTTTTATAGACAACTAAAGTCAAGTATGCACATTATATTGAATGCAAAACACTAAGAATGATGAATCGCGTACAATTTAAAAGTACATGACAAGCAGCTGAAAAATAGCATGAATAATTAAATAAATAAACACCGCGGCCTGCTTTTCAACTGAGGCCTGGGCCTTGTGTGAGTCTTGGGCCTCGACCACTGCAGTAGGCCTTAAATTCAGCAATAAAGCTAAAAAGGAATGAGACAATCCCAAAGCACATTCTGTTCGATAAAAATATACATATACGAACGAGTCGCTACTGAAGATAAAGCATTACTAAACATGAGAGGCGGAGATCAATTCGGCCATTTTAAATAAAAGAAACCTCCCCAAATTAGAAATTCTAATGAGACACTTTAATATATTCAGACGCATTGTAAACAAACACCACCCATACAAGTCCTCTATGCAAGTTAGCTCCAAGACAAACAACTACAACTAACGTATGTAGCCAGCTTCTTACAAACTTAGATTTGATTTATTAAAAAGAAACATTAACTTTCCCATTTAAAAGCACAATGTCCCTAGCCAACCATGCTAGTCCAGTAGTTCTTGATTTTTAAATGATTATTTAGTCTAGGGGGGCTTAAACTAGGGAAACTAACATCAGCCAGCATTAGCCATGTAACTAGAAACTATGCCAAGTCGGTTACTATGCCACAGGTAACCAGCAAGCTCGCTGCGAACAACTTAAATATTAAAAACAAAAAATGCTAACATTAGCTTGCGCTAGGCTTCATTGCGACTCGGAAAAGTAACGTTAGCAGAAAGAAGGCCAACACTGAAGAAACAGTACATTACCAAATATACAGTGAAATAGTAGCCTAGAGCCAGCTAGATAAATTGATCAGCGGATTATAGACCTTAATTATTCAGAAACGTTATGTTGCATGTGTGCTTCAATAGCTAACAGTCCAGATGACTGTAGGAAAGAAGTTTCAGATAGGTACACAGAACAACTTAAATCAATTCATACGTGTAGAACGCTAAGTTCAAAACAGTTGCATCTGCTGCGATCAGGTCCAAGTTCATGTTTGGAGCTTGGATCTGACGGTTAACAAGCTACTGGTTCTTGTGGAGCATAAAAAATGTATACGTTATGGTTAGCTAAGGTTAGAGCAATAACAAAATCCCACCACCAAACAAAATTATTTGACAATGAATGCGTTTCCATAATCACACACGATTCTTTTAGAAAACATCGGCGACATTTCGACGGTAGCTAGCTTACTAGCCACTCTCCCATCCGTGGATGGAAGTAGCTTTGCAGGTAAACTTTTTATCAAAATAAATCGGTGGTTTGTGTATACAGCTTGTTAACACCATGGCAATGTGAAAGTAGCGTAGCTAGCTAGCTTATTATTAAACGCTACTAGTTGGTCAGCCATAAAAAAGGCGTGGAGTGACATGATCTAGCGAACCATTGTTCTTTATGGGAATATTATTCCTGCCTGTAGCTAGCCATCTATGGAGTAACATAGCCAATATAGATAAGTAAAAGATCGCAATGTTAGTTTGTTTGCCAATGTTGCTGAACTCGGCGCCCTCCGGAGGGACGCGCGAATGAATAACCCAACAAGCTGAAAGCCTGCTGCAAAGAGGGCACAAAGGATAGGAGAAATTGGCATATACACATCCCTGCGCCCTTATAATTACACGCAAAGCAAGCCATCCCTTCGAAGATGAGATATTTACAATATGAAAACGATGGCAAAATATGCACGTCTTACTGGCGAGCAAATGAATATGTAAACGCTACGCTAGGTAATGGTCACGTTGCAATATCAAACACAAAGCACATAGCTAGCATGCTTGCGTTTAGCCTTTGCTAGCTACTCGTGTTTAACATCACCTTTCAGAACATCAGAAAAATCGAAATAAATTACACAACCGTGTCGCTGATTACTAATAAAATATGCAAAATCGTGGTTACTGGGCAGGAATATGAATATGTAACGTGCTCAGTGGGTTCTAATCTCACAAGAAAGAAATTGGTCTTTTTTTCCTTTAAATTTGCCATTGCACTGTCCCAGTTTCCTTGTCGGGGTCTGAGAAATAGGCAACAATCTAGATCTAAATCATAACACTGCATTACTAATAAATTATGTAAAGTTTTTTTGTTTTGATTCTCTCTCGTCCCGATCCAGGTTGAGAGAAAGAGCGTTTGAATATGAATATGAATATGTAAAATGCAGTAATGATTACCTGGTCCCGAACTCTCATGTTGACTCGCTGCTCCTCCATCCGCCATTTTGAATATTTAACCCGAAATCCCAGCCCCGAGATAGAAAACTAGACTCGCGCCACCACAAGAATTTGCATTATGTGTCAGAATATCGTTATTTTTAATTAATAAATACAACACATTCAACCATTGCGTCATGTGCGTCTGGAGCCACTGTCCGGGAATCAAGTGGCACGTGTAATTTAAAATATTTATCTAATTAAAAGGTGAATAGCTGCTTATCGGAAAGAGCTGGTGAAAGTGAGAAACTTCACAGAAAAAAAATAAAAGCGAAAAACAACGCAAATTTGGAAAACTCTTTGATAATATTATGCAAAAACATAAGCTTTGCATTTCCGGTATTTACCCCTGGGCGGGAAGTTTTGAATAATTCTGTTGTGAGAGGTAAGCTATCCACGTAAACTTTAAAGTTTTAGGTTGTGGACTTGTTTATCAGAGAAATTATGATGAATGAAGGTTGAACTCGTTGAACTGAAACAAAGCATTTTGCCATGCTCTGTAAAATAACCTGATTCAAACAAACAAAATTCTTAAATTCGGCGTGAACTCTCAGGAGAGCCATTGTGTCCAGAACACATTTATTTGTCAACTAAAGTAGAAATGTTATGGACAAGTGACTCGCTGTTGCCTTGTGAATTTGAGTGGGATTAGTGAACTTGTAGAGACTTGCAAAGGTCTCTGAACGCGGGTTTGATTTCATGGTGTAAAGTTGGGTTATCTTGCACCATTGAAGACTCGGGCAAATTCAGACATGTTGAAAACAACCAATTTATTATACACGCTACAGTTTTAATGGTAGGCTATCTGTTTGTTCTCGAAAATTCACAAGAACGAAACAATGGCGGAACATTCCCCTGCACATGAAATTGTATAGTCCAACTAATTCAACAAAACCCGAGAAAATTTGTTTTTATTAGGGAACCACCGATAATACCGTTGATTAAAAAAAGTGTGTAATAATAGGTAGGCCTGTAACTGAGTAAAGAAAGGACATTATATTATATTATATTATATTATATTATATTATATCTTGTGGTACCTTCTAGCGGTTGTTTTTCCTGCATTTATTGGCCCCTCAGTAACTGCAGTGAGTGAGCCACAGGAAATTATATAGCCTACAAGTCAAAACAATGCATTGATTTGGTCAGGCATAATGGCAGCCCTCGGTAATGAAATGTAATGTCCATATTGTTCTTTTGTCCAAAGAAAGAGATTAAAGACAGGGTCTGAAAAATGTAATATTAAATTTCAGTCACCACAAGAAATGCTGGCAGCCGTTATTAATGTCATGTTTGTCAAAACTGCAGAGCCAGTGCCTCTTACCAGGTGTGTAGATGTGTAGAATGTCACACTAGACCTATAGCTCCAACATAGCTCTACCATTTTACCCTGTAAATATATTGTAGCAATGACAAGCTAAACTATTTTTAAAAAATTGTTAAATGTCAGCAAATATTTTGAAGAGAAATAAAATGGAAGCATTACTTGTGTAAGTATTCAGATCTTTTGGCACCTTTCACCATACAGCTTCACAACAGCTTTAAACATGCACATTTTTCTGGACAGCTTAGCTCTAGCTCTCATTGCTTGGATATAGCTCATGGATGACAGTGTTCAAGTTGTGCAGCAGATTTTCAGTGGGCTTGAGGTGAGGCCACCAAATCACATTTTTATTCTTGAGCCGCTGCACTGTGGCCTTGGATCATTGTTCCACTGAAAGGTGAATGTTTGTACCTGGTTCAGGTCTTCAGAGGACTAAAATTGGTTTACTGCCAGAATTTGGACTGTCCATTTTTCCTTCCATTTGGACTAGTTTCCAAGTGCCTGCCGGTGAGATGTAATCCCATAGCATGCTACTGCCATCGCCATAATTCACACTGTAGGAATGGTGGTACTTGTACAATGTTAGGGTTTTTCCCATTAAAAACTATGTACATTTTGACTAAAAGTTCTGTTTTAGTCCCATCTGAATGTAAAACCTTTCTCCCCACATTTTGGGTGGATCACATTTGTGCTCTCTTGCAAGCCCCATATGGGCTTTGAGATGGGTTTTTAAAGTAATGGCTTCTTTGTTTCCACTGAAGGGCTTAAGAAACCGGGGTGAGGATGAACTGCCAGACAGTTGGAGTGTGGTTCTCGGGCAGTTTATTGCAAGTGCTCAGGAGAGGAGAGAAACTCACAGAGTGGGCAATGTTTTGACTCTAGCTGTTGTTGTTTCAAAGATAACATAAGATGCAGGGAGTTTTTATTTTTTTTAAATTTATTTATTTATTTATTTATTTATTTATTTTTAACAGAACATCAGTATTCTAACCATGTTTAAATTATCTAAACAATGGTTAGTCAGTGTTTGCCAAGTTCTTTTACTTGGCAAACATGCACAATATTATGCTCATGTCATATCTCATGTTCACTGTTTGTCTTTTATACCTGGAATATTACAGCAAAGAAAACATGCCCTAATTTACTATACACTACCATCAATTGACACAACCCAAGAAAAATGGCCAATAAAGAAGTATCCTATTCACCTGGTGCCATTTCCTGCACTTTATGAAGTGTTATAAATAAAGTACTCCCTTATTGTTACCATTGTAACCTCTCACATTAAAGTATAAACATGACACAAGACTACTGTATTCTGCACACAAATCATGATGTGTTAGTAGAACATTTGAACCATGTAGACCACCTGGTCTTAGATTCCTCTTATATAGACAGGAGGGGAAAAAAAGAATTGTAATTGACATATATTTGAGAAACCAAACAGGCAAAAAACTATAGGCAACTATTATATTTGTGTCATATTTTCCATTAATGGAATGAATAGGTGTAAGTTAATAAGGTTGTGAGGTTGTCATTTCAATTTCATTATATATAATGTGTAATTATACAATTTTGTCCATAAAATGGACATTGGGGTTTGTGTGCTTCACACATTTTCTTCTATAAGCCTTCAAATCAGTCTTAGTCCCTTGTACTTGTGCGTAAAAAAAATTATAAGAGGAAATTAGTTATATGGGCATTTCAAGGTAATTTTATGTGAAATGGTGTAAATCACTAGTGCCCAAATACCATTTAGTGAATGAAAATGATAATGGCAACCTTACAGCTGCTCTTTGTGTTGTCAGTAAACCTAAGGACCTCAAATGAATATGCACACAGTTCCTCAGGTTTTCATTCCAAATAACAAGCTAACAAACAAAACTCATGAGGTTCTCTACTTTCAGAAGATGAAAGAAAGATTTACATTCAAGAAGCTGCGAGCAGTTTTATATAATTTCATTTTCTCCTTGTGGTAATATCACCACCCTGATCCTCATCTGCCTTTGTTGTAGACCTCAGCCTATGCTGACTTGTGCTGGAAGGCCCATCTTCCTCCTTTTCCTTCTTTACTTGCCCTCCTCTCTTTACCTCAGTGTTGCTGTCTTCATGTCCAGAGTAATGTCTGAACTTCCTTTTTACTGTGTAGTCTTGAAGCTCCTCCTCCTCCTCCTGCTCCTCCACGTCAGTGGTATAAGATCTCCGCATTCTAGCGTAGCTTTTGGATTCTGTCAGACTATTGGACAACAAGTCTTCTGCTGGGGGCAACCTGGGGTGGTGTAGACGTTCTGAATAAGGATCTGGCTGGGATTCACCATTTATGCCACCAGTTTGGAATTGACTGGATGATGGCAGCTGCCTTGCAGCTCTTGGGTAAAATCTTGATTTCCTTTCATGTTCCTGTTGTCCCCTAGCAAATGAGCACTCTGTGGCCTGCTCTTTAAATGAGGAGTGTTTGGAGTTTCGAGGCCTCGCACCCTCAGCATTTAGGCTGTCGGGGTGCATGGAAGGAGTTTTAATGTCTCTCTGCCAACAGCAGCCATTGTTTCTGCTGATCTGATTTCTCTCAATGACAGAGCAACTGGGCCTCCCTGTGAGGCCAGATGGTGTATCCAGTCTTTCACTGACAAAGGCTGGGTTGTATTTGCTTGCGGTCTTTGAAATTCCTGTACTTTGGTCCTCATCATCCTCATCACTTCCCTTTTTCGTTTTCTTCTTTTTGAACAAGGTGCTGCGTTTGTTGTCTGCGTCAGTGACCTGACCTGTGCTGAGCTCCATGGTCTCATCGTTATTTTCCGCTCCCATCTTCTTTTGCTGTTTCAGTTTCCAAGTCTGGTAGGCTGTGAGGTCAACGTCTTCCAGCACAGATACCTTGATCTCCTCCCCTTCACTGTCATCCTGCTCATCATTAATGCTTGTCTCTGTGTCTGTGTCCTTCTTATTCCAGCCAAACTGGATCCGCCTCACACGCCATCGCTCAAGAGGTGTCAGTGTGTCCTTATTCTTCACACAGGACCTGTAGAGTGCGCTAGTCTCTGAGAGTAGACTCTTCTCATCCTCCTGCCCACACTTGGTCCTAGTCATGTCGCCCTCACCCTGGTGTCTGCTACTGTATCTGTTAGTAGCCTCCTTTTCAGTCTCTCTGAGTCGCTGTCTCCCCATGTCAGCATAGGTGCTTTCTACAGTGGATACGGAGTCTGCCTGTGTGTGGCGGCCCATCCCTCTGGTGCCCACCTGTTCCGTCAGGGCCTGGACGTCTACACTGCAGACACTCTCCGAGTCCTCTGGACGGTGGTGGCAGCTTCCTGCCGGGAGTGACTCCTCATGTTCTCTCCGTAGCTGTGCCCGACACCAGTGTTCACTCCGGTACCTCTCGTTCCTTTGCTGCCACTCGCGGATCGTGCGCTTGTTGTCATCTTCTACCTCCTGCTCATTGGGCAGAGTTGGGGCCTGGTTCTCCCTCTGCTGGTCGTGTTCTGCCAGGGCACGCCTCTGGGTTACGGGTGCCGCACTGCTCGTCTCACTCTTGCCATCCTCATCCTCCTCCTCGTCCGCGACCATGGAAAGTGCTTCGGCACCCAGGACACTCCGTCCCTCTTCCTGGCTAGCGTCTGCCTCGATAGCAGAGCCCTGGCTGAGAGTGTCGCTGTGCTGCTCGTCCTCGTCTCTCTCCTGCAGCAGGGCTTCGTTCAGCTGGCGCAGCTGCTTCAAGAAGCCCTCGTTAGGGCAGATGGGCCGCTTCCTACGCAGTGCCAGCAGGGCCTCCATGACGGTCATGTGATGGAAGATCATGAGGTAGGCAGCAACAAGAACTGCCGAGCGACTGATTCCCATGACTGAGTTCACCAGCACCTTTCCTACAGGGGGTGAGAGAGAGAGAGAGACACCAGGTTGCACTGAGCACCCCTTTTATTGTATACCCTGAATTGTATTTGAGAAAAAAAAACATCACAGAAGTTCTTATATTTTTATATTTGATCAATTTCAGTCCTTTAGCACTGGACAAGTTATTGATTTTGTTTCCTCGGCTCATCACTTAATTAATCACCTACTCACAGAAGAATCACTTCTGATGGTGAAATCAAACCTTAAAAATGTCCAAAACACCTCACTGCAATTTACATCAAATTTTCTACGGTCAATTAACTGCACTCTGAGGGCTACATTACCCTTGTATGGCCAAATCATCTGCTTAGAGCTGATGGAACAATGCTGATGCATTAGTGGGGATGGAACACCAGGTCTTATAGACATAGGGCCAGTTTCACAGACACAAATTAAGTCTAGTCCTAGGTTGAATTCAATTTTGAATGGAGATTCTCCATACAAAACTCAGTTTAGTCCAGGACTAAGATTAATCTGACTGAAATTGGTTCTTGAGTTCTCTACAAAGCTGGCAGGGTCGTTGCATCCCAGCACTTAGCTCTGGTGGCCAGATGGCAGTGTTCTGTAATGGAACTTGGAATCAGTCAGTTACTTCAACCTGCTGACATTACTGAAAATTGTTTAATATATCGCAAGAACACAAATTCCTTTTTATGGAGGAGTGGCAGTAGGTTCGGGAGCCTTTCAATTTGCAACAGAATTACCTCTAATAAATCGGCCGGCTCTTTGGGAAAAATCAATATGATTCTGATGTTAACTGTGCATCCCAGCGATCAGCTGCATAGCTGTCCCTCTGTGACAGTGTCCATTCAGGAGTGTACTAACTAGTTCATGCATTCTTTGTGCTGCAGTCAGCCAGAGGATTGCACACACTATCTGGTTGCAGCACCTGCATCAGGGTTGAGTAGCCCAGCAGACACTACGGCCCTATAGGACCAGGTCTCGCTATATAGGTGTTTCAGGGTTCCTACTCCTCCAGTCACCAAGGAGGGCTCTTTCTGGCCCCTAACCTCCGCTCTCACCCTTATGTGTTAGCAGGGCCTCATCCAGGAACTCAGCGGCCTTGCGGAAGTGTGGAGAGATGTCCACATATGGGAAGTCATCCACCTCAACGGCGTGGTATCGGATGTTCATGTCCTTGTAGAAACCTTTGCCCGTGTATACACCTGTACCATGGGCTGCGTTCAATATGTGGGTGATTCCCATCCGTTTCAGGCGTGACTTGTTAACCGCTACAGTTCTGCAAAGCGGACATGTATCCAGGCAACATGATGCAAAGGAAATACATCCTCAACAACATCTCTCCATGACATTAAAAATGCCACTCTACGTAGCACTGCTTCCAAGGTGACTCACTTTTCAGCAATGAAGATGCTGGGCCACACCTCATCAGCGGGGTTGAAGGGTGCCTCCAGTCGGTCTTGCACCATGGCTCGCTGAATGTCCAGCACGCAGGGGGTGTTGTAAGAGCTGGTGTCATCCATCATGTCCTTCACACGGTTGTACAGATCCTCCACCATTAGCTGCCTGGCTGACTCGAGCATGCTCTCTGGAACTGGCTTCACCTTGATTGCTCGTGGCTTCAGCTCTGAGTAGAAAGAAGCACTGAGAATGACAGATGCTAACGTCTCTGACTGTTGACTAGTAGTCTGACTACTGACCACTTGATGTGGTGCTTAGGTGGCAGTTAGTCACCTAAGTGCTATATGACAGTCATCAGTGATTGGCTTAACTTGTGGAGATGTAAAATCATATGTTGAACCACATGCTTATGATGTCATAGAGATAAGTCGGGAGACCCATCACCCAGCAAACCACACTTCTGAATGACTCTCACACGTGGGGTCGTAGAAGCATGAAACTGGGGCCGTTAAATGATCTTTCAAACATATTCTGCAGACAGATTTCGGCAGTTTACTTTATGTTGTGTTGTGATTGAGATCAGGGGTTTTAAGGTATAAATTGGCACGTTGCGAGTCTAAAATAACAATGATGCCTGTGTTGAAATGCCACTGTGCTTATCGGCTGGTTATTAATACCTCACCCTCACGGATAATCTTTCTGGCAGCCACTGCAGACGAGAGGTGAATGGGTTCCATGAAGATGGTCTCCGTTTCTGAAATCGCTGAGAACCTGCAGTGGTGAGGGAACAGTGAAGAAGAGGTCAGTGTTGCTGTCATTATTCCCCATCTAATAGGGATTGATTTACACTTTGGATACCAAGTGAGTTAAGTCTCTGGCCAATCAATGCCATAATCAGTCGAACTATCTGGTAGAAAAGAAAACCAACAGTACTACTGGCCTCGAGGGCCAGATTTGAGTAGCCCTGTTGTATGTAGTGGTACTGCGATAGGCTGCAGTAACCAAGAGATTTTAATTACCTTCTTTGCTCCTGAGCAGATCCCAAATTATGCAAACGTTGTATACGATATGCTGTATGTTATACTGCCAGCAATGACAGTTGGATACAGCTAATATGATCAAACATGTGACTATCAGTCTACACTGGCCAAAGGAAAGGTACATTAGTGCATAAATTAGTTACATGTTGTTTTCATTATTGCTAGTGGCCAGTTTGCCATTTAGTCCTACTCTCGTGATAAAAAAAATGGCACAAGGAACACCTGGATCATATTTACTTGGTATATAATTTCCACCATAGAGTGTGTTTATAGACCTAGCAGATACAGATGATGTAAAAACATGTACCTTGCAGCATGCTCTTGGAACCTTGTTAGTACGCAAGGCATTAGTATGCGAGTGCTATGTGTATCAGCCATATAAAACGTTAACAAGCAGGGTCTGGTGTACTGACCTGCTGGGGGAAGGACAGCGTAGATAGTGGGACTGAATGTCCCTGATATTGGCCCTGCTGTATTCCGGTACCACCTGATCTGTGTCATCTTCGTTATTCCCTCCAGAAGCCATGGCAAGCCTGTCTCCTCAAATGGGTACTGGAGAAATGCATATACTGTCAATAAATGAGCACAGTAAATACATACTATATACACACATAGGTAGTCACCCACGGAAAGGCAAGGACAGATCCTCAAGAATTACCCACGCAAACAGAAATTAATTAAGTTTTGTATCTGACCTGCATATCATTTGACTGATAAAAGCCTGAGATAGCCTTTCCTGTGAAAAATGACACACCCCCAATCAGAATGACTAATCAGTTTTAGTTTGCATTTATCAAAGCAGAGACAAAGCAGAGAGAGAACATTTACAAACAAAGCCAGGGCATTTTAAACAGGTTATTTGAGATTTTTTTTGTGTAATACTCACACACAGTCGGTTACCTTTGGCTGCTATTTCAGTGAACTGAAACACTGTGTCTCAACCCAGCCCGGATTGGCCCACAGGACACGCAGACAGCGTGTAGCGTGTTGATGTGTGTATTTATAGTGACTGAGACAGCTGCAGACGAGCTGTACGATTTGCCCAAGGGCTGGGCTGAAGACAAAGCCACAAGGCTCAAGGGCCGTCGGGACTTTTGTCCCAACCTTCAAATCCACTCCTCAGCTCCAGTTCCCCTCAAATCAGATTTGACCCCCGCCCCCCTCCCCTCCCCTCCCGAAAGCACAATACCTGTCCCCTCTCATTCTTTTTACCTGAGGGTCCACTGCAGGGCTTCTGTTCTTCAAATCTGTGTAAAGGGAGGTAGAGAGAGAAACAGAGACCGAGAGAGAGAGAGAGAGAGAGAGAGCAAGGATGAGCGATGTGGGTGAGGGGTGGTGGGGGCGGGGGGGTCATTCCTAAACTTAGTGGTTTCTCTGATTGGCAGCTCCAGTGGGAGGTCCTTTCCCATCAGCCCCCTCCCCTGACATCTGAGAGCGGCGTGACACCGTTTGGCCTGTCTGGGATATTAACCCCTTGAGTTCTGCAGTGCCAAGCCGTTCTCGTAGCCCCTCTCATTGCACGTGCGCGCACACACACAGAGACACACACACACACACACACCCACAGACACACATACACACACACAATACTCTAGAGGTGTTTATTTATGAGGCCAGCATTGGCAAAGTATTTCAACCGTTTATTACCTGCATTGTTATTGTTACATTAAATCAACTGAGCTGAATCATGACAGAATTCAAAATGCCTGCTTCCCCACAGTACTTATTCAGCCACATACAGAACATTTAAGACATTTAATTTAAAAAGAGAAATGACTTGTGAGGAGAAATCTTTTTACAGAAAAATATTTTCCATATACTGGGCTTTTTATCCTAACATTATTGTACAGTGAAAATTGATGATTACACATGGGAATCTGTCTTGGAAAACACAGCATATTTTAACTAAGTAATAAAGGCATATACCTAGTCAAACAATCTGACATGAAATGCATACGGTGCCTCTTTTAAATGGAAATTTGGGAACAACATATCCTGCAATTGTGGTGCTTGCAATTTGTCCATATGTTCTAAACCTTTCTGGTTGCTTTGAAAATGTGGGGGAGAAATCCGTGCCCTGTTATTCACACCTCTATGCTGCTACTCGGCAGCAGATTTTTAGGATACTCCTGTCAGTTTTTTAAAACTGTATTCCACCAGACAGGCAATATCAAAACAGTAATATTAGAGAAGCAGAATCTCACAGTGGCTCTGGTAAAAGCAGGGAGGAGGTTCATGAACATTCAAGGTCAGTAGCTTGTGTTGCACCAGAAATGTCTGAAAGGTGCATTGCCTACAGTGTGCAGTCGATAGTACAGAACTACAAAGTCTAGCCCAGTCAGATGAAGAAAATCGACCGCGCTCTGCACCTCAGGAGTGAAACATACCGGACTGATGCTTTAGCCGTGTCCATCTCATACTCTTGAACTTTGTGAGATCAACTTTCTGAGCCCCTTTTCATGAGTGGACTACAGGAAACCATCTGCTTACTGTGCAGCTCACCTGTATGTGACTTCACCGGAGAAAGCAGTTCTCTCTCTCTCTCTGCCTAATCCACACAATGCAGCCCTCGGTGTACCAAAAACTGTGTATTGTAGAGCCCCACTCACTCAAATCTCAATTTTAAAGAGTCCTCTTCCTCGTGCAAACTCCACTTTGTAAAGTCATCTTCCTTGAGACAACTCCAATTTATGAAGTCCTCTTCCTCATGAGAACCCCACTTTATGAAGTCCTTTTGCCTGTGAAAAGCCCACTCTTTAGACTCCTCTTCCTCATGCAAAGTCCTCTCATTCCTGGGCCACGGGACGTGCAGACTGTTTTCTCTGTGTGACACAATGAGGAGAGCGCTGCTTTATCTTCTGCTCACAGTGGCTTTGGGGCTATATTAATAATCTGTGGAATGCATTCGTACCAATCAGCCCTGTGACTGCACACACACATGCACGCACACACACACACACACACACACGCACAGACACACATTCAGTCCTCTGTATGTACATTTTAACACACTGCAGACTACACACTTTCAATGCGGTGTGTTTTTTTGGGCTGCGCACTTTGTGTGTGTGAGGAGGGAGTTGTGTCTAAAAAGACAGACAGACTCTTGCAGACTTCAGGATTTATTCAGGACACGTGAAAGTTCATCCACCACATCAAAGTGCTCAGATCAGAATAGAGAAGGTAAGAGACAGGTTGTATTTGAAAACTTCACAAAATTATACACAGCTCCTGACAGAACACCACTGTCCGGTTTTTGGACAATGCATGAGAGTGGTGCCGGCTGGCGGCTTTGAGACTTCTGGTCTGGTGTTGGGGGTGAAGGCATGTTTGTAGAAGAGAGCCACCATAATTTTTGGAATGTGGAGGGGGGGGGGGGGGGTGGCGGTGGGATTATGGAATTGATGGGAATGAACATTGCTGAGAGAATGGTGTTGACGGGATCTTTAGGAATGAGGTTTTGCTGCTGGGTCTGTCAGGGCAGTTAGAAACATGTTTGAAAAACCCCACACAGATTAAGGCACTAGTGCAAGATTCTTGATACAGGCCTCTTGGTACTACGCTGTTGTGTATGGACCAGCCACCTGGCCTGGGAACAAATCCAGACTGTGCCAGTGCCGACCGTGGCCAGGAGCTCCACAGGGCGACACGCAATTGGCATGGGATGGAAGTGGTCAGGGTTCCATGTTCATCGCTATCTAATGACCCCTGCTGGTCTATGGTGCACCTGTGACCTGCAGTTAAAACAGCATTGGAAAGGTGTTCCTCCAACACCTTGCGACACCACGCGTTTCGGAGAAGAACTGTGGACGTCCACACTCTCCCGATTCGGCAGTGGGGTTTGCGCATGAACGCGGCTGCAGTTGCTGGTAACTGTACATTCCAAATTTTGGTGGGAATCTGATATACTCAGCCTCACTTTGGGCACCAAATTTATTCTTTAAAAAAATCCCAATACAGCAGACCTGCAAAATGTGCATACACTCTTAGAAAGCGCTGATCCCATAAATAGTCTCATCCTTTTTTTTTTTCGCACGTTCACTGGCACTGGATGAGATTAGTTGGATTAGCTGGTGTCATATCTGGGCTTTAGGGGCAGAATCTGTCTGGGGCAGAAAAGCACTAAGAGCCTAAGAGCCTGGGGTAAAACACGACAGGCACACAACATAACAGCTTCACTGGAGACTGGAATACCGTTCACAGTTCACGTCATTTAAAACTGTACATCTTGACAGACCAACACAAAGCAATTTTTTTAGCCTACCAACACAGTTGCAATATATACAATGCGAACACAGTGACTCTATCTCAGATTCAAAAAACAGCTTATCTGTCTCAAGTGTGGGAAGGGAGTTTTTTTGATCTGAAATGGATGCCGACGCAAGGATTTTGCGTCAAATTCAGAATCTAAGGCAGCAGTCTTAAAAGCACATGAAAGCACAAACCAAAATAAGAGAATCTATTTGTCAGTGTTGTTCAAGTCCACAGCTGCAAAACTCCCAAGATTACTAGTAGCACTACATGTGTTTTCATTCTGTCTGGAATGCATACGCTACACCTTCACACACACACCAAACACATAAACACCGCACACACACATGCACACACGTGCACATACACACCACAAACACACCACACACATACACCACATACACACCACACACACATACGCACGTGCACTCGCACACAAACTGTACACGTACACACACACACACTTGCACGCGTGCAAATGCACGTACGCGCGCACGTACACGCATGCACGAACACACACAAACGTATGCACGCACACATATGCACACACACACACACACACACACACACAGACACTCTTCAGCTACATGAAACCTGCTTCTGTCCAGCATGTTTAAATGCATTAAGCAAATTAGAATGATTGGAACAGCAGATCCATCTCCCCGATAAAGGAACGTGTCCTCCCAAGTTTATCACATGTCCTCTGCTGCCTTTCCGATTGGAACAGTCCATCCTCCGTCTTTCTCGGGGTGTGATGCCTTAATTTCTTTCCAGAGTCCGCCCCCCCCACCCGCTTTGAAGCAAACTCAAATGTCACACTTTCCCAGTTGTCCTTGGCTTGGATGTGGAATGATGAAATAAGACTAAAAACCCTGTTTTACATTAAAAGAAGCAAGTCCGCCTCGGCTCTGACCCTGGAGAACAGTCACACAGGTCTCTGTGATTCCTCCTAGCGCCGATTCACAGCTGGTCACACTTCTACTGGCCAGCATCAATTTCAGATCAGCCACATTCTGCCTCCTACAGTGCAGTCAACTCTGCAAACTGCGAAGGCGAAGTCTTGTTTGAGCTGTCGTGACACTTATGGCCAGTAGGGGGCAGTGTGAGTGAGAACTTTCCATTTTCAGCACTTATTGTCTACATGCTGACATCTGAGGATCATATGAGGATGCGTTCTATATATATATACGCACACCTATGTAAAAACACAAGCATAGAAAGCAGGTCGTTTTTTTTTTGTTTGTTGTCAAAATGGTCACGCATGTTCACCATCTTGTGTCTTGGACTGCACCAGTCTGGCGCGATTAAAAAGAGGTAGAATTGGGGGGTGCTCCAAATTGGCTCACAATTCAACCGCGAGTTGCTCCCAAAGGCTACCATGGACAGTGGACTTTTATTCCAATAACAAGAGCAAGGAATGCAAGGAGTGTGTGCGTGTGTGTGTGTGTGTGTGTGCGTGTGTGTGTCTATAAACAATATGAAAGCAATAAAACGAGAGGAAATGACACTATAATCTCAGGTGTACCTTTGCAGGAATAAAAAATGGAACTGCTTTTAGCAATACCATGAAGACAGTGACAGTGAACTTAAACTGGGGTCTCAGCATCACCCACAGTCACAGTTTGTGGGTGATGCAAACATTAGCCTTTCAGGTTAAATGCAGAGCACCTAAGTTACAGTATTCAGTTATATGCTGCTGTATTTTTGTGTAAAATTAACAAACAAGATCACCCCATCACCCCAGCAACTGGAGACCTAGAGAAACAGAACTACAACAAGGCAAGACGAGCCGCAGAGCAAACTAATCTCTTACCCTGAACAGAATGATGGTGGTTAGCAGCAGTAGAGATCAGTGTACTGCATTAAGGCTGACAGAAAGTGCCTTAGCTCTTTCCGTAAGTGTGCAGAAGAATGTGCCCGCAGTCAGTGTTGCCATAATTTGGCAAATTTTAAAAAGGAAAGGAGACACAAAAATCTAGGATATTGCCCCTGAGACAACCCCATCTGTGCATCTCTTGCAGCAGCGTCGCGAAAACCAGAACATCGCTCAAGATGTCAACGGGCTCCAGATCTCACTGAGAAAAACAACCAGAGATAATGGAACTAATTACTGGTGTGTGCGCGTGTGTGTGTGTGTGTGCGTGTTTGTATCTGTGTGTGTGTGTGTGTGTTTGTGTGTGTATGTGCATGTGCATGCTTGCGTGTGTGCGTTTGTGTGTGTTTGTGTGTGCATGTGTGCGTGTGTGCACGTGTGTGTGTGTGTGAGTGTGTGTGTGTGTGTGTGTGTGTGTGTGTGCTTAAATATGTGTGCTCAGGGCTCAGCCCCCTCAGTCACAGCTGGCAGTGAGGGGGCAGGTATCTGACTCTGCTCTGAGCACAGCGCCTCCTCCTGTCCATCTCCCTGCGCTGCGGCCACATCCACAGGCCGGTCCCTCAGATGCTTCAGGTCCTCCATGGTAGTGTAACAGCCCCCCACCTGTCCCCCCGGGGGCCCCGCGGTACCCCCCGTGCTGACCGGCGTCACGTCCTCCGCCAGCGCCCTCTGCTGGGCCTTGTCCATGACCAGCTGGCCCCTCTCCTCGGCCCCGCCCTTCTCCGTGCCGTCTTTCAGCTGCGTGAGGGGCGTGGCTCCGACGTGGGCGGGCCTGCAGGGCACCAGCTGGACAGCCCCGCTCGTGTTGACCCCGTTCACGCAGGTGTAGAAGTCCATGGCCTGGGCGGGGCCCGGGGCCACGGCGTAGCCGCGAGGGTCCGCGCAGGGCCACGGCCAGGCGGAGCTCTCCACGGGCGGGACCCCCAGGGCCTGGGACGGGACCTCGCAGTACGGGGACGAGCCCTGCTGCACCTGCTGGTTCGCTGGAATGGCGGCCGGCTGGGCGTCGGGAGCGAACTGACCGACCTTCTCGGACACTTTCGCCAGAGGGCTCCCCTTCAGGGACTGGCCCTCATCCGTGGTCACGTGGAGCCAGCTTTCTGCGCAGTACTGCGGGGGGCTGTAGCCATGGAACGATTTGAAGAGACGGGTTATCTCATCCATCCTCCCATTCTGTGAAACAGAGATAATAACAGTGATATTAATAAAAATATGCGAAAGGTAACAGATAACCGACACCGCTGAGAGAGATAATATTCATAATTACGACACGCAGAATAATACGTAGAAATAGTCTTGCGCTGTTTTGGTTCCTACACCATTTTGGACATGGGCACTCATTGGTATGCTGATGAGTGTGTATGTAAGCAGGTGTCAGGGTGCACTGATGTGTGTGTATGGGCTTGTGTGAGTGTTTGCACGCACAAAAGCGTCCACGCACACACACACACTTTTGTGTATGCGAGTGTTTGTCTAGGCCAAAGGAATGAAATGCCCAGAGAGCTGGCTCTGATGAAGAGGAAGATCGGAATGCCCAGAGAGGTGGCTCTGATGAAGAGGAAGGTTGAAAAGCCCAGAGAGATGGCTCTGATGAAGAGGAAGAGTGAAGACGGATGCTTGATATGGAGATGAGGTGGGTACCTTCAGTAGGATGGGATCGATCCCTCTGATCCGAGGTTTTGGGACTGGAGGGAGGAGAAAAGCTTTAATCCTGCAAAGAGAAGACATCAAAAACACAACCTTACTAAGCCTTTCTGTCTGCTTCCGTGACACACACACATGCACGCGCACACACACACACATGCATGCACATGCGCACACACACAGTGGCTCACAGGCAGCCACATACACACGCTGTAACACACACATGCACACACAGACACACATACAAGCACATATGAACAAACACAAATCACCATGAATTTCCCCAGCATACAGTTAAAATAGAGAACTGTCTTCTTTCTCACTGTGAGTTGTAAAAGGCACATTAATCTCTCCTATAATGAGTGTGCACACAGAAATCTATATGCTGTACACACCAGCATCTCAGTGATGTATATTTAATAAGCTGGACACTGAAGTTCAAAGTCATGAAAGATACATTTTACAGTTTTGTGTGCTCAGATCATTAAAGGCAGTTGTACTCAGGCCAAACTAAGGGTGAAGCCACACATCCTCCGACGAGATCACTTGGCATCGCCTTCTCCTCCCACAATTGGTTGCTTGTGGGCGTAATAAAATTTTTAAGTGGGGGACAATTTATACATCAGATCTGTAATCTGATTGGTTGTAACACCACGTTCCCCTTCCAGTCGCTTTGCCAGCTTGCCTCGTGTCGCCAGCTATCCCAACATGCCTTGCAGACGCGAAGAATCTGCTCTCGTTGAAAATGAATGGAGGCGATTACAAATTCGCTTCTCGTTGGAGGAGTGTGTGGCTTCATCATAGGAGTACCTTAAATATTCTTTAACTTTTAACTTCTTGTGATTTTATGCACCTTACACCTTTCCATTTAAGTTCAAAATAACAGAGCTGATTAGACTGAAGAAGTTATTAAATCTGCCAGGGAGAACAACAGATCAGGCACACCGTCAGCCTGTGGATGTGCACGCAGATGTGTGCACGTGTCCGTGTGTATTACTGTGCCCAGACCTGTTCTTGTTCACTGTGAGTTTGCTGCAGTATGCATGTTTACGCTAGGCCCAAAATATACCCTACCCTAAGTACGCAAATTCGATTTTGCCTGTTGTTGCGTTCTAAAATGCGCCACCTGAAATTATTACGAGCTGCAAGCTGGAGTGTGAAGCGTCGCAGCGAGGGGCGCTATAGCAAGCCCCAACAGGACGAAGCGGTCTTTTTCGATTTGTGCTTTCGTCTGCTCGGTCTTTCACAGCTGGCCTGGATCGCCCCCTTGAGGACTCTGGTTTATTACCTCCACAGGGACATAAGACCTCACGTTGAGTAGGTACAACCAGGCCGCGCGCTTGCGTACTTACACAGGGCATGTTTTTAGGCCTTACCGTGTGTTTCCGTATGAGTGCGATTCTGTTTTTTTTGTTGGTATGTGCGTGTACGCGCTTCCTCACCTTTTACTATGCGGTATAACCCCAAAGCCAATCATGAGGAACGCCATTATGGCAATCCCTGTCACCAGGATGATGGCCAGCATCTTGTCTGGAAGAGCAGATAAGGGTTTCAGAACTACTCAAAATGGCGGACGCTCAGAATCAGAGCAGTCCGACATCACGGCAACATCACGAGACAGCTTTCTGATGAAGCCAGACACCTGACAACACAGCTACACAATGCAAATCAGCACTCCCAGAAACGCCCTTAGGCCATAGCAACTGAACACTTAAGCAACTTAACTACACACCACAGCAACTAAACACCACAGCCATTACTCTGCATTGCTCTAGTTACTCAACTGGGATTTAGCACTGAATATACTAAACATTGTAGCTGGTGAACATCACAAGCATTTACTCATTTTAAGAATGTATTTCCTTTAAATGTATTATCAGATAAACAGATTTTCAATGGATTTTTGTCAACATTTTATATTGCCCAAAAATGTTTTTTTACAGCATAGCCTGCTATTATACCCATTATTTTTTTTTAGTGGCAAAATGATATGTAATGTAATGTAATATAATGAATGTAATGTAATGTAAAAAAAAAATGATACATTTATCCTATAAAAAGTCCATCCAAGTGACAGGATACTGACAAGGCGGGAACACACAGAAACGTGGAAGGAAGGAAGGATAGGCCATAGGGAGGGTAACTATGCTGGGAAATGGATAGCTGGTGTGGGTGTGGGTGTGGGTTGGGGGGGGGGGGCACATTTAGCCTTGGCAGAGAGACTCACTCTCAGGCTGCATACCTATGCTCTGCTGGTTCGGGATGTGGATGGTGAGGAGCTCACTCCACTTGCTCCACAGCCTGGAGTTGTGGGACTTGCAGCGCACTCTGACCACGTAGCTCCCCGGCGGCAGGTCCAGCAGCTCCAGCCGCGGCTCGCGCAGTACCCCCTTCACCTGCAGAGGGCGACACACAGACAGCGGTGCATTTTACAGGTAAACTAAAGTTCATCTTTCCATCCATCCATCCATTCGTTCATTCATTCCTTTTTTTTTTTCATTTTACAGAGCACTTTGCTGAGCACTTTTCTGCATTTTACTACATTTCTCTTTTTCTCCAGAAGGGCCTGAAACGAGAGACCCCACCTTCCAGTTGTGAGGCTCGGACTGGCGGCGGTACTGCAGCTCGAAGACGAGAGTCACCCAGCCCGAGTGCACGTCTTCGGCGTTTGGGTACAACCAGGACACCATCGCCGAGCGCCCAGCCCCCTCCTCGCTGCTGTTGGTCAGCCAGTAGGTGAGGTTGAAGGGCGGGTCTGTCTCCACTGTGGATAAATGGACCGGGAGAGATTGCTTAACCCTCTGAAAAGTCGTTTTTAGTCTTTCAAAATTCTGTGTTCAGTGTTCTTGAACTCCATTACTTTCAATTGCCAGCAGCGATTGTTATATCCGCATTAGAATGTTCAGTTAAAGAGGTAAATGGAGGGGCTCTGTCAGAGGGGGAACAGTAAAAGGGGCACATCCTCAGAAAAGGGGGATAGAAAGAGGAACAGACCATCTGGGAAGGCTAAATGAAAGACAGACAGTCAAAGTAAGACATGAAGGTGGTGAGCAGGATAAGCAGGGCAAATGTTGGTCCAGACAGACCAGAAGCCTCCATCGAAGACCATGTATGGGTGAGTGACGAGGGTTGCACAATTGTGGGAACAATTCATGAAAATTTATGAGAATTACCTGGAATTTTTGGTAATTTATGGGAATTGATAGGTTTTTGCACACTGATTGCTTTCCCCTATTTTATTCTCAATTGATGTATACACTTCAAGACAAATTAAAACAGAACTTTTGGTTAGAGCTTTGAAATTCTAAGTAAAATTTAACTTTATAACATTGCTTAAACTTTTTTTAAACATTCTTTCACTTTCGTTTTATATCATGTTACCTCTTTTACTAAAACAAAATTCCCCAGTAAAATTTTTAAATATCCCAGAAATTTCAATGGAGACAAAACAACGTTCACACTCAACACGATCACCAGCAGAGGGCAGCATTGAAGCACTAGATACTGAAAATAAGAATTTTTAAAAAAGCCAATCATTTGACAGAAATTCCACTGTGATGCCACAAACTGAAAACAGAAGCAGATGTTTGCCTTTCATGGGCTGCATTACTTAAGTCTTAACTATATATAAATATCTAATATAATTTCAATAACATGACATTCCAACCAGCAGCCCCATGGGACAGACGGGAAGGGATTAAAGGGATATATATGGAACGCCCCCCATTCCCGCTTGGAGGTCATACCGATGTCAGCCACATCCAGGCAGTGATCTTCAGATGTGTAGTTTCCATGTCTGCCGTGCGCCACCACGCTCATGCAGTAAATCTCCCACACCTGTGTGTGACGGCTGTCGAAATAGCAGCTATTGGCCCCGCCCGTCACATAGTCTGGACACTCCTTCTTGGGCCCGTTCCTGGAACACAGGAGAGGGAGAAGAGTCAGAGACAGTTTTAGCAGAGGCTGGTCAGGTGCTAGCATTAGCTGTCACGCTCCATAGAAATGAATGGTAGCAACAATGAGCCAAACTTTCATTCATTGTGAATGGCCACGCTATGGATTGTGGGTAATTTGGCTACAAAGGAGGGCTCAGCGTGTTACTGGCTGAAAATAATTAATTGTAATTAGAATTGGAAACTTAATTAAGGGCACTACTTAAGCCCTGATAACAACGATCACATTTTTTCTTCTTTAAGCTGGAAAAAAAAAACTTGCCTGCCTACATGGTGAATCGAGGCGTGGCAACTAATTAAAGCGGTTTTGACATGGTGTTCCACTTTTGGTACTGAACAATTTCACAAGAAAAAAACCACAGCATGCAGCTTCTCATTTTATTTGAGTTAGGACCTGTGCCACAAAGTGTGCAACAGATTGTAAAATTCTAAGCTAGCGCTACTGAATAGCATCATGCAGTCATCCATTGTATCCGCTCCTGCTATCATACCTTTTATCAAACAATCTCTGGCAAAGCTCATTTACTATTTTAAGGATATTGCTAAACTAATGAACACGTTTAGCACTAGCTTTCCAAGATGAGTTATCCATACTTTTGGTTTTCAAGGAAGCTATTTAATTGGGTAAATTACCTGCTTCTCTAACTCAAGCCTTGATCACACTAATAACAAAACCCAATAACGATCTTTTACTTATAGAAAACTGGAGACCAATCATTTTAATAAACAACGATGAAAAAATCTTTCCTATTTTCACTGAAAGTTTTGGTAACTTTTAAAAATGTGATTAAAAGTAGATATAGTGATTTCAAGAGCTAGTGATTTCAATACCTGTATTAAACTGCCTTTTCTTTTTTTATTAGTCACTCAAACAATGGCTCTTCATTTAGAGAAAGACACCTTTAGGGGAATCAAGATAAATAATTGAAATGCTGTAAACGTGCTGGAGATAATACAATTTTTATAAGAAATAGCTTGGAGGTCCAAAATTCAATCAGTATATTTGAATATCGAACTGCTTCCTCTGAATGTCTGTAAGGTGGATAATATTTATGAAATACCTATTAAAGAAGTTGTAACCACATATCTGAGGATTAAGATAAATGAATCAAACAAATGATTTTTTTTACATTTTATCTGATTCATGGCTAAGTGATGCATCTTTAAATGGTGAAACATTACTATCAAAAGCCAGTATATTATGACTTGTGTACACTGAACTTGCTTTAGATGTCCTACAATCAATAATTAAAGAGGTGGATATTAAAATATTTAATTTTATCTGGAGGAACAAACTCGGAAATGGATTGAGAATTGTTTTCATTGGAAAGATAAAATTTGGATTATAATTCCCAATATAGTTTTTTTGGGAAAAAAAAAAAAAAGGTTGGTATTCATTTTTTGCTGAAATGCGACTTTGATGTTGGAAAGATCCCAGCCAAATTAGCAAGTTTTCATAAACAGGTTTGTTGGATATCTAGTTTTTAGACTACCGCCTTTAAGAAGCAGGCAATGTAAATTGATCTGGCAAACTTTCTCTGTGTGGCTACAGTTACGTTATCTGTTTCCTCCTTGTCTATCTGTTCCCCCCTCCCCATTACAAACATCAAAGTAATGCGTTTGGGGAAATTAGGGACATGCTGGAAGTTGTTTAAATGTAAATAAACCTGCAGTGCCCTGAAGAGTTTCCTGTCTCTTGAAAGATTTATGACTTTGCCACCTTCCAGAAGAGATACAGGAAACTGTATCACCCAAACTGTGGACACAGAGCCCCAGCTGGCTAAAGGACACTAAAAGAAATTTAATTGAAATCATTGAGTGAAAATCTTAATGTCTATGCTGATAATGGTTGTTGAGTCCTGGTAGTTGAAATCTCCATTTTCAGAGTTAGTTTTAGTTAAAAGCAGAAACCAACGTGGTACAATTTGTTTTTGTTACATGGAAAATATAGGATATAAAGTTGAAAAAAAAATAGGAAAAAAAGGGCCACACTTTGCATACTCTTAAAGTGCAGATCACAGCTGCCAAAATGATCAATTATTTGCCTATGAAAATCCATCTTTTGTCAGCAGCAGTTGAAAAACTTCCATGTTTCTTTTTTTGAGATCTGAGCTGGGTTACCTCCAGGTCATTTTTGATCTTTTTATGAAGGGCTTAAAATCAAGAATTCTTTGATGATAATATCATAGTGCTTAGTCCTGCGTCCAAAAACGTAAGGCCAATTTAACACGGGAAATTTACTGAAGACAGTACCCGGTCTGCAACTGCACCCCAACATTTCACACCTCACCGAATCGGCGCTGCCAGGTTGACCCCCCTCCCCCCCCCCCCCCCCCAACCGTGCCCCCCTCCCTCGTGGAACTGCTTACGAATTGAGAGTTTTCTTTATCTAGTTAGTTGGATTAAGAGTGTTGGATTAAGGGTGAGAATTGGAGTTGGAGTTGGAGTCAGAGTCAGGAGGAATAAAGTAGCTCTTGGGTGCTTAATGTTTGTCACGGTGGCCATTCTGGGGTGGAAAATCTGCAGTTTGGAGGATTCCACTTTGTAACTGGGCCTGGTGTTGTGTTGTGTGGTGTTAGGTGCACGCAAGATCTTAAATTTTTGTTTTACAGCTCAATTTTACATTTTCATCTCTGGCTTTTTGAAATATTCAACTGTCTGATCTTGCAAAGAAAAAAGCAGTGGTTTGGTGTTTTCTTTCATTCATTTCTTTTGTGATAGTTACTTGCCCATATATGTAACATTTTCTTTTTTTAAAGTAGTTGAACCTCGTTTTTAGATTAGACATTAATATTTGTTGTAACTTAATACATTTCTCAATTTTAATCTTGTTGCGAGTTCTACATTTGAGAACAGTTGATCCAACAGATTGCTCTGCCTATCAACAAATTTGGTGATTTAATTTATTATTAATGTCTTTCTTGACAATTAACAAATTAAATCGACTAAGTTTATTTTACTTGTTAGATAAGTGAGGGGTTTTAACTGTTGATGCACTTGTGTTCGGCATTCAGAGTGCCGGACATTAGATGAGGGTGTTAACTGCTTGAAACCGCTGGATTCAGAAAATTAAACTTATTTTCACTTAATCCTCACTTCCCCGACAGGTTTTACTGTCTTGGTCACCTTTATATAAACGCAGTTTCTCTCTGCAAAAATGTATTATATGGAATAGTGAAGATAAAACACGAAAACAAGAATTTTTTATAAAAGTTTGTTTGAGAAACAACATTGTTTTGGTGACAGAATTGTTCAATGGTAAGAGCCATTTACTGTACTTAACTACACTGAATTCCTTCGTAAATAATAATAGAATTCATATCACTACAAGAGAATCTCATCTGTTGGGCTAGCACTGTGCATGAGCTTTCTTGCTACTCTGGACATGGCTGAATCAGTGCTGCAGTTTGATTGGTTGCTCGTCGCGTTAAGTGAGATGTAGCAGTTCAGACAACACGAGGCACCCGAGCTCGAGTGACAAGTGTCTGCCAGACGCAAGACAATCCCCCAGACACAACCCGGTTCATCTGCTCTGACGCCCTGCTGGTCCGAGGGTGTCACATTCTCCCTTACCCCACAGAGTAGGTCAGCGTGTAGGTGATGTTTTCGTTGCCACGGGAACCGTTGTCAGGGAAATGCCACCAGCAGGTGAAAGTCTCCATGTTAGGCGATCGGCAGTAGTGGATCTGAGGCCGGAGGAGCAGCGATGGGTTATCTGTAGAAATAGGGAATCGGTAACATTTTCATTCAGCCATTAGTGAATTCATAAATAAACAATTCATCAGTCTGCTCATGTATTACTGTATCTGGGGAAGCTATTCGGTCCATTAAGCTGTTTTCAGTCAGGAGCCTTCTGTGAATTGTTATGGATGCCCTCCACATTAAATGCTTTTGGAGTAATTGCATTACTTATGTCCAGGTGTACTACCAGCATAAACTGATTCCCAATAATCTGGGTGTTGGTGTGCATGTAAACGTAGCCATTGATGGTTAAAAAAAGAAAAGGAAAAAGGGTATAAACCACACCACAGCATGGGCACGCTTGGGTGAGAAGTGGACTGAGGCAGGGGTGTTGATGGAGGATCTGAGCTTGGCCAGCTTGGAGCCCAAACTTTTCACAAACCTCATGAACATGCCTCTCGGTTGCAATGCAGTAACCCAATTTTGTTCCAAAATTGAATTTGTTCCACAATTGGGCAGTGAAAAGGGCTCTTTAGACTCGGCAGCAGCACCTCGTGACAGTCAATAGACTCACAGCCACAGCACACTGGAGACAGAGATAAATAACCATTGTGGGTCCTCGTGCCCAACGCATCACCAATGGGGCGAGACCGAAAGAGCAACATTCCCCCATAATATTCCATACGAGTGCCAGTGACACCATATGTGAAGGACATCAGTCATTTCTCAAGGGATTTTCATGTGTTCCAGCTGGTCGTCTACAGAGTTGGCTTGGAACCTTCACATTCCTTGACAACAAGGCGCAATTAATATAATTAAAGTTTCACTGCATTATAAACTGCTCATCTGTGAAAGTCCAAGGGAAGGCATGCAGCCTGGTTGGCTAATCGTCTTGCCTAGTAGGTTTTGACAAGTGTTCAACACATTTTCTAAGTGTTGGTTACAAACACCTTATTGACAAATTTTAACGCCTGGGTAGCACATGTCATAGCAGTCCAGACGGTTACATGAATCCTCCATACTTTCTTTCCATTCTTTATTTAAACCTTAGAGAAGCACGTTAGAAACGAACAGTCAGGTCCAATATGTGCATGATGTGGGCTGTCCTTCCAAAAGAGGAACCGGCTACGATTGGCTGCGTCCAAGCTCGCCGTCGTCCTGCAGTCACGAGTGCTATCCTTCGCCGTGTTCTGTGTAGATTTCACATTGGATCCAAGGCTGGCTTCGTCTCCAGGGCCTCAGTGTTCCAAACAAGAGCCTCTTGTTTTCTTTTCCCTGCAGCCTTTGGACATTTTATGTGAACAAACCGAAACCAACTGCCAAGAAGGTCAGACCCAGCTTCTAAATCACAAGGGGATTTAATCAGATTGCGCCTATCCGACGACTACCTCCCACATTATTGCTACTGCCTGCTCTTTCATCAGTCTGCCGTCCATCCGGTCGTCCTTTGACTGTTTCGCAATTTCAGTCGTGTCCTTAGCAATGGAACCCAGAATCCCGCCCTAACCCTCCCCACAGCGGCCTAAAACCGCGGGGGACGTGCTGGGAAACAGCAGCCGTGATGGATCCAAAGAACAGTAAGATCAGCCGATACTGTAACTGCCTCTGCACACCGCCTGAGACGCTGTTCCTGTTGCACTGCAGCTCTCTTGGGGCCCTTGACCTTTGTGCCGCCCTCATGTTCTGTATGTTTGGAAATGAATGTGTGAGCACCACTTGCCTTGTTCCCTGCGGTGTGACGCCCCCCAGATTTGTAAGGTGGCCCGTTCAGTGGTTTGAACGTGAGAGCGTGTTGTGTTCTGGCCGTGTGAGGCGACTTCCACCACCAGAGCAAACAGGAACAGAGACCACAGCATCCCTAAAACTGGGGGGGAAAAAACAAGTTAACTTCACACTCTGTTCTCCTTTTCCTTCTACCATTTCCTGTCTCTCTCTTTCTCTTTCTCTTTCTTTCTCCCCCCCCCCCCTCCCTCTCTCTAGGAGCTTTGTGGGCATGACAAATTGGATTGCATTCTCAGTACAAAAAAGAGTTGAGAACTTTGAGAGAGTACAAATTCAGCAGAGCAAATATAAATTCAGCAAACCCCCCCCCTTCTCCTCAATTCCAATCCCACCCACAATTCATCTGAACTGAAGCAGCCTTTGATCCTCTCTAGTGCTGGTCCAGAACAGATCCCATTTGTTCAGTGAGGCTGTGGCAGCTAATCACATGACAGGCAGCCAGGTTCACCATTAGCTCAGAACCTGCTAGCACAGTGGTCTCCAACCCGGGTCCTGGAGAGCTACAGGGTCTGCTGGCTTTCATAGTGACTCTGCACTTCATGAATCAATTAGAGCAGGCGATTACACAGTTAACTCAACTCACCTGGTGTCTTGAGTCTCAATTGGGTGCTGATTTTAAGGTGAAAACAAAAACCAGCAGACCCTGTAGCTCTCCAGGACCACGGTTGGAGACCACTGTGCTAGCAGCATGAGAGGATTTATTACTTATTGCATCAAAGCATTTTCACTGCAATAGCAGTACCCACACCCTTCCGTTGCTGCAGATTAACTGAGGTTATTGCAGTTACCAATATATTCAATATCACAGTAACTCCATTTAAACCCTGGCACCTGGGCTGCTGGGTAGCGCACTAGGTAAAAGCGCCACTTGCACGAGCGAGCACCACGGTCTCGGGTCAGATCTTGGATCAGACTGTGGCCTGCAGCCCCACAGGAGCAGGGCATATTTGGCTTTGCGTCTTTCAGGGTACAAGGGTGGTGTACAGTCTGTAGGAAGGTATACTGTATAGCGTCCATTGCTCCTGCTGGCCGGTTTGCACTCTGTGCTCGTGTATGATTGGGTGTTCTCCTCCGCCCCTGCCCTGCGCATGCACCTGCTCGCAACTGTGCCGTGAAAAGAAGCGGTGTGCGTCAGCCCCATGTTTCGGAGGAGAACCGCAGTTTGCCTTCGCTCTCCCAAGCGGGTATCCGGGGCCGTGTACGGGCACGCTTGTGCATACAGTAGTTCACAAATTGGACATTCCAGATTTGGGTGGAATTGGATATGACAAATTTAACAAAAGAAAATTATACATAAAAACCATGGTAGCATCATGGTTTTCCTGTAGTTGTAATTGGTAAAATACAGAATTTGTAGTGGAAAATCCAGGTTCAGAAAGTCGAAATCCTCCCCAGTATTTTGTTCCAATCACCTGGATTTGCTATTTAGCCCAATTCTTCAGCCGGGGGGTAGAACTAATTAGTGACATCAGCTGGCTGAGTTTATGGATGGAAGCAACATATGGAACTTTTACACTAAGACCCTTGGACTTTCCACCTCTGGTTACTGTCCATAGATATATGTTTATGCAAAACTGGTTACACATTAAACATTAACAGACTAGCTTAATAAAACGGAAGTTACTTTCTCAGTAACTTTCTCAGCTGTTCTTGCAAAGCCAGTAGGCCATCAGAAACCTATCTAAAATATTTATTTATTTAACCATTATTAATCAGGCAGATCAATTAAGAGCAAATTACAAAGACAAAAACAACTTGGCAAGAGGCAGACAGCCTCTTTAGGGCAAAAGCTTTAATCCTACAGACAAGACATCAAAAGTACTAAACTCTTCCTCTGTAACACACACACGCATACACACACACACACACACATATACACGACATGACAAAAACAATTAACAGATGGGTAAGAAGCAGGTAGCAAACACACTGCGTACAAACAGGTGACTGGCATCAGCATCAGGCAATGGAACACAATACAAAAACACACAGGTGCAGATTTGAGTCAGATTAGAATCGGGGGGGGGGGGGGGAGCTGGGTGAAACAAGCATTTAAAACATATGGCAGCAGAAACAAACATGAGCTAACCCTCTGATTAGTCATGTTACTGGCTTGCAAAACAGTTGCACGTATTAGTAAGAAAGCTGATATGAAGACAGGTTTATCCAGTTTCAGGGTTTTGTTTTTTTTGTGCAGTTCATTCCAGGTTCTGGCTGTCAGATTAACTAAAGGAGGGTACTGGCGTTGATAGCCTTTAACAGAACACGATGGGCAGAATGTAAGAAGCGGCTAGTAAGAACTGGCCACCATGTGCTATGACATGGCAAATATTCCACAGCAATTCCTTTAGAGCAGCACCTAGAACCAGAGAAAATATTTAAATCCTGTACTTTTTCATTTGGAGGATTATAAATTTTGGTACAGCATTTTAAGTCATTTGGGGGTAACCAAAGGACTGATTTCTCTGAAAAATATTATTCCATGCAGTCTACATAATATTTTATGATCATTCTAATGGAATCCAGTTCAGACAGTTTGTTTAATTTCCTCTCTCTCTCTCTCTCTCTCTCTCTTCCTCTAGTTTCTTCCATTCTTCTCTCTTCTTCTCTGTCACTCCTCTCGTCTTTTCTTCCATCATGTTCCCACCCCTTTGTCCTCTTTTCGCAAGATGAGTTCTTAACCCTTTAAGGTGTGACATAGCAAATATATGAATAGAACCTTCTCAGCTGAATCACTACTGGTAATTAGAATTAGAATTTAGAAAGAAATCATTCCAGAAAACCTACTCTTCAAAGGGTTAATGCGGTGGAACATCCAGCAAAGTCATGGGACGGGTCACAGGATAGAGATCAAAGGCACTGGGCGCAGCTCCGCTGCTGCGTGACTGGATTTGTGTTCGTTTGCGTTCACCTCACATTTAGGCTAATATTCTCGCTGATGTGGGTGAATGAGATCCCACAATAGGCTGCCGCGTCTATGGGGACGAATCTCATTGAGAACAACAACCAGAGAGGATGTGTGTGTGTGTGTGTGTGTGCGTGCGCGCGTGTGTGTGCGTGCGCGCGCGTGTGTGTGTGCATGTGTGTGTGCGTTTGTGTGTGTGTGCGTGTGTGTTTACACGTATACGCATGCGTGAATGTGTGTGTGCGTGTGTGTGCGTTTGTGTGCGCGCGCGTGTGTCTGTGTTTACACGTATACGCATGCGTGAATGTGTGTGTGTGTGTGTGTGTATTAGTAGCACATTAGTAGTTTTTATTGTACTTGCCAGTACATGCATAACTGTGCCAGTGTGAATGTACACTATAATTGGCTCCCATAGCATGATAGTCAGGTTTGCACAGGTTTGCGTTTTTGGTTACAGTGAGCACAGCTGGAATGCATGAGCCTGCAGCATGACCGCACGCACACACACAGAACGTACGTGAGCAGAGAGCATGAATGAAATGGGCCTGCCCAGTTTTCTGCCCTTAAGCGACATGACAGGACCCCATGGGGGGGAAAAAAACTAATTGTGCACAGTGTAACATTACACGTACCCTGCTTACGCTGCCAGGTTAAAACGGGGAGATTGCACCAGGAAGAGAAGTACTGTATATGCCAGTATACAGAAAATGCAAAAGTATTAGGACAGCGACACGATGTTTTGTTGTTTGGCTCTGTACTCCAACTCATTGATTTTGAAATAAAACAATTAATATGAGGTCACAGAGCAGACTGTCATCTTTAAATTTGAAGGTGTTTACAACCACATAGGGTGATCTTTGTAGGAATTCTCCAATATATAAATGTAAATAAACTCAAATTAAAGCAGACAGTCTGCCCTACAATTGCATATTCATCGGTTTGCTGTATCTCTAAACCAATGTGCTGGATTACAGAGCCAGAACAAAAAAAAAAAATATGTCACTGTCCCAATACTATCGCATTTAACTGCATATACTGCCTATATACTCTAGGCTATGGACAGTGTCCAGGCACAAATTCACAGCTGTCAGGCTGCAGGTTATATATGGTGAGTCCCATCAGTAAAATGAGCTATATCGAGAGTTAAATACATGTGTAGAGTTCTTCGCCCGTTTCTCTGATGGCAGGTAATAACTGCAGTTGTAAGGCAATAACAATCAGACGCCTGGGGCTCTCACAGTCCTTTTCCAAGAGGATAATATATTTGCCATTGTGTGCAGGAGAAAAGCCAATACTCCATGAATCATCACCAAGGGAGAAGCAAAATGTACCCTTAAGGGAACCCTGACAGGTAAACCAACTAAAAATCCTCCTCGGCTACTTGCGCTGAACAAAAGAAAAGCTGATGTATGTTTCGTTTTTCGGACAACGGCATCATACTTGGGCTTTTCCAAGCCTGATCCGTGTGACACAAGTAGAAAATAAAATCATTGATGTGGCCATATTCACAAACGGGTTCGTTACAGCAGTTAAAAGTGCCCCCCGACCATAAAAGAAAAACGCCACTTAAAACGTAATGCTTCTTCGTACTTTCAACCAGATCAGTTTGAAGAGTGCTCTGGAAACATTTGGTACAATAACACCTCCATCATAGCTTCAACAGAATAATAATAACATCTGACATTTCAAAAATAAACATAGACAATATAATTTCAATATAATTTACACCATTTAAATATAATTTTTATATTCTCCTGTGTTTTGCAAGAATATGCATGTGTTCTTATGCTGTTGGCTGAACTGCTTTCAATAGACAGTCTGCAGAAAATGCAGTTTGGGTTGTTTGTTTGAGTCGATATATTTGAACCAAGAGCTTTAAAAGCTTAAAAAACAGTAGAGCAACAGGCCTTTTCAACCAACAGACTTTGTACCCTATTTGAACGGGACATGACAGCAGACCATGTGCATTTGGGAATCAGAAAGAAAGGGAAGAATGAGAAAGGGTTGGACAATACTGTGGGGGTAATATTCTTAATATGAGGCAAAAGATGGAGGGGCCAAGTTCCAAACTGATTATTCTTTTCTAAGGGGATCAAGAATCTCTTAACCTTCTGAAGAGTGGGTTTTTTGTAATGCTTTTTCAAAATACATTGGCAGTGTACTGGAACTCATTTAGCAGTTGTGGTTATTACATCAGCATTAGAATGTTCAGTTAAGAATCAATGTACATCAGCGATCTGACACCATAAACCTTTCAAGAGTAGGGTTTTTTTTTTTTTTTAATTTCAAAATTTTAAGTCAGACTAACTTAATTTTTTTCAATTCCCAGTAGTGATTGTTACATCAGCACCAGAATGTTCAGTTAAGAACATTCTAAACCCATATTTGTGATCTTTCACCTTAAAGGGTTAAAGGGTTTTGAACCAGTTGTCCTTACAGGCCTTTCATTCCCCTCCCGCTCTCTCTAAACTCATCCATGCAAGCCAGTCTCTGCTGCCCCCTCGAAAAAGGTCCTGGTCCAATCAGCATTCAGCTCTGCTTTCAGGACATTCAGGCATTCCCCAAAGCACCTCTTAAAGCATCATTCATCAGTGCCAAACACAAAAAGCTTTACTTTGCATCCTGTAGTCATTCTTCCCTGCTCCTCCTCGAGCCCCTGCTATCTGCCGTCTTACATTGGCCAATTTTCCAGAATTCCGAGTGCATTTGGATGAGTGTTTAATTACACTAGACAAAGCGAATGGCTTCTCATTTGGCCCAATCCCTTGTACTGTTCTGACAATTAATGTGACCAGGATGTCACCCTAGCCGTATATTTTGTACAAAGTAAAGAACTAATACCTGCATGGGGTGCCCTAAGGTTAACTATTTCCGCATTAACAGAAAAACAAGCACTTCTAAATAGGCACATATAGTCTTTATAAGAAGCATGTCTTCCCCTTATTATTGCCCTTAACTATGTTCCACATAACTGTCTATTATGATAAAGGTACGTCTTCTTCATTTTAAAGGCTCCTCGCTTGTAGATCCAAAACATGACCGCACAGCAATAAAATATACGAACCCACTGGTTAGTGTTCAGCAAATTTGTTTTTATAGCTCCTGTTTACGATAACACTCACGTCAGTGTGAAGGGATTGTATACTCGCATCACCAGTATTGCATAATAGATAATTGCAATATATATATATAGGAAGCTGTTGGTCATATATATATAAAATTGATTATTTTCTATGGCAGCATGCTCAAGCTCAGATAATATATATTTGGCTCCAGGTTTACAGGTAATTTTATGTTCATCAAGTGCACTTGCAGCAGCACTTAGTAAGGCCTAGTTAGTAGCAAATGCAAACAGTGAACACGTTGTTATATGCTGTGATAAAACCCAAATGACTGTTTTAAAATTAGACCATTAAACTAATGACAATAAAGTGAAATCGTGAGCACAGTAAAATACGGTGTCTTACCTCAGTAATGATGTGCAATCATATACAACATAATCCTCAAATATAGCAAATACCAATACTTCATTATTTTAAAGCACAATCCAATTCTTTCTTCTTGACTAGCATCCAGTACCAGCTCCACACACCTACACCAGCTCTTCCAAGTACATCTACAACACGGTCTGTGAGAAATAACCCAATAATAATAAACACCCATTTTGGATTTCTGCTAACTGAAGTCAGCTTGTCCACTAAGCTAACAGACCGTCTGTGTTTAACCTCCTGAGGTATAGGAGATGTCAATCTGTAATTGGGGTAAAGGGCATAACAAAGGATGGCCCGGAAGAGAGTTGTAATCCTTAGAACAGCATAATAAATAACTTTCATAAAAATAAAAAATACTGTTAATATTGCAGATGAGTGTCGAAACAAAGCTACCATGTGATTATGAACAAAGCTACGACAACAGTTCTAGACTAACAGAATTCAAGCCTGAAACAAAATATTCAGGACATCTTGGTTTGTTGCTGCATTGTCCCGACTTCAACTAATGGTTTGTTAATCTTTTTTTTTTTTAATGAATTAATTCACAAACTGGTCTGCATATCGCATTGATTCATAAGAGTATTTCATCAATAGGCATCCTCCTATAAGTTGCATGACCATTTTATTTAGATCCTCTCATAGCATTATATTATTAAAACTCAAATGCTGTCTCTATTAGGACTATACTTTACCCTCTAGGGACTAACTGCACTTCCAGACATCTAGGAAGATTATCAGCTCCGAAGTTTAGAAATTATTTTTTGGCAGCACAATTTAAATATGCAATACAATTCCCTCTGTGTGTGGATTATAATCCAGATTATTCAATAATGATTCATTAAAATATTTATAGAAGAGCATAAATTGTAAAAAAGGTTTGATTGCTATGCATTTAACATCCCATGCCTTGCAAACACAAGGATACTACTTTCTTCTCTGTTTTGTCTATTTTGTTTAGCTATTTTGTCTTGAACAAATAATCCTATTGCAATCAAAAGCTCTGGGTTGCCCTGCATGACAACACCTAATTCAGCTAATTCATTAATCATGGTCTTAGTAATCATGGTCTTAGAGAACTGCTTACTTCAATCACACCACAATAATCCAGACCCAGCATTCCTCAAATTACTGCTAATTACAACCTCTCAGTGATGAGTTGAGTCAGAAAAGCCCATTTATTTTGGTGAGATATTAATTTTTTTTATGCGGGAGAAAGGCATTCCAGGAAGACTTCCCTCTTGAAATGTTGTCTCATTTGATCAATTTCAATTCTTTGAATCCTGAATGAATCCTGTGTATCACATTTTGTAGCCAATTAATGGTCTGCGTCACATGAACTATGTTTTTGCACGGACATTAAAAAATAAATTAGGAATCGTCTAATCCAGATTCAAACGCATGAGATTATCAGTTCTGTGCGTGACTCTGTGACATCCCCTCTTTTGAGAATCTCAGTTTCAGTATCTAAATACTTGAAGGGCACTCAAGAAATGTGTGCCACAATCAGCGCAGAGAACCTGTGCAATCGCCTCAGTGTAATCTTGCCAATCCACTTTAGTTTAAATGCCCTCTGCTTTCAGGGTTTGTGGGGCAGTGAGTGTCTGCCTGGCAATCTGTGAAACAGGTGTTTTTCTCCTTCATGTTCCATTCACAGGATACATATACGCATACACACATAACATGCACACATACACACACACGCGCGCACACACGTACACAAAAAGGACAAGAAAGAAAAATACTCTACACTTTCACCGCTTCACACCAACTCAATGACCAGTTTCCAAAAAATAACTGTTAAATCTTAATCAAGGAACAGGTCATGATCATATAATCACAAAACCGTGTACTATAGTTCAGCGTTTCCCAACCGGTGTGCCGCGGCACTCTGGTGCGCCATCAGGCGAGGTCAGGCGCGCCGTGCGAAAAATCCTTTAAAAAAATTTTTAATGTTCAAATGAATTTAAAAAAACTTAAATGAACAAATCCCATTCACAAAAGCCAAAATAAATGTCATTGAAATGCATATCGCTTAATTAAAACCCCAAAAGATCATTTAGGCCTACTGTTGGCACGTCGCATCGACGTCAGTACGTCGCTTGCAGGGTGTTTATTTTTCATGCTTTCGAGAGTGGTGTGCCATGAGATTCTGTAAATTTGGAAAGTGTGCCGCGGAAGGAAAAAGGTTGGGAAACACTGCTATAGTTCACCAGACAGGTATTACTGAAGGAGACCTATCTTTCACATTTGTGAAATTAAAGCTAAACAGTACATGCAAGACTGGCATATTTTAGTGTGCCAAGCTACAGAACTTCCACACCAAAATCCATGCTAAACATGGACACGTGAGTGCTAAATAATTCTATAATAATTTTATCTATCTATCTCTTTTGCACTCCCTCTCTCTCCCCTCTACTTTCTCCCATTCTTTCCTCTCAATCCTTTCTCGCTGTCCTCTCCCCCTCTCTCCCTCTCTCTCTCACTCTCACTCTCACTGCACGTGCTTCCGAGGAATAAAAACATGATATGAAAACTTTTGCTTTGCACCAGGTGTACTTTGGCTGGCGAGGCATGTGGCGCCGGCCACATGTGGAGATACAGATAATCCCGCGAGGAAAAAGAAAGGACTGTGCCGTCAGATTGTGTACTGGGACGATAAGGGGCCGGTTTAAAGTCCTGAACCTTGAAATCGGGCAGCATTTCCCCCGTCATCACTGTCTGATAAGACTCATCTCATTTTCAGAACAGGGAAACACATTAGCATGGGGACCAATTTCCATGGCGACCCCAACCCCTGTGTGTGCGTTTTCTCCACACACACACACACACACATATATATATATATATATATATATATATATATACAGTGTGATGTTTGGTGCTGAAGAGAAGCAGTGCTGGGCTGAATAAGATACAAGGGAAGGTGAAGGATGAGTGGTTCTGTGCAGACACGCAGGTTAGGACTGCTGAGGAGCTCCAATAGAAATGCGATTCATCAAGTGAACCAACAAGACCCTGCCACCAAGCCCCCCCCCTCCTCTTTCCTGCGCACTATAAGTGTAAAGACCAGGACATCCTGTGGCCTTCTGTTACCATGGGAACCAAAATAGTATTGCAGAACACGCAGCAAGACAATTGTAATCTTTTGACAGGTAAAACTGCAGTGGCAGTAGCTAATTCAATCCTCAAAATAGCACATAGAACATCAATGCCGCTAGCCCAATTCCACCCCCCCCCCAACACCAGCAAAGTACATGCCATTGGGAAGGGACAATGGTGCAGTCAGCTGAACTGCGATAGACTAGGCAGGAAAATGGCAGCCAGACTGCTGTGGCTTGTTTTCTCCCAATCCTGAGGTCTCTCATGTGATCAGCAAGCTTGGCGCTGGTGCAGAAATATGCCCTTTTGGCATCAGGGCACTCAAAGGTCATGGTTAATTACGAACTGCAATGCATACCACTTGTAATTAACTGGTCTCTTAATAACTCTGGTGACGATAATGGCTGCAGAAAATTGAATCAAACATGAATCAGTATAATCGTAATTCGTAAAAAAAAAAAAAAAAATTTTTAAACCCTGAAGGTCATTAAAGGACAGATTACGTGTCGGGCACAACAAAATGGGTGGAAGCCCCATGAAGCCAGTCATAAATAACGCTTATCTTTTATTATCAAAGGGGCAGTAAAAGCAGGTGAGCCGCAAAATGTACGTGTTACTCTATGGTAACTCTCTGGACTTTGTTCTGTAGAACCCTTGGAGATGGCGTTACTACACTGCAACACAAATTCTTAAATTAGGATGTTCTGAAATTAGGGTGTTGGAAATCTAGATGTTTTTGATATTTAAATGTAATC
Source organism: Anguilla rostrata (assembly GCF_018555375.3). NCBI lineage: Eukaryota > Metazoa > Chordata > Actinopteri > Anguilliformes > Anguillidae > Anguilla > Anguilla rostrata. The sequence goes on from NC_057947.1 coordinate 28,199,486, forward strand.
AGAGTTATTAAAGATCCCATGATGCAGTGCTGTGAATGATTATTTGAACGGATTCCTCTATTATAGCACATTTTTCATACTGAATGGTTTCAGATCTTAAGACAAAACTATTAGACAAAGGGAACCTGAGTAGACATGAAACACATTTTTTAAAATTATTATTTCATTTATTTAACGAAAAAGGTTATTTATCACCCATGTGAAAATTAATGTTCTGCCTTAAACTCAATAACTGGTTACAACACCTTTAGCAGTGATAACTGCTACCAAATGCTTTGTATAATTTGATACCAATCTTTCACATCACTGTGGAGGAATTTTAGCCCACTTTGCAAAACTACTGTAATTTAGACAAATTGACGGTTCCTTCAATAATGATAAATCGTCCAGGTCCCAAGGCAGCAAAGCATCTCCACACCATCACACTACCACCATGTTTGACTGCTTGATGTTCTTACTGTGAAATGCTGTATTGCACCAGATATAATGGGACTCGGGTCATCCAAAAAGTTCCACTTTTGACTCAGCTGTACATAGAACATTATCATAAAATGTTTTGGGATCATCCAGGTGCTTTTTTCAAAAAGTGAGACAAGCATTGATTTTTCTCTTGATTCACAGTTGTTTCCACCTTGCTATTCGCCCATGAATCCCATTTTTTTCCAGTCTCTTTCTAATTGTGGAGGCATGAACACTGACCTTTGCTGAGGCTAGAGAGGCATGCAGTTTTTTTGATGTTCTTCTGGGATTTTATGTGACTTCCTGGATGAGTTGTCACTGCACCCTTTGAGAAATTTTGCCAGGCCAGCCACTCCTGGGAAGATACACCACTGTTCCAAGTGTTCTCCATTTGAAGATAATGGCTCTTACTGTGGTACGATGGAGTCCCAGAGCTTTAGAAAAGGCCTTGTAACCCTTTCCAGGTTAATATATTTCAACACCTGTTTAACTCATCTTAACAGGAATTTCCTTTTATCGTGGCATTCAATTTGTTTAATTGGGTGATTGAGTAACTAAGGGTGAAAATACTTTTTCACATGGTGTTATGGGTGTTTGATAGCTTTTTTAATTAAATAAATAAAATAATAATTTTTCAAATGTGTTTTGTGCCTACTCGGGTACCTAAAGATCTGAAAGATCTTGTCTAAAGAACTGAAACTATTCAGTGCGACATATGCAATAACAGAGGAAATCAGGAAGGGAGAAAATACTTTAGTGTTTACTCAGGTGTCTAAAGATCTGAGAGATATTGTTCTAAACTAAGATCTGAAACCTTTCAGTGGAACAAATATGCAATAATAGAGGAAATCAGGAAGGGGGTAAACACTTTTTCACGGCACTGTATAATAAATTGGCTACTTATTTTGTTTTCAAAAAGTTAGTCAATGGTGTTTTTACAAATTTAATATGTTAGATTAATTGTCTATTAATTGTCACACACACGCGCACACATATAGCCTACCCTACAGCTTATTCCTTGTTTCAGATACAGATAAGTGACATTTAATAATTGGCACAAACATACAATCACTATGGAAAGCTGTCGCCTAAGCCGTCACAAGTATAGTAGGAAAAGACTGAACAATTTACTCTTTTTCGTTTGCAGTCTGCATTCTGTTGTAAATGTTAATCATAAAAACTGAAACTTACCTTATAAATTTGTCCTTGGAATTATTTCCTAGATTTAGTTGGTAGCGATATATTTGTGCGTAAGGTAACGAGGAGTCAATCGTTTCCTGAAGACAAGCTACCAGGATCTAGGAAATGGTCTTCTCAGAGTCTCTAAGTGACGGCACGTCAATGATCCGATTTATGCTAATTCCACCAAGCAACAGTCCAAAGACAAGTGATCGTAGAAGCGACAGAATAAGTAGCAATTGGCATGTTATGCGTTATATTGTACACCAGTTCTCTTCGGACCCTCCGTCTCACGTCCTGAATGACTGTAACCTCTCTTGTGTTTGCGCGCAGCGTTGGTGTTGTTGCTCCAACGGGATTTGCTTCGCTCCACTTCGCTACACGTCTCCTCTGAATGAGAGTCAAACGCTCTGGGCGAATCTGCAAGCATATTTTTCATACGTGCTGCGCGCGGTAAAAATCTGTGTGGGTTTTTTTCTCTCTCTCTCTCGGACGCACTTCTGCCAGTCGAGTGAACAGTACCACTGTCCACTCCCGGCTTTTCATTGTGAAAGATATACTGTAGATGCTCTGTTAATATGTGGATTACACGTTACAATTTAGGCTATATGGGAGACCTGAAAGTATATTTTGCAATGTGATTAATTTGGGGTTGTTTAAAAAAGATTCAGTTTCTCTAGGAGTTTCTTTAATTATGAAAACAAATGTTCCTAATTGAATACTTTGTCACCCAGATTCTCGACAAATATTTATGGGCTTTACAGCAACGCTTTATATTTGGAAATGTATGTCAACATATAAATGAATCATTTTTTATGTACGTGTTCTCACAAGCATTTTTTGTGGATGGGGTGGGGTTGTTTTAATACACACATGCAGACATTCACACAAACACAATCATAGAGACTTACAGATATACAAATACGCATTTGTGTGCATATATGCACATTCTAATGTGCTTTTAAGGACAGGGGAGAGCACAGCCATACACTTTCATACATAAACCGACACACAGTCGTGCTCACCACTGCATATGCTACAGGGTCTCCAGATTTCAATTAAACCGTTTTTTTTTCTGTGATCAAACGGATCTAATCGACCACTCTGGAAGAGAGCCTTATTCAAGCACAAAAGTAGATTTGTAATAATTGCACTGACGTCATGAATCTTGTTTACCATTTCTTGTGAGACACACCCAGCAAACCAAGCTATCAGAAGCAGGTCTGGTGAGAAAACGTTGCCAAGTTGAAATACTGTAACAGCCTTTTGAGCTGGAACAGCAAGTACACCAGTCATCTCTGCCTGAACAAGGTGATATCTTGGAGTGGTTTTCTTTCTCATTTTAAATGTTCTCTCTGAAAGGAATGGATATTAATTACTCAGGGACCTACAATTATATAATACGTCGCATTAAACATAATACAAAGCATTAGCATATCAGTAATTTAGATTCCTTTTTATGTAGGCTAGTTACTAGAGATCATTTGTCATGTCAATCAATGATGGACTGTATGCAGTGTGTGTGTATATAATATGCTCACACACGTGCAACGCATGTTATGGTCAGATGAGATCAAAATTGAGAGTTTTGCCACTCGCATCTGACTTGAGCTTGGCACTCTGTTCAAGAATGAACAAATTGTTGACTGACATTCTGAGGGGGTTTTGTGTGTGAATTGCTGGTAAGTGTAGAAATGTGTTTTGTTTGTAGCGCAGCGAGGCCTTGTGTCCAAGAGAGATTTTCTTTGTAAGCACAAATACATTTCTATTCACACTGGGTCTTGTTCAGGTCAGTGGAATAGATAAGCACATGCACAAATGATTTGACCACGAACGCCGTTGATGCGAAGTCATCATAGTTACGACCTCACGTAGTAGTCAATTCATAGTCTTACGACAACATATTCAGTACAGAGGGAAATAGAGAATTTACTTAATTTACTTAATAGGTTAATAGGTGGCTAATGGGTTAAGGAAGGGTTACAGGATATAGTTTTACATTTATCATAGGTAAGGCTAGCGTGTGAAATGTTCTGAGTTGAGCTTAAGGTGAGCCAAGGTGTACTTTAAATAGGTGACCTTTCTGTCTACATTGGAATATGAGCCGTCACATGGTCATAATTGTGAGGGTGGGAGCTCATTTCACCCCATGGTGGGCCAGAATTGAGTAGAGAAGACATTAGGCCTCATTCACAAAACTTTTCTTAAATTATTCTTATTTTTATTCTGAAAAATGTTCCTATGAAAAACCAATAATGGGACACATGTGCAGACCTTTGTTTTTGTGCCTATTCCAGGTGTATGAGATGATGAATACTGAATTGTTTGCGCAATTCCGTTCATGTGATTAGCATGAGGATGAACAAACACAGCCATGAACAAATACAGATTAGAAAAAAAATGATGAATGCCAAGATGTTCTTTGAAACGTTCTTACACACAGTTTTCACGATAAAATGTGATCGTACGCATGTTTCCTGAATGAGGCCCGTTGAGAGAAGGCCTCTTCAGGGCGGGGACCGTAAGGTGCCAAATTGTTGTGTAGTGGGAAGGCCTGGCAGGAGTGTAAGGTTCGGAAATAGATTGCAGGTAAGAGGATCCTGCTGTTCCTCTTGCTGCACCCTAGCCCAGGACAAGAGAAGCGTATTTTTATTTGGGCCACAATCGGTAGCCAGTAGAGGGAGATGAGGGGAGGCGTGAGATGTATGTATTCTGGCTGTTTGTGGGAGAGAGGAGCATTCTGACTGAGCTGGAACTGCACCTGCAGAGAGACCAGCAAAGAGAGACGCTGTCAGGAAGAAGCTTTACAAAATCAAAAACCAGGCCTGAAACCCCAAAAAGCAAACAACTGAGGTAAAAAAATAAATAAATAAAATAAAAACTCCCCAGTGGGAAGAAAAACACTAGTCCTGTCGGAACAGAACAAAGACCTGGAGAATCAATTGGGTAGAACACGGTCATTTAAATTAAGCGATGAATTTAGCCGATGTTCTCCACTGAGCCACAGTGCCTCAGAATTAGGGGACGTCAGATGAGGAATTTAAGGGGATCGAAAGAATAGCAGTGGAGAAAGTACTGAATTAGATTTGTGTTTGTTAAGTTTACTCTGAATTGGAATTGAGAGAAAGTGAATGAGAATGGAATTTGGTGAATTGGTCTTGGAAAGGAATTGATGGAATTTAGAGGGAGATTAATGTGAATTAGAATTTAATTACTGGATTTGGCCGCGTAAAAGTCTGCATAATCTCATGCTTCTCAATGCACAATTTATGTTTTCACTGCAAAAGGAGTATAATTTTTGTTCTGTCTGTGCATGAATACAAAACATTTGCAGTGTTTTGACAAGAAACGGCAATGATGAAGTGATGGCACATCAAAATAATTAAACGAGAGAGGCCACACAATAAGATTATTAAAAATCGGAGATCTGACTGTAGCTATAATGAGGTAATGTCAGAGTTAAAGACTTAAGGTGCTGATTAAAAATGTAAATTAATCACTTTTATAATATTGCTTGCTTATTTTGCTGGTAACATCTTGTAACATGTGCAAAATAATCTGTTGGACAATATAAGGAATTTGATATGAATACTGAAGCCTGAGTGTTCCTTTGGGTATGATTAGATGAAATGTCATGAAGGTTAAATTTCACGTCTCACGTGTACTCTTCCCCTCTGCTGCATGTGAAATAAAATGGAGACAACATGCAAGATAGATTTTATAACACAGCAAAATACCCTTAATACTCTATTCTGTGAGATAGGAACTTATTTTCATCTTTATCTTTATGGCCTGTGTGGTTCTTTTTCATATTTATTTATGGTTGCCATGGTATTGCTCTCAGGTACTTGTAATAAAAAAACTCTTCCCAAACAGAAATTAAAAACCAAAATCTAGGTTATTTGGAAACTTACTGAAAATGGCCCTGTTGCAATTACTTGAATGGTAATTTTACCCATGCTCCGTCTTTTATACCTTTCCCCTTTCATTTGCACTTATTGCAGAATCAACTCTCTTTTCACATTTCTTTGCAAATATAAGAATTTTTCAGGCTGAAATTAACAAAAAACATTTTTCAAAGCAACCTCCTTTTTAGCTTACTGACAATAGTCTCTCAGTACATTCTTTTCATCCTTGCGAGTTATCTATACCTGGAGCCTATTCCAAGCGTGCATTGGGCAAGAGGCATGATTACACCCTGGACAGGCCGCCAATCTGTCGCAGGGCACACCATTCACTCACACACTTGTGGGGACACATTATACATCAGACTTTTACAGAATACTGATGTTGTCATTAAAATGTAAATTGGATTAAAGTGCACACTTGTCATGAGACTCTCGGATTTTCGTACAGAAACTCTTTATATTACTGTGTGTGTGAGTGTGTTCCTGTGTGTGTTTGCATGTGCGTGTGTGTGTCAGAGAAGGAGCATAATTGATGCTGTGGTCAGTGTACATACGTGCAGGAGAGGCATGATGATGAGAATATACGGATAACATTTTGACTTAATTAGCCACAAGGGGCAGATTGCCTAGTTACCTCCAGAGGGATTGCTGCCACTTTCAGCAGCTAGCCAGCACTGGGGTCATTCCAGTACTTTCAGAAGGATCTCCATTCACTGGAATAGCAGACCTCGGAACGAGGCTCTGCACATTCCATAGAGCAGCGTTTCCAAACCTTTTTCCACGGCACACTTTACGTCAGTGGTCTCCAACCCTGGTCCTGGAGAGCTGCAGGGTCTGCTGGTTTTCATAGTGGCTCTTCACGTCATGAATCAATCAGAGCAGTTGATTACACAGTTAACTCAACTCACCCGGTGTCTTGGGTCTCAACTGGGTGCTGATTTTAAGGTGAAAACACAAAAACCAGCAGACCCTGTAGCTCTCCAGGACCAGGGTTGGAGACCACTGCTTTACGTATTTACATTCTTTCGGATGAGACATTAAGCCGAGGTCTTGGCTCACTGTGGTCATTAAAGCTCTCTAAAACTTGCAACTTAATCATCCCCTGATTTAATTGGCTAAAAAATGTTCTCTCCCTCTCCACGTTAGCTAATGCGTGGTGAGCGTTCTGCCACAAAATGGCTGCCGTGTATCACCCAGGTGGGTGCTACACATTGGTGGTGGGTGAGGTGAGTTCCAACTCATCACTGTAAAGCACTTTGTGTGTTCAGAAAAGTGTAAAAAAAAAAAAAAAGTGGAAAAAAAAATAAATGCAATGATTCATTCATTCATTCATTCATTCATAAAAATCCCGCAAAACTGAAACCCTCATTCGACAGGAAGACATAAACTGTCATAAAAACATCACACATTAAAAGGTAATCATAAAAGGTTATCATATATAAAAGTTGTATTTCATGAGAAACACCGGGCTGGTATATTTGAAATGCAGACAAGCAGGAAGTGTGAGTGTTCAGACAAAAGATCACAGTTCCCTTTATACAGTAAAGTAAACAACTGGGTCATTGAGGGATATCACATAGAGGGCGGGCAGAGACAGCTCAGGGTCACAAATTACTAAAATACTTCTAAAACGAATCATAGGCCAACAAAATTTGTGTGTGTGTGTATATATATATATATACACACACATACTTTAGTTGACCTGTGACAATTATATATGTGTGTGTGTGTGTGTGTGTGTATACATATATATTTTAAGGTATGTATACTATATATATATATATATATATATATATATATATATGTATATACAATAAAATATGAAATAATAAAATATATGATAAAACATGTTTAATGATTAAGCTGAAATATATATTTTACCTTAATCATTAATCAACTAGTGATTTATTTAGCTAATAATGTTTACTAATTGAATAATTTAGTTAATAATATAACAAGCAAGTATGTAACAATTTAACAAGTACAACAAATGTAACAATTATCATGACAAATTCCATCAATATCTGAATGATTGGTTTAATCATAATCCAGAGACTTCCAAACACTCCTGAAAACAGTGTCTAAGCCGGGGCCAAATATGCCATGTTCTTTGTGTAATTTCCACCCTTTCAGCATTATCGGGTATAAAAGTACACACAATCATACTTTGATTGTGCTTGTTTCTTGATTGTAGTTTTCTATGTCTATGCCACTCACTTTGGCGTAGTCATCTACTTTCGTCCAGATTAGCTCTTTACGAGTCGTAGGCTGGCTCTTGTATATTGAGGAGAGGTTACTAGCACATCACTCAGATACTCATGCTGTGATTGGTCCTCTTTATTGTCACGTGGTCAGACCGCCGTCTCCCACGTCACTAACAGGAGGTCAAGGGCTGAGGTCACCGCGTCAGACTGGCCAGGTCGTCATGGATCCTTGAATCGAGGAAACCTGTCTGGGCTCGAGACTTTGTTGAACGTCTTATCACTTTGCTTCGACACCATCATCGATTTTATTACGTGCAGGAATATGCTTCACCTGAGATAGACGATGCTACCTGGTGAGACCAGGGGCAAGCAATCAAAGTGAATGCTGGAGATGTTTGAAGAACTGTCCCTCATATTTAGAATGGGCACCTTAAGTATTTCCTTCCTTCCTTCATTACCTGCTAACCAATGGTTACTGTTGTTCAACAATTCAAATGATAGTCTTTATTCTTCAAATCCCCAGTAATCCTGTTACTAATAGCTATAAAGTGTTTGTCCTCAAGACTTTCTCAAAGTATCTTTAAGTATGGTATCTTTTAATGGTCCTGTAGGGTATTCAGGGGTCAAAGGTGCATCAAAAGTTAGTCTCATTAGTCCGCAAAGTTTAATTCATAAAGAGACAATCCTGTCATCCTGTTATGAGTACTTATCATATCCATAAACTGTGGGCAACTGTGCTGTCCATCCTCCGCTACACTGTTCAAGCGTTGTTCTCAGAGATGTTTTCAAACTCTTATTCTGTGAGTCCAGTTCACCACTACTTCGTGGACGATATGGAAAGTGAAATTTTTGCTTAACGTCTAACGTCTTCCTTCAATGTGAACCTCGGTCACTATCAATCGTGTGAGGAACACCCACCTGGGGAAAACTTCTTTTAAGAAGAAACCAGCTGCTTTTCCAGCTGTCACCATTCTACAAGGGAATGCTTCTGCACATTTAGCAAACACATCTACCAACACTGAGATGTAAATGTATCCTGCACTGTTTGGTAAGGGTCCAATGACCCACATCACTGGGGTCGCACCAGGTTGCACCAAGACCTCCTTTCAATGCTTCATTGAGAGGCTGGGCCAAATCTGAAAATTCTGAAATATACACTCAAGTATAATTAAACAGTCCCATAACAGATCGCAATCCAGTGACAGTCATAGGTTTTGGTAACGTCATAATTGCTGCCACTTGTGTTGGTAATGCAGCATGAGCGTGGATTCCAAAGAAACCTTCCAAAGGAAACCTGTCACTTGAAGAGCTCGCCAAACACATCATACTATTTTCAAATGTTGGGTCTTGTTTGGAGATGCAATTAAAATATCATCCATTACTAATGTCCACTGATGTAAAATGTGTCATGTTGAGGCCCTGTGTTATTCAACAATGACTGGATTAGCTACAATAGCTTCTTCCTTCTCTGTTACTTCATTCAAGGCCGTGTAATCAATTGTTAATTGAAAAGAACCATCTGGTTTCTTTACAGGCTTCAATGGAGAATTTGTAGAAGAGGCACATTTTCTTGCAATATCGTTTGGTTCCAGTTGCTTCACAACTGAAATCGCTGTAGTCTCAGTTTCCTGCCGCAGAGGTACTGCTTCACTGGTTTTTGATAAGCACCTGAAACTCCCATAGCGATTATTGGACAACTGCCAACATCAAGTTTTGTCTTCGACTTTAATTTAGAAAATTGTTTTTCAAAACATTTTAACATTGGCTGACTATCCTCAAATGTTACAGGGCACATTTCCCCTCTCTTGGTCTTTTCTGAAACAAAGAGTATAGGCTCAACATCATTCATTATTCATTCATTGTCAAGTGTCATTTTCATTCTTTGACAATGATACTTCAGCTTCTATTTTTGACAAAATGCACACACCCAAAATGTTCCTTACTTTATTAGGACCTACCCAAGATTCTCCCCGTATTGTGGTTTTCCCAATTGTAACTGGTGCTGGTTGTGACAAAATAAAAATACTTGTTCCTGCTACACCCTGTTGTTCAATAGCTTCCGTAGTAAGTTGTAAGGAGCATGTTGTGACAGCAACAGAAGTAGCAGTATCAAGCAGGGAAATCTCAGAATGGCTTCCTTGGCTGAGCTGGAGATATTTCTGTTGATCTTTATCTGTATTTTCTGTTTACTGAGGCAAGACACCCCTATTCCTGACCTTGCAGGGGCGTCAGTCAGTTCTTTCAACTGTCTGAGAATTTCCACCTCATCTACAGCCTGTTGCCTTGGTTGAAAATTCTGAACTCCCTTCAGGGGAGTTTTGATCGTATTTTTACTGTGGGGCGGGGGCATTACCTCCTCTCCCTTTCCCCTAATATTTTGGTTTAAAACCTCCCCTTCTGTTCAGGAAATACTTGGGTTTTTGTGTCACAGCAACAGATTTCTCCTTCGATTTGACTCTCTGTGCTTTCACTTTTTGTTCTCGGGCGGCTCTGTTCACTCCAGTCGCTGATAGTGGGCAAGGTTGTCTGCTGCTTCTCTCTCACGGTGGCTTTCATGTTGTTCATTGCCAAATTCAACAGAGAATCAGAATCAACTGGGCATGCATTGTCTATGCTGTCCAAATGTTCACCACATTTCTTGCAAAATCTCTCTGCTTATTCTCCAGATGACTCATTATCTCCCTGTAGAATCCCCATAAAGGTCTGGTAGCTCACTGAGCCACTCCCTAATATGTCTTGATCTTGCACAACACATTCGAGACAAGAATATGTCGCCCTAACCTCAGCTGTGATGGTGGGATTTAGATGAAGAAGCCATATTTTCTGTATCTCATCTACATATACAGCTGGGCGGAAACCATCAACAATGTTAAGCAAATCAACGACTGTCATGTCCTGTAATCTAATAGCAGTCCATAGCCTTGTCTATGATTCACCGTTAGGATTATTAGGTTTCAGGGACAGGATCCCATTTCAAATTGCTGCCCTTTCTGTAGGTGTGAATGCATGCCAGGTACCCAATGTATCCTGAGCTGTCATGGCTTTATACTGATTAATTGGCCAATGTGGGGAGGAGTCGGGGGAGGAATCATCAGTTGGTGTGCTCCTTGTTGCTGGGGCAACATAAGTTCCATCAGGATTTGTACTACTTGTGGTTACCAGGGCCACAGACGTAGCCGGCATTACAGGAGCAGCGGGCCCTGGAGTCACAGAAGCAACTGACGGAGTGAGATGGCGGAAGGTCATCTAATTCAGGATATATTTTGCAAAAAACGGCAACACTGAGGAGGGTCAGTTATCTTATTGGCCTTACATTCAGTTGAGTCCAGACACTTCGCTGTGACTTCAAATTCCTTATCCCAACCTTTAACCTTACAGTATCCGCAGTGAAGCATCCTTCAAACGTCATGTCATTCAGTTTCCAAATTTTCTGCTGCACATCACACAAATTACAAGTCAGCTTATACACATCACGTGGTTAGCCATTATTTCCAACTATAATGCCTTTGGCATCAACAACCCATTGCATGCACAGTGCAGTACCCTACTTTCTCCTTTTCTCTTTTTCTCTTATTTCTTCAGTCAGCCATTCATACTGTCTGGCTACGTCCTACTTTGGGCTTCAACATTTGCTTTTCAACGAGTGGCTTTTTTGTCTCAAGGTCCAACCTCGCAACGCTAGCACTACTAAATTCACTTTTGAAACATTCCCCTTTGGGATCTTTGCATTTGTTGTCCAAACACAAACAGCTCATCATGTTATTAGCAAGCTAGCAAACAAGCAACTCAGAAATACAACTCATATGAGTATAATTTTAAATTTACTCTTACTTATACTTTGAAATTGAAATCAAGAGAGGTTCCTTTGTTTTGAAAGTTCACCAGACGAATATGCCAATTTGTCAGCAAGGGATGGAAAATTTCCCTTCCTTGAATGCTGTGTTCAAGTGCCCACCAAGGGATGCCGCCTGTGTTAGATATTTATATTCAGTCCCCAAATTAAAATGATTCTGCAGATTGCCAAAACCCCAGTGCTAACGCTGAGGTCTGTATTAACCTCAGAGCTAACACTGAACTCTCTATGACTTGGTCAAACAAATAATTTAGGCAAACGAGCCTTGCCTGAAATCTCCTCTCATTCTTCCTTATCTGTTTGAAGATCTCGGTGGAACCGCCAATTTCTGATGCAAACCGATCCATAGTAAGTCAGAGAACTCTTAGTTTGATAAAAATGAGTTTAATCAAACAATAAAACTCTCATTAGACAGGAAGACTCGTGAATTGTCATAAAGTCAACAATCACTAAAAGGTTAGTATAAAAGGGTATCATAATTGGTTATCATGAAAGGTTGTATTTCACGAGAAATGCTGGACCAGTATATTGTAAATGCAGAAAAGCAGGAGGTGTGAGTGTTCAGACCAAAGATCACAACTCCCTTTTATACAGTAAAGTAAACAACTGGGTCATATCACATAGAGAGGGGGGAAGAGATGTCTCAGGGTCACAGATTACTGAGACACATCTAAAACTAATCACAGGCTAACTACAGTATACTACAGTATATATGTATACCAAAAGTACAGTATGTGGACACCTGACATCCAACATCTCATCCAACATTGTGGGCATTAATATGGAGCTGATCCATCCTTTGCTGCTATCATAACCTCCACTCTTCTGGGAAGGCTTTATTCTAGATGTTATTCTATGTTTATTCTATGTTATGTCGATGTTTATTCTAGCATTGCTGCAGGGATTTGTTTCCATTCAGCCAGGAGAGCATTAGTGAGCTGGGCACTGATTGGGAAATTAAGTCTGGCAGCCTGGCTTACAGTTGGCTATGTAATTGTGTTGGATGTGTTTGATGTTAGGGCTCTGTGCAGGCCAGTCAATTTCTTCCACGTTGTTCTCGACAAAATCATTTCTACATGGACCTTGTTGTGTGCCTGGGGGCATTGTTGTGCTGAAACAGGAAAGGGCAAAACTGTTGTGGACAGAATCGTATAGAAGGTGATTGTATGCTGTAGCATTAAGATTTGCCTTCACTGGAAGTAAGGTGCCTAGCCCAAACCGTGAAAAAAAAACCCAGATGAAGGGGTGCCCAGATACTTTTAGTCATATGTAACACACCGAAAGGATAAATGCGTAGGTGCATACGGTAAAGATAGTGGATTGGGTTTGTATGGGCAAGAATCGTAATCATGGGGTCGTAATTTAATTGTGTAATTGTGTCCAGCTTAGTAAATATGTAATTGGAGTGGTCACTCTAATTGTTATCTCTCTCTACATTGTTTGAAGCCTTAGAAATCGCTGGTTGATATGCTGGAGTTGGATCAAGACACAGGAGGTGGAGACAGGAGTACAAAAATAGCTGAGTTGGAATGTTAGGGGCTGGCTTTGTGCGAGTTGGGAAACGTTGTGTCCTTAGCTGGTAGTTGGTGTCGTAAGCTGTACTATTTCCTGTAATTTTTTTTTTTTTTGTAAAAGTTGTGTGAGGTCTGTTTCTCAGGTGGTGCCAATCATCATCGAATCGGCGCATCTTTATTTTAAGCTCACACTCGTTTATGCTAAATATGTTATGCCTGATGTAAGAGTATTCAAACAACTGGTTTTCCTGTATTTTATTTATTTGCAGTGTCTGCACACCGGTCGGCTGCGGTCTACACCTGCATGCGTTCCTTGTTTTCTTTTATGGTGTTGCATTACCATTTTAATGTTTTATTGCTGAAAATCCATATGGTTTGGCTGGTGTCCCTAGCTTTTTAATGGAACTCTACACCAGCTGGTTTCAGCGCTAGGTGAACATGTGTGTTGTGCAAACTAATGTGTGGTTCCCTTTATTACACTGATATCTTTTAGTCACGATAGTTGCAGTGTATTGGTAGGTTTGGTATTAGTAATTAATGCCCTTTGTAAGTGATACGGTTGTGTGAGTAATGGGATTGTCACTGCCAGCATGGTGTAGGCATTTTTAGGGCAGTTCCAGACAAACCCTACTGGTCTCCTTTTTTTTACCAACTATTTTTATTGTGTGTATTTTGTATATTAATGTTTATATTTTGTGATAATTAATTTTGTGATAATGGCCTTTACTCTTGCCACTGATGTACCAGCCTAATTATTTGTGAACCTGTTATTGTGTTTGGTGCGCATATATTAGGAAAACCCGGAATATATGAGTGGAGAAACATAACAAATGCAGATGCTGCCGTAGATTTGTACTTAGGTTTTTCCTTTAATTTGTCACCCGTCTGTATATATATATATATATATATAGCCACAACGCCATATAAATACGATGAGATTTGTTCACTTAAGTTTTTGTAATTAATTCAAATTTTTAAAATTCTTTAAAAAGGATTTTTCTAAAGGCACACCTGATGGCACATCGGTTGGGAAATGATGCCCTGGAGAAGGAATTGAGATTGCTTTCATGTACGCCATCAGCCTTTGAATGCCTCTCCATTTTGACACACAATGTGCTTATTTGTGCTGAAAGCTCAGCCAGCTGGAGGTCCATCCATCCATTATCTATACTCGCTTACCCGGAGCAGGGTCGCGGGGGGTGCTGGAGCCTATCCCAGCGTGCATTGGGCGAGAGGCAGGAATACACCCTGGACAGGCCGCCAATCTATCGCAGGGCACCAACTGGGGGTATTTCTATAAATTCTAGCCTTGTAGTTGACCACACAATAGCCTACTTGTGGCAGGTAATGAGTTAAATTTCAGAGACTCCAATAAATTGATCCAAAAAAGATGTGGCTGTGGAACAAGTGGAAGTGGAAGGTTGCTTTTCATCCCTTTTCATCTTTATCACTGGTACCAGTGTTAAGATGGAAAACGTGTCAAAAGCTAAGATCAGCTATCGCTGAAGAGCAGGAAATGGAGCAACATTCTTCCCTGGCAAAATGGATGAATGCCAGCTCCACCTGCCATTACAGATAATTCACTAATTGCACTTTGGCTGCCAGTGTCCAAATGAACGTGTGCAATCAGGAAAAGTTATGTTATGCTGCTATCTAGCTAATGCAAATTTATTTAATAACTTTGTAACCAAATTAATTCAGTAGAAGTAATCTATTAAAAATGTATTTAAAAGCTATTATATTATTCTTTGGTGAATTGCTTTAAGATATAATAAGTACTATATATCTGCTTATACATAGCAATATAAAAGCAGATGCCGTTTTATAAAAACACTGTGCAACTCAAACATGCCCATGTCAATATTCTTGATCTACCACGGATCCTTCTGCCGTATCCTTTTAATATTAGAGTGAATTAGTCTGGTCACATTTTTCGTCTGAAATCCACCAAAATGCTGTCGGTGAATGACCTCACATTCTGAGGTCGTTTTAAGGAATAGCAGGGAAGTGTAAGGAACAGGCTGGAGAGAAACTGTCATATCTGAGGTAGGCATAGGCCCTGTAATATTGTAATAGGCACAGGGCACCTTGTAGGTATAATTGTTGAGAACCACAGTTACGTGGTTGCCACCGCCTTACAGTGTTTTTACGTCTGTTGTACCTGCAATGATATTAAAGCCCTATGAAGAGTACCCGTGGTGTATCAGGGACTGTTGCAAGGGCTGGAACGCAAACTAGCCAATCGAAAGGATGGATCGGAACTATCCATTTCATAGTATCAAATTATGCAAGTTGTATGTTTTTTACATATGAAGTGCTATTTGGATTTTCTGTCATGTTTTTTGTGGCTAGAATATCCCCCCCTAACCCCCAGGTCTTTTCCGGCTGGTAAAAAAAAAAAAAAAATTGGTTTACTGCATGCCAGATAAAATAAATAAATCAAAAATATTCTCAATATTACCCTGAATTTAAGGTCAATTGTGTTCTGTCTCATATGCTGCATTCCAGGGTTTATTCTGATGTAAATCAAGAATATTGTAATAGCAACCTTGAGCGGAGAAACACTTTATTATATTCACTATGCGGGCGTAGGGCCAAGGCTTCCATAAACCTCACTCTCAACAAATTATAATTAGTTTTTTCTTCCACTGTTTATTTTAAAAGCAGTGGGGGGGAAATAAACAAAGGCAAGCATGTTTGGTCTCACAGCCTTTTATAATGTCATAGCAGTGCAGCACCTTGTATTCTCTTCCTCTTATGGTAACTGGCAATTATTCAGATGCAGGGAATGTATTATTATGTATTATGTATTATGTACAATTATATTTTAAATTGACTTGTACATTAAATGTCTTCAATTATAGATAGAAATGTCATAATTTATACCTTTTAATAGAAGCAATGTAAGGTGTGCCACTACCAAATGTGTAGGAAACTGAGGGTGTCTGTCAGGTTGAAACATGTTTATTATGTGCTATAACTTGTGTCTGACATGTGGTACAAGTAAATCCAATAGGCACGCTGCAAAAAAAAAAAAACATCAGACGGTCAGCCACCTGTTCTGTCCTATGCAAAAGCTATTCTTGTGCGGCTATGTGTCAAATTATCCAAAATCAAATTCCAGTTGTGTCAGTTCTGAGAACGACTCATGCAGACAGACAGCAATGGGGGTTGGGGGGCGGGGGGTTGAGTAGGCAGGGCTTTTTCTGCCTCATTAAATCACCTGGTTCTTTGGGAGTCTGCTGTCTGCCTGCACTAACAGCATGGAGAGTGTAGTCCTCTGACGCATGTCTGCCCGTGTTCTCCCAAATTTACATCGTAGTTCTGAGCTAAAAAAAAAAAAAAAAAAATTTTTAAGTTAGAGGGGGTTAAAATCAGTGAGAAATGAAGGACATCTGTTAATGTATCCGTGCCGGCTTTTTCTTCGTTCTTTGCCAGTTGCAAAGTTTGGAATCACTAATAACTAATAAGCACTGGAAAACGCACTCCCCAAGTGGTACATATAAATACCAAAAAAATAAATAAATAAATTCCCGGTCCTGCTGTTGACATGGCAGAGCAGCTGCCCTGCGAGAGAAGCTGGCGGTAATGAGCGCATCATTAAGCCTACAGGTCAGAGGAGTCTTTCCACCTCCTCTGCGGGGCTGTTAGGCTGTGAGTGATGGCAGTTAGGCAGGTCGCTCTATAAATGGTCAGGGATGAGTGTAAATGATGAGTTTCGCGCTGTGGGCAGTCCATTGATTGGGTGGGGTGCGGGGGGCCGTCAGAAGCCATTACTGTCTTTTTTGGGCCGTAATGAGATTTTTTTCACTGTTCAAACAGGGGTTGGAGTATATCATGATCTTTCTGAACTTTCTGGGGAGACCGAAGGCTACTTATAATGAATTTTTGATTTAACTTTGTTCATTTGTCATTTGTATGAACGTGTGCACACGTGACTCTGAATGGGTGTGCACGTGACTCTGAATGGGTGTGCACGTGTGCGTGAGAGAGTGTGCGAGGGCACCGTACGTGGTACGTGGTTCGTGCATTGTGGAAGAGCGCAGAAACCGATTTCAGCATGGAACTGGGTCACGGCGGAGGAGCGAAGGGAGGTATCTGAATGCCGACGAGCTCGTATACGGCACGTCTAACTTTTCCATCGCGACGATGGAGGGAGAGGACGATGGTTTAGCAGGCCTTATTAGTGCCTCCGAAAGTTCTACGGGCAATGAGTTGGTCCTCATGCCGTGTCATACGGGGGGCAAATTAATGCTCTGATTTGTGTGCTGTCTCGCACTCCATTACCAGTCCTCATCGTCCTCTCATTACAGCAGACAGGCTGCCGATTAGTTGTCTCGTTGCTTAACCTATCAGGCTCGATCGGAGCGGTACGGGGCCAATCGTCATTGATTAATCACGCCGCTTAATTGACGGCAGGACCCTAAATCGCTCCGTTTTTATTGCGGACGTGGGTGAACAAAGGAATGGAGGACGGGATGATTCATGTCATTAAAAAGAGTCTCTCGGTTTCCTACGGAGATTGATTTTCTTCTTCAGTAATGATATAGGAGCAGGCAGCTGTGTGGAGACTGGCTATCTGTCCTGTGCCGCTTACTCCACTTTACCGTACTAATTGTAGGTTTGTTTGGTTAACTTCACGCTTTAATGGTTGCAAATAGGCCCCCTGTGCTTTTACACGCGAGATTAGCACTGGTGTTCTCCACTACCACAAGTTGCTCAGGATAATATTGTCTGCTTAGTGATTGTAATGTAGTGTACGAGCCACTTGGTTTTTTTAATTAATTTTTTATCGCTCCTGATTGGTTAGGAGATAATTCATCAGCATTTCAATCAATTCAGAGTCACAGGTTAGTCAAAGTGATGGTGTTTGAAGGCTTTGATCGGGGACCTCGTTCGTCCTGCACAGCTGCCTTACGCTGCCATGCACAGACCGTGTTTATTAGGAGCCTCATTCATGCCTGTTACCCCAGAGGTTTTCTCTATCTCTGAACTTGCCTGGGTCCAGACCTTTGAATCCTGCCCACTGCAGATTCAGAAGATGGAAATGGAGTGTAACGGGTTGACAATTCTGTCTGATATCAGGCTATCTCTGAACACTACCCCTCCCACCCCCCACCCCCCAAGTCCCTGGTCCTTAGTTTAAATGATGGCAGCAACAGTTCTATAACTGCACACGTTTGAGTGGCAAAATCCTGTGAAATGCATTTATTTTTAGAGATGCCAAGCAAACTGAGGTTCAGTCTTCTCTCTGCAGCATAAACACCAAACACCGGTACTGGATAGTAACAGATGGTCTCCAGTCCTAATGTGTTAAATCTTTTATTTGCTACAGACACCCAATAGATTCTAAAGAACGACATTACTCTGTTCTCCGAGTGAGTAAAATACCGGGTGGACTGATAGTACCCTGAAGTGGGTTGCATGCATGCCTATGAATGGAAAGCAGTACGTTCTCACAGGTGCAGATCCTGGCTTCCCGGTATTAGTTCTCTCAGATGCCCTTCAGGCGTGCTGTGTGTAAACAGAGCCGTGTAGCTGGAGCGCAGCGGATGTCTTCAGGGCTTGAGTCAGCCACTCATTTTCAGGTTACCATGGCGTCAGCACTCCCTAACTTAGACATCAGGCGCCCGGGGGGGGACACGTGATCAGCCGTTCCCCGGCGAGAGATGCGCCTCTCCTCCAATCGGCGGCCTCCTGTGCCATTGAACTGCCAGTCACGGGGCAGGCGCATAACAGGAGTACATGCGTGTCAATAGTGCTTTTGGAACGGTTTTCAAAAAGGGACAGAGGAGTCCGGAAACTCTTTACAATGAGCATGCTGCTGGGAAAGACGCTCGGATGGCAAACTCAAGCCCCGAGCACGACATTTTGTGATGTAACAAGGAACATCTCAAACTTTACCGATCTGTGTTGCCTGCAGGGAATTTATTCATTGCATGGCGAAGTTGCAAGGAATTGGCCACTTTAAAATGATCAAGTAGCTGGTATAGGGTTTATCAAATTGCATTTGAACGATGCTCGAGAACGAGGGGCCTATTTTAGGGTTCACATTCTGAACTTGACAGCACTTTACGCATCATTCACAGAACCGTAACTGCTCAGTGCATTTGTTTCCATGCATATATAAACTAATGAGACGCTCTATGACACAAATGCGTGCTGCTATAAAGAGGGTCCCTCTTAATAAGTGTCAATTTAATTTGGGTTTTTTTCTCCTGGATAAATTCGCTAATTAACATTTATTAAATAAATAAATGTGTCGCACACATTTGGAGTCTGGGCTGGATTTGTACGGTCAACCTGAAAAATCAGTCTTTGGCTGATCATTAATCTGACAAATTTACACGTGGAAAAACATGAACTATTAGCATTAGAATGCAAGGCAATTATCTAAAGTGTTATTGAATGCTAGTATTGGCACTTTTTCTGTCCAAAAATAACAAACACCACAGGTAATGAACTTCCAGAGTACGTGATTCAAACACAGTTCTGGAGTACAGGACTCAAACACAGTTCTGGAGTACGTTACTCAAACACAGTTCTGGAGTACGTTACTCAAACACAGTTCTGGAGTACAGGACTCAAACACAGTTCTGGAGTACATTACTCAAACACAGTTCTGGAGTACGTTACTCAAACACAGTTCTGGAGTACGTTACTCAAACACAGTTCTGGAGTACAGGACTCAAACACAGTTCTGGAGTACAGGACTCAAACACAGTTCTGGAGTACAGGACTCAAACACAGTTCTGGAGTACGTTACTCAAACACAGTTCTGGAGTACGTTACTCAAACACAGTTCTGGAGTACAGGACTCAAACACAGTTCTGGAGTACAGGACTCAAATGCAGTTCTGGAGTACCTGATTCAAATGTAGTTCATTCAGTTAGAAAGCCAGGAGC
The DNA here is from genome assembly GCF_018555375.3 of Anguilla rostrata. NCBI lineage: Eukaryota > Metazoa > Chordata > Actinopteri > Anguilliformes > Anguillidae > Anguilla > Anguilla rostrata. Next base: position 28,219,508 of record NC_057947.1, read on the forward strand.
AAAGGATCTTTGCTGCTTTGGAAGTGTAAAGCTTTCATACAACCCAGGAGCAGGGTGAAACATGTTTAACTAGCTGCTGCCCATTCGTGTATGCATTGCAAATTCAGGATTTATATCCTCACACTGATGTGTGCTTTTTAGTGCCTTTACGAACGTTTAGTGAAGGCAAAATTCCTTTTGTCAACTTCACTCTAAGCTGGCCGAACACACGTTTGGCAGCCTTTAGACAGTGCATTTCGCATTCCATTGCGAGTGGAATGTGTAACGTGGAAAGCCCGCGGATTCTGGAACCGCGAGGAGCCGCTGTGAATTCCGAGCATATAACACCTACGTTCGAGTCACAATGCATTGTGGTTCCCTCAAAGGACCTCAGGAGGTTTGGTAGACCTGACTTGCCCCCGTGGAAACCATGTTGTTTGGCATGGAATTCTGTTCAGACTTGTCACTAAAGATAGCTCTCTGCGTTTGTACAGAATATGCAAAATTAAACAAAAAAAGGCTTGTGATGTCATGGATCCTCTTACCTAATTTGACAATCTATTATTAATCTTGACACCCCCACCTTTTCTTAGTTTCGCCTTTCTTTAAGTTGTATATCTGGCGGTGAACCGGGTTGGATCTCAGCAACAGCGGCTGGTGGACGGAGCACTCGCACACCTGGGCTGCGTTGACTAATCAGCTCAGGTGCTTAAAGGTGTGTTCCTTTCCGTAGTTCGGGAGCATACGTTGAGAGAGAGAGAGAGAGAGAGAGAGAGAGAGAGAGGGAGACAGAGAGAGATAGAGAGAGATAGAGAGAGAGAGAGAGTCTGTTTTGAGGTTTTGTTTGTCAGAGCACAAAAGATGGAGAAAGAATAGCCCCTGAAAAGTGGCATGGCTGGTCAGCTGAGAAGCTGAGAAACTGTCGCTCCATTTTACTTTCTTTTGTCTTTGTTATGCTAGTGTGTTGTTTTATTTTATTGTTTTTTCCCGGAACCCATGAGGCGGAAGGGTGAAGATATTTGATTTATTTCATTTTGTGTTGGTGTGGGTGCTCTCTCTCTCTCTCTCACTCTTTCTTTCTCTCTCTCTCTCTCTCTCTCTCTGTCAATTCAATTCAATTCAATTCAATAAGCTTTATTGGCATGGTAAGGGTACACTTACATTGCCAAAGCATTCACTCACATGACAAATATAACAGACAGGCAATAACAATTTAACTACAATAAACAGAAAAAATATAAAATCCAGACAATCCACAGAAATAAAATTATATATCGAGAACATAACACATACAAAGTGTCAATTAACTATAATAATGTTACTTTTCTGGTGTCAATGTTACTCCCTGTCCCTCAGTTTGTGGCAAGTGGCAATGTATTGTGCTGCCAAATCTACACATTCCCTTCTTTCTCCCAAAAGGAATGGCAGCTTCTCTGTCTCTGAGTGCACCTCAAATTGTGGGCAGATTTTTTTCATTTTTAGGAAGAACAGTGACCTTGTCTCTCTGTATTTCTCACATTTTGTGAGGAAATGAAGCTCTGTCTCCACCTCTTCAGTGTCGCAAAGTGAGCACAACCTGTCCTCTCTGGGCAGCCAGGTCTGCCGGTGTCTACCTGTCTCGATAGCCAGGTTGTGTTCACTGAGTCTATATCTTGTCAATATTTTCCTAGTTTTTGAATCTTTCACTGTGGTCAGGTAATCTGCCACAGTGTACTCTCTTTTTAGGGCCCGATAGCATTCTAATTTGCTTTGTGTTTTTGTTTGTGTGTCCCAATAGGTGATGTAATTTTCTTTATGTTTTGCTATAATTTGGTTGACTCTAATTGTTTGTATGTTGCTGTCTTGAGGCTGCTTTGTGTTAGTAGGGGTTAATGAACTAAGCTTCAAGACTAGCTGGCTGAGGGGACTCTTCTTTGGGCTCATCTCTTGGTATTTCAGGGCCTTGTAATGATAAGAGTGGGGGTCGCTGTTTTTGAGGTGAATCCAAAATTTAACTGCCCTTTTTTGGATGTTAATTAATAGTGGGTATTGGCCTAATTCTGCCCTGCATGCATTGTTTGGTGCTTTCCTCTGGACATGGAGGATGTTTTTACAGAGTTCTGCATGCAGGGTTTCTATGGGGTGTTTGTCCCATTTTGTAAAATCTTGCTCTGTGAGCGGACCCCACACTTCGCTGCCATATAATGCAATTGGTTGAATCACTGATTGGAATATTTTAAGCCAAATTTTGACAGGCAGTATAATTTGAGTATTTTTCTTTATGGCATAGAATGCCCTGCGTGCTTTCTCCTTCAGTTCATTTACCGCCAAGTTAAAGCTTCCTGTTGAGCTTATTTTTAAACCTAAATAACTGTAATTGTTACTGTGTTCAATTGTTTTATTTCCTAATTTGAATCTGTATTTGTTTCCCTGAAATCTGGATCTTCTTTGAAAGATCATAATTTTGGTTTTAGTCATATTCACTGTCAGGGCCCAGGCTTGACAGTGTTTCTCTACTAGAGCCAGGCTCTGCTGCAGTCCATGTTCTGTGGGCGATAGCAGAACCAGGTCATCTGCATAGAGAAGGAATTTGATTTCTTTATCATCAAGGGTGAGTCCAGGTGCTGCAGATTGTTCCAGCGCTTTGGCCAGTTCATTGATATAAATGTTGAACTCAAGCTGCAGCCCTGCCTCACTCCCCGCCCCTGGGAGAAGAATTCTGTTCTTTTGTTTCCAATTTTGACTCTGCATTTGTTTTTGGTGTACATTGATTTGATTATATCATATACTTTACCCCTTACACCACTTTGGATAAGTGTGTAGAACAAACCATTGTGCCAAATTGAATCAAATGCCTTCTTGAAATCTATGAAACAGGCAAAAATTTTGTTTTTATTTTGGTTGACATGTTTTTCTACTAATGTGTGTAGGGTGTAAATATGATCAGTTGTACGGTGTTTAGGTAGAAATCCAATTTGACTTTTACTCAAGACATTGTGCTCAATAAGGAAGTCTATGAGTCTTGTGTTTATTATACTACACAGAACCTTCCCCAGATTACTGTTCACACAAATGCCTCGGTAGTTGTTGGGGTCTAATTTGTCTCCACTTTTAAATATAGGGGTAATTAATCCTTGATTCCAGATTTCAGGGAAATAACCCACACTCAGAACCAAATTAAATAGCTTTAAAATTGCATTTTGTAATTTTTGGTTGCTGTATTTTAGCATTTCATTTAAAATTCCATCTGGTCCGCTGGCTTTTCCAGATTGGAGCATGTGAAGTTTGTCAGTCAATTCCTGCTCAGTGATTGGGGTGTCTAATGGATTCTGATTGTCTTTTATGCTTAACTCAAGTCTGTTTAGTTTTTCACAGATCTTTTTCTGTTCCAGGTGATTTTGATGTGGTATGTTTTTATAGAGGTTTTCAAAATGATCTTTCCATATTTTACCATTTTGGATGGCCAATTCCTCTTGTTTTGTTTGATTTAGTTTTTTCCAGTTTTCCCAAAATTTGTTGGAATTGATTGACTCCTCAATTATTGTAAGTTGTGTCTGTTTGTGCTGTTCTTTTTTGGTTCTGAGGGTGTGTTTATAGTGTTTTAATGTCTCAAAGTAAGCTCTCTCTGTCTCTCTCTCTCTCTCTCTCTCTCTCACTTTCTCTCTCTCTCTCTCTCTCGCACACCCGGAACTGCCGCATCTCGCTCCCTGGGGTGTCACCCTGGCGTGTGACAACAATTAATATGGCTGCTGAATTTCCACAAGCATATAAGAGCCGCAAACCCACTTAATCAAGAGGTATTCCTGCACACATCCCGAGAAACCTTGTTTACTAGTTAATGCAGTTCTTTTTCAGTTCCAGATTTTTTCAGAAGATTGCACATTCAGGTAGTGAAAGGAGAATTTATCTTTCAAGGATATATGGCTAAACTTCGGATCCTCAACTAGAAACAGCAGCTGTTCTGCCTGTCTGCCATTCGAGTCTCCTGGTGAGTTGCTAGGCAACGTACCCTCCAACAATCCCTGCCACTCTCCAGTGTGTTTCCCAAAGCTTGAGTGGTTTTTATTTATTTATTTAGGTTAATTTATTTACTTACCTATTTTCTGAACAGGATTTCTCATTTTTGTTGCTTTTCTTTTATCTGTGTTCTGGACACCTACTAAAGTTTTTAATCTGTCACGACTATATTAAATAATGGATAATGGTGTTTATCAGACATTAGTTCATTTTTGATATGTATCCTCCAAAATTATTCACACCCTTGATAAAGAATACATTTTAATTCTCAGATTTATGGAAAGTATTCTAATTGAATAATATGTAAGTGGAATCAACCAAAATAACACTTTTCTAAAAATTTTCATTTATTTCACAAAAAAATAAATGTCACAATTATTCACAGGGTGCCAATTATTTTGGAGGACACTGTATTATATGTAAGACTTACATTTTTTTTTCTTTATCCTTTGTTTCTGGTCATTAATCATTAAATTGCATTTTCATTATTATTCCATCACTTCATTGTTTCAGACAGCAGAAAGATTATCAAAATCTCATGGTAGAAAATTTTAATTGGGAGATTTACTGACTGTTATAACCAGCTGCTTTTCCTTGAATACATCTCTAATTGCACCCCTTCTCCCACACACACACACACACACTCACAAAAAAACACGCGCACACACACTTACAAAAAAAACACGCATATTCACAAAAACACACACACACACTCACAAAACATACACACACATACACACACACACAAGCACACAAACATACACATGTGCAGACACTCACATGTACACACACTCAAAAAACATATACACGCATACACACACATAAACACACACACAAACATACTTACGTACACACACGCACACACACACACAAACACACACACACAAACACACTCACACACACAAATACACTTCCTTCTTGGGGGGTTCTCCATAAGCACCCAAGATTATTTGCTCCTCACTGATTTTTTTTTTTTGTTAAAATATTACACACTCATATCCTACATTGAATACAGTCAGTATGTAGAAAGAATGTAAAAAAAAAAAACAATGCAAATGGCTCAAGATATGGGAACCTACTGAGCAAGTAATGTATGGAAATAAAAATGTGTCTGTTCTCTGCAAAGTCATATGAGAAAGGAATGATAGTGGTGGTTAGTGGACTTGTGTAGAGTATGTCCAGATAAGGGGAATTCTGCTCATGCTCCTCTGTGTATTCAATGGGCAATTTTGATATTTTATGACATGAATTACCTGGTTGTTTTTTTCCCATTAGCATGTAATTCTGCCATTGAATGTCCTACAGTATCTCGACACGTATGTTGCTAGCTGTATGTCACAGTGTCATTCTGTAAAAATAACTGAAAATGAATAATGGACCCTTGTAGAACTGCATTTAGAAATCTATATTTCCTAAACATTCATAATGACAGTAATGTAACCATCTGCAATTTTGTTTGTTTCTTTTTCTGTGTGCACTTGTGTGTTTGTATGCATGGATTTATGTGTGTGCATGTGCCAGCATGTGTGAATGCATGCCTCTGTGTGTGTGTGTGTGTGTCTGTGTGTATGCATGTGTGTGTGCGTGTCCGTCCATGTGTGTGCGTATGCTTGTGCGTGCATGTGTGTGTGTGTGAGTCTGTGCGTGTGCGTGCGCGTGTTTGCGTGTGCATGTGCTTGTGTATGGATGTGTGTCTGTGTGTGTGTGTGTGTGTGTGTGTGTGTGTGCAAGGATCCCAGATTGGCGATGGCTTTTAAAAAGCTGTCGATCAGCCATAAGGACAGGAGCATGGAGGCATCGGGCAGACCTCACAAACACACACACTTTAATATGAGCCACGAGGAGGCAGTCACAAAATGTACAAAAGAATGGCTCTGCGCAGAACTAGCATTGAAAAATTCTATGTAAAGAAGACTATTCAAACTATTTTTGCAGTGTATTAATTATTGCAGTTACGCAAGTGAGACCTGGCCTATACTTTGCACGTAATTTACAGCCTTGACTTGACTTGACTTGACTTGACCCGAGAACAGCATTCTGCAGCACAGGCAAGGCCCTCCTTTCACCGAGCACAACACCGCAGCGTCAGAGACGCCTGAATGCGAGAAATAATTACAGAAGGGCAGGTGAAGATTTGATAAGTGCAGACTGACACCCTGATCATCCAAGCCAATTATTTTTTTAGTGGACGGTTGGGCAGTGCGCAAGTCCCTAAGCAAACGAGGTTTTGTGTATTGTAGAAGAGTGCACGGCCAGAATAACAGTTCCAGGTGTTTCAAAGACTCCTTTCTTTCAGGTTGGTGAAATGAGAAAAAAAAACAGTCCTGCTTACTGCAGTTGCCTTTCACGAGTGCACTTTTTTTATCATACAGTGCAGCCGCCATAGCCTTCCGTGGTGCGTTAGAGAAATCTGATGTATTAGCTGTCGGGTGGTGGACAATATGTTTTTTTACATGCCTCCATTGGGTCTTTCTGTTTAGTTTTATATGTTGTTATGGCTTAATACCTGCCCTACAAACATAATTTGTAATGCGATTTCGTGGTGGCCTGATTTTTTACTTTTGCTGTGATTGGGAAAGGAGGGCAATTAATGGTCTGCTGGATATCCCCACCTCCTTATGAGGAGTGAGCTTATCTGAAGGCTGACCATCTGGGGCGACATAGCTCACGAGGTAAGAGCGGTTGTCTGGCAGTCGGGGGGTTGGCGGTTCGATCCCCCGCCCTGGGCGTGTCAAAGTGTCCCTGAGCAAGACACCTAACCCCTAACTGCTCGCAATGAGCTGATTGGTACCTTGCATGGCAGCCTTTCACCGTTGGTGTGTGAGTGTGTGTGTGAATGGGTGAATGAGAGGCATCAATTGTAAATCGTTTGGATAAAAGCGCTATATAAATGCAGTCCATTTACCATTTAACTGATCCCCGCACACCAGTCTGCTGCATCTGAGTGCAGATTTCTTATTAAACCTGGCTACCGTCAGACTGCTGGGCCTGTGTGTGACACAGGTAATGCAAATGTGCTTGACCCAAAAACACGGTTGAGCCAAGGGTCAGCGCCAGTCCCAGTGAACCTGCAGTAGGCCGTGTCCATGCAGTCAAATGTCCAGTGTTAATATGACTCTCACCAGTGTTGATTCGACTCTTAACACATAATATTTGGTCCCACATTCCAGAGTGGGAACAAATGCTATCTGTTGAGAGTTGTATTAACAGCGTTAGAGTTGAATTAACACTGGATATTTCACTGTGTACAGACAAACCGAGGTTGAAAGGAAATGAAGGGGTGATTGCATCAGAAGCGCAAATCCATATGTGGGAGGATGGTGCTGAGCTTGCAAGGATATGTTGAGGGAGGGTGTGGGTATGTTGTTCAGTCCAGGCAAGTCCCGTGGGAACACCCATATCACCCATTGAAGACACAATTGCCCCTTAAACTTAATCGCTGGTTGCACCCACGTTTAACAGCAAGAACGGCAACCGAACACTTCCTATAATTTGATATCAGCCTTTTACATCTCTGTGGAGGAATTTTAGCCCACCCTTTCATCTACATTGGGTTCAAGTCAGGACTTTGACTAGGCCACTCCTTAAATTTAAATTTTGTTTCTTATCAGCCATTCTGATGTGGATTTGCTTTTTGTGTTTTGGATCATTGGCTTGCTGCATAACCCCAATTACCCTTCAGCTTCAGTTCACGGACAAATAACCGGACGTTCTTCCTTAAGAATTTTCTGGTACAGAGCAGAATTCAGGGTTCCTCCAATAATTGCAAATCATCCAGATCCTGAGGCAGCAAAGCATCCCCACATACTACCACCACCACGTTTGACTGTTGGTATGATGTTCTTACTGTGAAATGCTGTATTTGTTTTACACCAGACATAATGGGACCCATGTTGTCCAAAGAGATCTCCACTTTTGACTCATCTGTTCATAGAACATTATCCCAAGAGGCTTGGGGATCATTCAGGTTCTTTTTTCCAAATGTGAGACGGGCATTAATGTTTCACTTGGTTAGCAGGGGGTTTCCACCTTGCTACTGTCCCATGAATCCCATTTTTGCCTGATCTCTTTCTCATTGTGGAGTCATGAACAGTGACTTTAGCTGAGACAAAAGAGGCCTGCAGTTCTTTGGATGTTCTTCTGGAATCTTTTCAAATACATTTTTTCAGCATTGTGAAATTGAATCATTTTGCAAACCCTGCATAGGGTGTTGTCATGCAATGTATTAATAGCTGGACAGAGGCTCTGTAATGCACAGATCATATCAGACAAATGCAATATCTGGCACAACGCTTCATTAGAGTATTATTTTGCCCAGAGCAAAGAGGAACCTGTTTGTTTTAAGAACACAATGATTTTCATTTTTGCTCCTGCTGTCTGACTGCGCTACTCTGAAGAGTGAGCCTATACTGCCATCTGTTCTTCCTGTGGGACAGAACGATCATGTGATCCACACCAGACAATTACTTTCATTTTAGAGCGTACTGAAACCAATGGAAAATTCAGACTCGCAAGTTACTGAATACAAGTTCCACAACAACACTGTAACATGGTCAGTGTTAAAACAACACTTTCAAGTACACATGGTCTCTGTTGGACTGATATGTACTCTCTTAGAGTTAAACCAACACTTGACATTTTACTGTGTACCCAGTTTTAATGTCAGTTCCAGAAATAAAGGAAAAACATGTTTTGTAAAAGTCTGTGGGAACTTTGATCCTTCTTTAATGATTCATTCTTGCCAGTAATTTCCATCCTAAATTATATTGCAAATTGCAGATTTGTCTGTTGGCAACAGATTAGTCAAACAATTTGTAGTTTTTACTAGGTTTAGGGAATATATGGGGCATCTCTGGTTCTAGATACTGTGATTATGTGATCCTGTGATATGTTAGCAGTAATCATCAATGTCATTTATTCAATTTATTCACACACTGCAAAACCAAGACATGATCAAACTTAAATATGGTTCATTAAATATTTCTCTAATGTTTTAAATTGTGAAAGGAAATGTAGTCTTCAAGAAAATTATTAGTATAACTCAGCATCTCGTACAATGTCGGTTTCAGTCAATAGCAAATTAAAGGCTACACTGGGCTGGGGCAACAACAAAAAAAAAACAACTTGAGTTTTGCTCAAGAAAAAAAAGCAAGTCGCATTTTTCTGATATCCTGGGAAAACTAAGAACTGTGAACTCTATTGAATTCTATTTTGTTTCAAGCACAATTTCAGAATATGAACAGAAATGAACATGTATGCACATATGTGATAAAAACGTGTATAGTGTGCTCACGGAAATATTAATTCCTGCTCTTTATGAATTCACCATCTGTACACAAAATAGACCACGTCTGTTTTCCTCGAGAATAGCTATCTCACAAAAGATATACTTTAATTGGGGAAAATACCTGCTACAGCCGAAGAAGCCTAGTGTGTTCGCCGACAGTAGTTCTATGCATTTTCAAAGCGCTGCGGAAAACTAATAGACAGACTGTGATGTCACAGGTGATGTTCCCTTTCTTTGCCACAAGAGGGCAGCATTCGCAACAAAATGATGGCATTGCGTCCCTTTCATCCCCTTTCCTCCGGAATAGAGAAAATGCTGTGTGTTCAATGGGAACTTCAACATGCAGTATGTACCAGCCTGGAAAATCATTGTACAAAGGTGATGGCACCAGTTTAAGAAAATGCTAAGTAAAAACGTGTCCGTAAATACAGTAGTAGCCTATCTGGTAGGCTGCAGGCTACGGGAGATTTCAAGTCCTTTAACAGTCCGTTTGAGAACTAACCTTGGCCTTCACGATGTATCTGCAGTTACCTGGTACAATGTAGCAAGCGCAATCGTCGTGCAATTTTAGTTTTCGCTATAATAACGACCTATAACATATAGCCTTTGGTGTTGATATTGCTATCTTATCAGGTCTGGTTGAATACCCTGTACTGCTGAATGTAAATGCAAGACGCTGCAATAATTCGTATTTTTTTGAAGTAAATTTGTTTTTGTTTAAAATAACACTTTTTTCTATGGCGTTCCGTGCTCATGTGAGAAAAAATGGTTCTTAATTTGAGAACCTTGCATTTGGTTTAAAGACACGTCAACATGTGACCTACCTAAAAACGGAGAAAACTGGGCAAATTGTTTTATTTATATCCTTTTCATGCTATGATTTGGCACCCAAACACGTGTGTTTCACGTGTCCACTTTCATTTACAAGAGTATAAAAATAATTTAAATCTGTGAAAATTGTCACATAAATAAAACGGAACTAAAAACAGAAACAACAGAATACAAAATAAAGCCCAAATCAGAATGATAACAAGGCAAATTGTAAGATGAAAAAATAATATATGAATAAAATAATGTAAAAAACTATGCAATTTACAATAATTTCTAATTAAAAGTCAGTTTAAATAAATCTGCTTTGAGTTGCTTTACAGATGCCAACTAATTCTGGAAAGCTTAGAAAGTATTCCACATGAGAATATTGCACTGTGTATAATTCCACAACACAGCATTCCACGGTAAAATATTCCACAGTAGAATGTTCCAGCACAGCATTCCAATGGTAAATGTTCTGCTGTGGAATATTCCAACACAGCATTCTACAGCAAAATATTTTACAGTAGAGTATTCCAGCACAGCCCTCTTCAGGAAAATATTCCACAGTAGTGTATTCCACAGCACAGCATTCCAGAGTAAAATATTCCACATTAGAGTATTTTACAGCATAACATTCCAAATTAAAATATTTCAGAGTTGAGTATTCCACAGCAGAATATTCCACAGCACAGTATTCCACAGCTCTGGAGTGTAAGGACAAAAGGTGCTTCTCCACTTATATTATGCTGCACCATTGGAATGCTGAGTAGGCCAGCCCTAGAGGATTTTTAGGGCTCTGCGGGGTGCATATTTAAATAACCAGTCAGTAATGTATTTTGGGGTTAAGCAATTTAGTGCCTTAAAAACAAGTTGGGGGGGTGAAAGCCAGAGGTAGCCACTGCAGGGTAGCGAGGAAAGGGGAGATGTGAGCTCTCGTTTTTGTACTGGTTCAGTTTCTTGCAACTCTGTGTGGAAAAAGCTGCAGTGGTAATGGGCTATGAGACAAGGCCAGGCCAATGGACCAGTATCCTCCCCGTCTGGGCACATCTGCAGACAGACACCTGGAAGCCCAACACTGCATAGAAATATTAATTCTGAGAAATAGTGACCTTTTTCTGTTTTGGACTCAACCTTGTTTCTGAGTCTAGTGCATGTTGTAGCAACGTCAAATGTCCTATTTTTTTAAAAAAGAGACACAAATACCATAGTGGGCTAAATAAGTAACATGGTTTCATTAGGTTGTGAAACATAATAAACATTTGATTATAGTTTTATAATTTAATGCACCTATGCACCGTTGGTAAAATGCGTGCTATTTATCTAATTATTTTGTGTATTGTTCAGATGTACATATTTTGTTTCAATACATGGTAGCATGGTTTTGAGAACATTATTTCATTGCTATGTTTAATTGTTTTGTCTTGTGTTTTGAGTCCAGCGTTTTAAGAAAACTAATATTTGTGTAAGCAGTTGACAAAAAACGATTTGTCTAACTTGGTTTAGGAAATAGTTTTTCCTTTTGAAATGAAGTTTGTGAGTTAAAAGGCAATAAATAAATAAATAAATAAATAACCAGAGGAAACTACCTGTGTTATTTAGTGTCGTGTGAATAACCGTCACATTTCTTGACAAAGAATGTTCCATTCGACAATATTTTTCTTTTCCGTTTTACGCCCTTAAATTACGACTACTCTCTAATTCCATTGGTTCCGCTCCCTTTCATATCAAAGAATGCTAAAGTAGGTTTAATAAAAAAAACTTTTCCGCTTAACCTCAAATCCTATCTCCGTTCAGTCTACGCACCTACTACACGCACATTGCGTGGGGTTTGTGTTTGCTGTGACTTAAGTAACTGTTTGTATTTGCTCCGAATAATGAGTAATGCTATTTTTTTGTGCTTTAGCCTACGTTATAGCAATTTAGTTAACATACAAAGCGAAATTTGTTGTGTTTGTATGATGCCGTGTTTTGCGACAAAATCTGAGCACACCTGTCTCAGAGATGGTACATTCCCGTTACTTCTGGGGTTGACAGTTCCACTTGCTTATTCCCGTGTAGAGCGGTTTTAGGAATGAGGCAAAAGCAGGACGGAGTGGTTTGAAGGCCAGCTCCAAATGCCTACGTTATTACTGGAAAAATGGTTTTGTTACTGATACAGTGGATTCTCTTGGTCTTGGTTACAGGTATGTATTAAATTAGGCATGTGGTTTTGTCTTTTGTTGAAACGCGTAACAGGTTGTTCGATGCTGGTTAAAAACGAGTACGCTCGTGCTCTTGGTTTTATTATTAACCCCTCCTCTCTGCCACTTCTTTGACTGTTAAGATTCTTTTTCCCGTCTGTTTTATGGTTCGACCACTTAAATTTCCTTGGGCCAAACTGTGAAGGTAAATTAACAGGTTTGTGGGGGCCGGATAGGCGTCGAGATCTTACCACCTCGCTCATAAGAAAAAGAAAAGATTGTTCAGCTTTACTCCGCAATTACTCATGTTTTTAACATTGACAATATGGACTGTGCGTGCGTTCCCTTCGTTGTAGGCATAGTACCTTTCTTTGGCGTCATTTAAATGTTTGTTTTGAGAAGTTTTTATCCTATATTCTTTCAGTCCTTTTCTATACATCTTGTAGTTCTCTCTCTCTCTCTCTCTCTCTCTCACTCACTCTCACTCTCTCTTCCTACAATTCATAATCTGGGGCTCCGAGTTTTCCTTGAACCGAGGGGGGAGTTCAGCTGCTCTGGAGGTATGGGAGGTCAGAAGTGAGTTGAGGCACGAAGGGTGTGGGGTTCAGCGCTGTAGACCAACGGTCCAGCGTGGAAGCAGAATCTGCCCCGGTGGGCTGGGTGACTGCGAGTTTGCGGTTTCTTTTCTGCGCGAATGTGTGGATTTTTATGGGCCATTAAATTCTCTGCTGGTGCAAAGAACATAAAGTGCGATTAGTTGATAGGCTGTATTGGCAGTATGTTGATTATAGGCAGTAGCTTTTGTGAAACTAGCCAGTAGATTGCACTTAAGTTTAAGCACTAGTTTGAGTGTAGGTTCAGACAGAAGATTGGTTTAAGTACTGTACTAAAGTGGTTTGGTTTAGAAGTTAGTTTGGGGGTAGGATTAGACAGTAGTTTGGGTAAATGTAGACTTTAGTTTGAGTGCAGTTTTAGGAGTAGATCATGTAGCGGTCAGCAGTAGACTTAACATACCCAGTGCGTTGGGTTACAGGTTCAGGCTAGTGGATTGAACACAGCTGTGGCCAGTAGCGAGCCTGGGTTTCTGCTGTAGGTTTGCTGCATGTAAGCACTTGATTGAGTGTGGGTGAAGACAGTATAATGGGGGGGGGGGGGGGCTCCTATAAAACAGGTCCAGATTGAGGGGGTTTGGACCGGTGTGACTCTTGTTTAAATCAGGGTCTTAGTTTATCCTTGTGACGTGTGGTTTCCCATGGCGACCACGCCATCCTGCCCTGGCCTTCTCCCACCCCCTCCGCCCTGCATGGGCTGGGATGTTCCAAACGGTTCTTGTTTAAATTTGAAATAGCTGACCAAGCCGTCGCGCTTGGCTGAGGCCGGACGATGTAATCTGGTTGGTGGGGTGTCTTACGGCCTCCTCCCACCTCCCTTCCTCCTCCCCCTCCTGCTCCCGGGGCCTCTGCTGGGGAGGGGAAGGGAGGAGAGTTGGGGGGGGGGGCGGGGGCGGAGCTTTCTGAGCACCCCACTGGGGCGTGAACTAATGGCAAACAATGCGGCTCAGACAAAGGCGGGGGCGCTTGGAGGTATGTGAGTGAGCGGAGCGGAGCGGGGGTGTCCCAGGCCTTCCAGGCCGCCACCCCCCCAGCTCCCCCAGTTTATCAAGCGCTCGTCACCCATCAAACGCTGTCCTTTAAAAGGCCGTAAAGCAGGACCCTCGGACAGGCCCGGCTCCAGTGGGAGCTGCCCAGCTCTTTCCTGTTGTTTTCGTCTCTCCCGGGAAACGTCTGGAGAATGTTCCTGCCGCCGCCCCGCCCTCGCCGGAGGAGCCAACGTTCCTGCCCCCTCACCCTCTACCCCCCCCCTCCACACACACACCTCCCCCAGCGGGACGCTCTATGGGGGAGAGTAACTGTCCTCTCCATCCCCTATCTCCACCCAACCCTCATTCCACAAAACCTGGAGCTCAATCCACTGGCCAGTAATCTCCCACAGATGAGTCACTGTGCACTGCATACTCTCTCACACACACACACACACATACATACACACGCACGCACACACACACACACTCACGCTGGGGGTTACTCAGCATGCACAGATGTTTTAGGTGTGTGTGTTTTTAGATCAGGGTGTGTGTGGATTTACTCATCTCTCTCTGAGTGGCTGGGCCCAAGTGTTCTGTGAAGAGCAGGCACCAGTGTTTCTTGGCTTTGCATGCATTCCTCTGTTTGTTTTCTTACGTATTTGTTCATTTAAATTGGTCTGTCATTTATGTATTCAAATGATTGCATTAGTTTTGCGATCCCCTACCATTTAAAGTGTTTATTCTGTGAGACAGATCTTACTGTACTCACCTCAGGCACACGTAGCAGTTTAAAAACTCTTACTCACAGGTAGGGTTTAAAATGCAACCTACAATTTTACTGTTGTCTGAGTCAAGATGTTTTTTGCCCATCTGTTTTTGTTATGATTACCAGTCTTCAGGGGAGTGTAGGATTTTTTTGTAAGACGTAATGGGCAGTGAGGTACTGCTGTGTGTGTGTCATATGTGTACAGGTTTGGTATGTGCGTGACCTGTTCATGTGCGTTTTTGAGTACACGTATGCGGCTACATGCTTATATGTATGTACATTAATGGGTCTGTGGTCTGACACGATTTTTGTTGTTTTGGCTCTGCACTCCAGCATACTGCATTTGAAATAAATCCATGAACATGAGCAGTGTTGAAGTGCAGACTTTCGACTTTAATTAGAGTGTAATTTGTAGGATCCCTGTGGGAATCACAGCCCTGTGAGCGTGTGTCTCGGGCCAGCAGAAGTATGTGAGGAATGTGAATGCGGTGTATGAGTGATGACCCTGGATGTTGCCTCCTGGATCGCGCTGTTTGATTGCGGAAAACTCCGGAAGGATCTGGGAGACTCCCGGACAGACTCCTGCTGCGGTCGCAACACTGGCTCGCTAAAGCCCTTCAATGTAGCTGTGGACAAAAGAAGGACTGGCCTAGACACGTTAAAATTCACCCTCTGCCTCTCAACCTCTTCCCTCCATTTTTATTTCTCTTTAATTCAGTGGGCAGGATACAGGACCAGAGGTGGAAAGTCCAGGGTTCAGAAAGTGAAAGTAAAAGTCCTGCCATGTGTCTGTTCCACCCGTGAACTCAGCCAGCGGATTTCACGAATGGTGAAATAGTGGAACTGACTATACCCATGGCCCCAAGGTGGGGGGTGAAGGGGTGTGTGGGCTCAAAAGGCCTGGACCAAAAAGTTTTCTGTGGTCTCCAGTATTTTTAGGGGTCCCACAGAGACTGCATTTGTGCAGGGCCCAGAATTTTGTGCTGCTCTCCTGGTTCTACCTCCTGGCTGAACTGTGCTAATTGTGATTGGAACAAAATACTGGGGAGGGCTTTTACTTTCTGAACCTAGAATTTCCACAGTGGGCAGGACGTTTCTTAGAATGGGAATGTAAATGGTAAATGGACTGCATTTATATAGCGCTTTACAATTGATGCCTCTCATTCGCCAGAGCAGTTAGAGGTTAGGGGTTAGGTGTCTTGCTCAAGGACACTTCGACATGCCCAGGGCGGGGTTTGAACCGGCAACCCTCCGACTGCCAGACAATCGGTCTTACCTCCTGAGCTATATCGCCCCTATGTAAAAAGGATGTAAAATGGTCCTGACGGTGAGCTCTCTCTTCCTCTCCCTCTACCAGTGCACAGGTGCGACGGCGTCCAGGTGTCCGTGCGGGAGGACAGGAAGTTCGCCATGCTCTTCCAGGAAGTGACCCTTCAGTGCCAGTACTCCAGTCCCTCCACCCAGGTGCCCGTGGTGCAGTGGTGGTACAAGTCGTACTGTCAGGATCGCACCAAAGACTCGTTCACCCTCACCGAGCACCTGGGGATCAAGGGGTCCGAGCTGGGCGCCTCGTCCCACCTGGACTGCTCCGACTCCGCCCGCACCGTCCGCCCCGTGGCGTCGGGACAGGGGTCCTCCCTCACCCTCGCCGAGCACTACAAGGGCCGCGACATCGCCATCATCAACAGTACTGTCACTGTCTTTATTTCTGTGCTTGCTGTTGCTGCTGTTGTTGCTGTTGCTGCTGTTGTTGTTGTTGCCAGGCAAGTAGGATTCCTATCATTTCAATTGGCACAACCAAACCAAATATTTAATTATCCTTTGATAATGGGATACCCCTTGGGAAGATATTCCAAATGAACAAGGAACAGAAGGCTAGTAAATATCATATATATATATATATATATATATATAAACAATGGACGAATGTAATTATGGCAAAAGAGAATAATCTTTAATAAAAGTAAAAGCTCCATAATTCATAAAAATGGATTGGAACTGGACTGGTGGAATCGGCCTGGAAGTTAAAATGAATTTTAAGAGAAGCTGGAGTTAAGATTGATGTGGTTTATTAAATAATGACAAATGACACCTGGCGATACGGCGAGATTAGAAACCATATGCTCATATGCTTACAATACAAGTGCATGTGACCTCTTGGTTTTACCCAAAAAGAAGGCTGTAATAAGACATTAATCCCTTAGTGTCTCAAGGTAAAATGTGCACAACACAAGGAATCGCCCCCAACAAAAAAGGGAAAAAAATTATTCTTAAGTTTGCTTTTCCAGCTCTGCAACTCCACTCAGCTCTTCCACACTCCCGTCTTCACCAGTATTGCCCCCGACCAAAAGAGAAAAAAATTATTCTTAAGTTTGCTTTTCCAACTCTGCAGCTACGCTCAGCTCTTCCACACTCCTGTCTTCACCAGTTATATCCTCCTGAGACCCGGCTGTCCGTTTCTGTCTCCTGTGGTGGACATGAGTCTCTGGTTCTAACCTCTAGACCCACACATTCTACTGTGCTAATGAAACCCACACATTGATGGGACAGTCCATAAAAATGAGGCGAATTATGTTTTTGAAATTATTTTCACTGCAACACGTTTTTCAATCATCTAAGACACTTGTACGATGTCAAAAATTGATGTCAAGAAAATGAAAATACTTCAGCTGAGTCAGTAGGATATAAATACTTCAGGCCACAGGGAGCGGCTAAGCTGACTGAGGGGTGATGAGTCTGAGCTCTGATTGGGTCGGGCTCATTTGCGGCAGGGATAACCCGATATCTTTTCTAAAAAGGAACGTTGTTTTGAAAGCAGAGCTATGCACAATGATGGTTGAATTCAGGTAATTTAAGAACAGTTAATATTCTCCCATTTCTATTATGAGCTCAGGCCACTGGAAAATTACTTAACACCAAATGGGAAACACCAACAGTATGGTCAAAATATGGTATCAATATTTGATTTTAATGTGTAGTTTTTTAAAAAATCTGTAGGTATCTGTGTTCATATTTATATGGTTGCAATTAGAATAGGAAATTGAATGAATCTCTCTGTCCAAAGTGGAATCTGGGAGTCTTTTCAGACAGATTTTCCCACTCATTAATTAAATGGGTCACACACACAGCTCAAAGTGACCTACAGAAAATAACTTGCAGGAATGTTGAACTCCCATTCTGTCATCGGTTTACTTTGGCCAGTACATAGTGTGTGTGTGTGTGTGTGTGTGTGTGATTGTGTTTGTGTGCAAGTATGTGTGTGTTTGTGTATGTGTGTGTGTTTGTGTGCAAGTGTGTGTTTGTGTGTGAGT
This sequence comes from Anguilla rostrata, assembly GCF_018555375.3. Lineage (NCBI taxonomy): Eukaryota > Metazoa > Chordata > Actinopteri > Anguilliformes > Anguillidae > Anguilla > Anguilla rostrata. Next base: position 28,237,425 of record NC_057947.1, read on the forward strand.
GTGTGTGTGTGTTTGTGTGATGTGTATGTGTGTGTGTGTATGTGTGTTTGTGTGTGTCTTTGTGTGTGTGTGTGTGTGTTGAATGAAGGGAGGAGTGTTGAGTGGCTCTTTGTGTAAAGCATGGTTCTGGTCTCTGCAGTGGGGATGAGGGCTTTGGAGGGTGATTTGGAGCGGATGGGTAGAGCAGACAGGGCTGAAGAGGCTCAGGGAAGAGCACAGATTCACATGCTGAAAAGAAAAGAGAGGAGGGAGGAACTGTTGTAGATTTGTTGAGCACTAGTGCCGGGCTCAGATTCATTGCCCTGGCATTGTCCCTTTTCAAACGGAGGATTTCGTTACACTCTCTGCGGTAAAAGAACTTTAAAAACAAGCTGGTCTGTTAATCGTGTTAATTGATGGTGTTTCCACTGTCCTGGGTTGTCCTAACACAGTTGCCCTGTTCAGGCTAGACCTGAGCTGAATATGAATGTGCGTGTGTGTGTGTGTGTGTGTGTGTGTGGTGTAGTGGTCAGTGCTGGTATTCAGAAAGTTTCACATTCACACATCCTGGAAGAAGTAGTTTATTGGAATGTGTTTTTTTTCGTATTTTAAGTCAGTGTCCTAGCACTCCATTGAGTTCAATTACCAATAGTGATGGTTACATCAGCATTAGAATCTTCAGTGAAGAACATTCTAATCACATATTTGTGATGTCACATCGTAAATGGTTACTGGCAAACGTGGTGGGTGGGCTGTGTGCCCGCAGATGTTATTCCATATGGAAGTTAGAGGCGTTGCCGGGCATGGCTGTTCATTGGCTCTCATCTTGATTGCGTAACACTCTGTGACCTGCAGTTTCCATGGCTACCACATCTTTCTATCACTGAAGTATCAGTCATTGGACTTCAGACTAGAAGCTTCTTACTGTTCTGAAGATGGTCAGTGTTGGTGTGCATAAATTATAAAAGTAAGTTGCAGTGGTAGTGTAGTGTATGAATTAGTTGTTGTTGGGTCAATATGGAAATTGTGTGAAATCCAGGGACTTTTTCTAGAAGTTGAATTTGGAACAGAGTTTTGGGTTAGACAGAGTCAGAAATGTTATTTTTACAATCTTGTCTCCCCGAGCCTGGAAGGGTTTCCATTGTGTTCTGCTTTTCCTGTTTCCTGAAATAGGAGTGTTTATTCTCTCCTTCACAAAGAACTGGCCTGCAGAGCCAAACCGCCAAACAGCCCCTTCCTCTCCTTTTCTGCATCAGTGTCTCCCCTCTAATGGCCTGGAAATTTCATACACATCAAATCTGTGTGAATCGAAGTATGAGAAATTACTTTGGGTTCCCTCCGGCAAAATGCTGCCAGTTCATTTCCATAGGGATTCAGAACATAGTTTCTTTATTAAACTACGGCTCCCAGCATGCAGCAGCACTGTGCATTGTGTAGCTCCTGTGAGAAATTGGATTACTAATGCAAAACCTTTTTTTAATGGTGTATTCACCATTTTAATTAAATTAATTCACAGCCAATTTGTGCTTTCTTTCATTTCTTTGTTGGCCAATGTCAAAACATTGGACACCCATTCCTAAAAATATATTGTATTCCTTCTCTCTCTTCTTCCTTGTTTGTACTTACTGAAGGACAAAATATGATGGAAGCAAGTTCATTGAGGTCATGTCCCTGCACAGTTTGGCAGATCACATTGGCAGCTACTGGATGTTTGATTCTGTTGCATTTCACAGTCATAGTTACTATGGCTTTAAAAAATGAAGCCATATTACCAAGAGTGATTCTTCCTTGGAGGTGTAGGTTAGTCTGATGCAGGCTGAAGGGGTGTTACAAGCAGGCAAACCTGCGTTAATTCATTTTGGAATGTTTTTTTTTTTCTTTTCTAAATTCTTAGTCAGTGTTCTAGAACTCCATTGCCTTCAGTTACCAGCAGTGCTTGTTACATCAGCATTAGAATGTTCCGGTAAGAACATTCTAATCACGTATTTGTGATCTCACGCCTTAAAGGGCTACGAGACAATAAGGCCTGAAATGAATAATATAATGAATAGAGTACTTTCACTGTTGTATTTAATGGTGTGCATCTTGCTTGTGCTGATGGGCTTTTCGGGGCTAATCCGGAGTAGGGAATCCGGTAGGGAATGTGGTGGTTAATTCCAGGCAGCCTTGCGGAACCTGATCCTCATCCTCACTGCAGCGTCATGCGCTGGTGCCGCCGAGCGCAGTCAGCACCAGCGCATGCAGAGAATGCGCTCAGTCCTGGAGCTTTTTACTGCATCCCCTGAGAACTGTGAATCTCTCACTCATGGGTTATTTCACACATTTATTGATTTGTTTTACGTTTTTGTTTGATGTAATGTGTATATGCTAGCTAGAAGTGCTGATTTAACAGAAAAAAGTGAAGACTCTTGGATTGCTCGGAGCACAAGAGAATCTCATATTCATTCCATTGGTGGAATGGAGGAGAAAACTATAGTAGTTCCTGCATTGTGTAATTCAAATTTAATGTTCTTTAGGAACTACATTTCCCAGAGGCACTGCTTCACTGACTGCTGCTGATGTGCTGTGTTCTTTGATTAGAATTACCTAAATTAAGATGAGTAGATTAATATCTGTTTATGATGATACGCTAGTTGAATTTCTGTTTGTGAGAGTACACTGTGCACATTAATGTGGATGTTCTATTTGTTGTTCTAAGTGTGCTGGCCTCTAACCACAGGTGTTAGAATGAAGCGAATCTCTTCTTCTCTTGCTAGAGATGACCTTAGACCCTTTCTCACTCTTCTTATGTAGAGGCCGACCTCCGTATTGGGCAGCTGCTGTGGGGGGACAGCGGCGTGTACTACTGCAAAGTGATCATCTCTGACGACGTTGAGGGCAAGAGCGAGGCCAAAGTGGAGTTACTGGTGCTGGGTAAGTCTGCGGGGGACGTGAACATTTCTCACAGCGAGTCCCTGCTCTTTTATCACATATGCAGACTGGGGATAAAAACTGACTTTGGAAAAAAACTTTTTTGCTCATTCAGATCTGTAGATTCTGTTCAGTCCACATGTTTAGTTTACATACTTCAGGCTTGCGTGTGTGTGTGTGTGTGTTGCAGAGTAAGTGTCTTTATCCTTGGAGAGTGTGTGTAACATTCACATCCCTAAGAGCACCTACAAGCGTTGCCATGGCGACGGCTGAGTGGCAGCCGTGTTGAGATCTGGGCCTTTGATCCCCTGTGAGTGGGCCTATTGTTGAGGAGGCTGTTTCTCGGGGAGTTTCTGGCCGGCTGACCCATTCCGTCGCCGGGCCTGGTGGGCCTGCTGTCTGCCTGGCCACTAAACACGCTGATATACTCGCAGGGCTGTGGTGTGTGTTAAAGGTTCTCCTCAATAATCCAAGTGTTATTTCTCTCTCTCTCTCTCTCTCTCTCTCTCTCTCTCTCTCTCATTGTAGCTATGTCATGTCAGGTTAAGAACTGGCTGCCAATTTGCAAACTCTGCAGTGCGAGTCACTTCTTAAGCTGTTCCCATGGCAACAGACATGTTGAAAGAGGTCTGGAGGAGGGTAATGAAAGACAGCGAGGGAGAAAGAGAGGGAGAGAGCGGGGGAGAGGACTATGCTGTGTCTGTACTGAAGCAACAATATTAACTGATGAATAATCCTTCCTTTTTTTGTTCTGGCTGGCCGGTTATTTTTTGTTCAACGCTGAACTTCCTTGAGACATGCGTTCATAAATCAAGCATCAATTTTCAGTTTACGCATGATATAAATGCTGGAAAGCCTGATAAATACTGGAAGCATACTATATGTTAACCTGCATGTATCATAGACAAGCTTGTCGAACAATAAGTTTTCCTTACGCGTACAAAAGCTTTAATTTATTAACTTCCTCATTTTTAATTGCCTGATTCACCTTTCCAGCTCTGTTCATAAATACGAACATTTGTACTCAAGAAACTGTTTTAATTCGTACTTAAATAAACTAATGCATGTTATGTGTACAAAGTATACAGAGACAGAGAGAGTGTGAGAGAGAGAGAGAGAGAGCGCTAGGGACAGAGACAGAGATGGGGGAGAGGGAGTTAAAAGCATGCATTATACAGAAAATGAAAGTAGAGGCTGCATCGGAAGGTGTGAGAGACTGGGGTGTGCTTTAAGTGCTGAACCAGGCCTCCCCCTTGGTCGAGTAATGAGAACGTAATTACCCGAAGGGAGGGATAGACAGACGAAGAGATAGAGAGAAGCTGTCTGTGCTGATGTTTGTATGAGAAAAGGGGTTTTATCACACTCTCTGCGCAATCTGGCAGTTAGCCTGGCTGGAGTAGGAGAGGAATGACTCACAGTTTATTTGATAGGGTTTTGAAAAAAAAAGAAACAGTGAGAGACACACAGAGAGACGAGGCTGATCAGAGATTCCCTCCGTTGTATTGTGAAGAACGGGGCTGATCTCGCATTGAGCAGCCTCTTCCCTGCGGTCTTGGAGAAGGCGCTGTCTTCAGTCACCGTGTCCGCCCTGGCCAGTGGAGCCTGCGGCCAATCCCGGTGGAGAATGCCGGAAGCCTGCGTGGACTTCCTGTTGTTAGTCAGTTCCTGTTCTGGGTTAGTTTGCAAAAGCAGTGACCGTTGTGTGGGTTGTGTGTGTGTGTGTGTGTGTGTGTGTGTGTGTGTGTGTGTGTGTTTTCTATGGGGCGTGTAAACCCTCAGAAATATGGCACCCCGGCTAAAATTAGCAGTTGGTGAATAACCGTTTGACCTCTGACCTTTACTGCTGCCCCTATGTGTGTGGGAACATTGAGGTATAAATGCAGAGCATGCGGTGTGGGGGGGGGGGGGGGCTCCAGAGGGCTAGCGCCCGTGGGACTTCAGCGGCTGGAGGTATCTCTGCTCTGGCGCGTGAAGAATAGCGCGGGAGCGCTCACTGCGCTTGTGTGAGATTGCAGCCCACGGCAAGTGGCTAGGAAAAAAAGTGCGCCGCGAAGCACATTGTGGTACAGACTGTACTATTAGCGGCTCCTGACTGCGGGCGTCTATCTGTTGTCAGTCTTGAGGCTGCAGACTGGATGCAAACCTTACTGTGAACATACAAGTCATTCACAAATAACCCTGTAACCCTATTTTTGTAATTAATGTGAGCTCACGGTTTAATTCTGGTGTCATGCAGTCACTGGTGTGGGTTATAAAATGCATGGTTTTCTATGAATTGTAGCTCAACAATATTTTTTTCTGTGGTGGGTTGCGACCTGCTGAGGGCATTTTCCCATGTGCAACGCAAATACGCATTTTTACATTTGGCTACGTCGTTCTGGTTCTTTTAAATGATGAGTCTCTCTTGTGAACACGTATTCCTCTTTAGCAGATCTGTAACAGGCTGTAATTACTCTGTCTGATGTTGTCAGAGAGCAGCTGCAGAATGAGTTTGTAGTAACCCACTCTCAGACAATGAAACTGCTGGGCGGTTTTCATGCTGTGAAACCGTGAAGGGTCGCCTGTATCCTCTCTTGCTCTGTGCGAAAGTCATTTCATCATATCTTTGCTAACCCGACAGAAGAGCCAGAGACTACATTTTCAGCACCGTGAAAATGATACCATATTGGAAATTGGTTCTAATATTTGTTCGTATAACTTGAACAAATAATATTGAATCCGTATTCAGTTACGGATTTGTCTTTATGGTTCTTCTGTCTGTGTGGCCGTCTGCATGCAGCTATGTCGGTCTGTCCATTTCTACTCCTCGGCCCTGACCCCTGACCCCTGAACTCTAACCCCGCTGCCCTCACCGCCTGTCCTGTCCTTTACCTCTGCTCTTCTCTTTCCAGGTAAGACAGGTGCGCTGGACGATCTCCTGCCTGAGTTCGATGTGGAGATCATGCCAGGTACGGGTTTGTCCTCACCTGTCTCATCCCTTTTTTCGCTATCCTAACCCTTCCCCCTCCTCTCTCTCTCTCTATCTGACTGGCTTCTAACCGCCACACTCAAACCAGCCAATCAGAGGAGTCGTCATTCTCACTTCTCTCGTGCAGAGTTGTTAGTCCCCCAGGGATCAGAAAGTAAAAGTCCTGCCGTACGTTTCTTCCACCCAATAACTCAGCCAGCCGATTTCTCTAATTAGTTCTGCCTCTCGGCTGGACAATTGAGCCAGTGAGCAAATCCAGGTGACTGGAACAAGATTACTGGGGATGGACTTTTACTTTCTGAACCTGGATTTTCCAGCCTCTGCCCTCAAGTTGCTTCATGGCCGCATTAACCAGGGATGTGGTTACAGCAATAACTCTGTGCACTGGTGCATCTGTGGTGCAGGAGCATGCTGGGGGTTTTGATTAAAGCAGTAACTCAGTGGAGCTTTGTGTGTGTGTGTGTGTGTGTGTGTGTGTGTGTGACGTGGACAGCCACTGGGATGCAATTACAGCCGTGACTCACTGAAGTGGTCGGCTGATCATTTGCATCCTGTCTAAGGGAGAAGGCTATCATTAGAGCTGCTGATGTTGCGATTAATGGGCGGGTCTGCATTAAAGTGCAGATACAATCGGGCCCTTCCACTAGCTGTGGATAACCCTTTCCGGCAGCGTCCGATGAGGAGGAGGAGGAGGAGGAGGAGTAGTCGTGAGCGTACTTACTGTTCGGATTCTGCACCGTGGGCAGGGGCTGAACTCTTTGCTTTCTCCGGGCTGCTAGAAGGTCAGAGAGGACTGTGACAGATCGGTGCCGACAGTCTGTTGCTTGTTCATCTCAAAGGGAACATGAAAGGATCTTTGATGTTCTGCTTGGGTGTCCACCCGCCCATTAAGGCTACTCTAAGACGGCCTTGTTGTCACGCGCAGGCATCGACCCTGTGTGCAGCCCCGTTCGCTGCTGCTGTTGCTCTTTAGCACCTATCAGATGCGATTACCCAGAGCGGCTGTTCAGCCAGTGTTTTTAATAGTCCATTTATACACAGCGGGATATTTTACTGAAGAAATTCAGGTAAGTGCGTTGCTCAGGGGTACAACAGCCACGTTCCAGCTGGGATTCAAGCCCACGACCTTTCAGTCACGAGCCCAGTTTCCTAACCAGAACACTACTTCACCGTTACATGGCAGAATCAGTGCGAGCGGTTGTTGTTTTCACTGTCTGTGAGCGCGATGGTGGCTTGGCACTGTGCATGAGAGGAGTCATTGTTTTCCACAGTCTGTCTGGAGCGGTGATTACTTGACCTCAGGATGTACTCATACTGTCTGTGATGTCATTAGTGTTTCAAAGGTTCCCAGTCCTGCACAAATACCACCCCAGCTTATTATCGGCACGCTGGCCAGCCACTGGGGGTATTTATGTCCTGTATTCCTCAATCCTCGCCCCTGTTCTGTTTACGGACCCTGATTTCGCAGCCATTGCTCTGTCGACAGGTACATGGGAGCAGAGCCAGCCCTGGGGTTTTTTGTCATCCTGAACAAAGAAAAAAAAACTAATTGTGTGGCCCAGGGGAGGTTGTGGCTCTAAACGACACCATAGAGTGTTCATGCGAGCGGCCGGCTCTGCTTGCATGCAACAAAAGATGGAAGCTATGTTCTGTGCTGTTATCCCTTTCACACAGGGTTGTGCTTGTGTTTGCATATACCCTAATACAGGGCTGCCCAACCCTGTTCTTTGAGATCTACTGTCTTGTAGGTTTTCATTTCAACCCTAATTTGGTGCATCGGATTTTACTAACCAGCAGCTCAACGAGATCTCTAGCTGTTGAATGAGGTGTGTTGTGTTGGGGTTAGAGTGAAAACCTACAGGACTGTTGGATCTCTAGCCATTGGATGAGGTGTGCTTTGGTAGGGTTGGAGTGGAAGCCTACAGGATTGTACATCTCTAGCCGTTGAATGAGATGTGCTTTGTTAGGCTTAAAATGAAAACCTACTGGATGGCAGATCTCCATGAACAGGGTTGGGCAGCCCGGCCCTAATATACTCTGATAGTCCGTGTCTCTCCTGCAGAGTGGGTGTTTGTGAGCGTGGTGATCCTGGGCAGCCTGTCCTTCATCCTGCTGGTGGGGATCTGCTGGTGCCAGTGCTGCCCCTACTCCTGCTGCTGCTACGTGCCCTGCTGCTGCTGCCCCGATACCTGCTGCTGCCCCCGCCACTGTGAGTACACCCCCGGCCCCGCACTGACCTTTCTGGGGGACACGTGCTCAAAGTATAAATGGGTACAGTAGGTTTTGCTGTAGTTGAAAGGGACCTTTTGCTGTTTGAGGGCAGGGGGTATATGCTTCAGCATATGCTGGTGTCTATCTGTGCATGTGGCAGAAGTACATATAGACACACACACACACACACACACTCTTACACACATGCATGCACACACAGACACACACACACACACTCACACACACGCACACACACATACCCATGCACATTCTTTCTCACACACACACTAACACATGTACCCATCTGTACACATATACACCAACACACGTTCTGTGACACACTCAGGCCCCAGTGCTTAATGAATGAGATGTTTATTTTTTGGGTTTTCCGTTTCTTTCCTTCAGTGTACGAGGCAGGGAAGGCGGCGAAGGCCAGCCAATATTATCCCACGGGCATGTATCCCCCCTACTACATCCCCGGAGTCACCACCATGGTCCCTGTCGCCCCCTCCACCATCTTGGAGCCCAAGGTCTCAGCCACTCCTCCCATGGAGAACAGTGTTCCAGGAGGTGAGTCCTGATCCCCAGGGGGGTCAGCATGCACGAGCGCTCATGCCCTGAGGGCCGTTATCCCATCAGGCTTTGCTGGATTACAGGCAGCAAGGGATTGTGGGAAAATTATTTGGCAGTCCTTGCTCAAAAATAGCTGTTTTTCACCTGAAGAACAGATTTACTGGTGTAGACAGAGAATGGCATGGCATGCGTGGCAAGCATGTAGAAGTCATGGAGACTTGGGAACTTGGGAACATACTGTAGAGAACTGTTTTTCAGAAGTACATGATGCATGGGTGTGTGTCTTTTCTGAGTGTGCGTGTGTGAGACGGAACTCATGAGTGCTGTCTGTCCCCTGCAGTGCACAGTGGGTACCGACTCCCGGCCAATAAGGATCAGGACTCCATGAAGATCGTGTACCACGTAGAGAAGGAGCTCGCGCAGTTTGACCCCGCCCACAGGTCCTGCCACCAATGTAAGCCCCTCAGAGCCACTTCACTTCGAGTCAGTGTGATCCACAGTCACTATCACTGTCTGCGTGTGTGTGTGTGTGTGTGTGTGTGTGCGCCTGCCTCTGTGTATGTGTGTGTCTGCGTACGTGTGCGGTGTGTGGATTGTTTGGATCCTGGAGAGAATTATGACCTTCATTGCCAGTGCTCTGTGTTCCAGTGTCTACAGTCTGACCTCCGTGTGTAAACACTGCCCTCACTGTAATTCCAAGCCTCACCACGGAGACACAGCCATTGAATCGTAGTCCAGAGGTCCATGACATTTACACTCCCACAGTCTGCACCTGCTTAGTGCAGACGAACGGCAGCAAGTGTAGTACTTTGTTGCTTTTTACAGGTTTCAAAATACTCGCTAACTTTTGACTACACATTCTAAAGAGGAAGAGGGCGATGTCAGGCTGACCTGTGCCTGTGAGGACAGGGCCCCGTTCCATGGCTCATTTCTCCTGGCTCACTTTCTCTCCTGACAACGGTTTTTGGGGTGATCTGACCAATCACAGCTAAGAGTGTACTCTCTCCAGGCAAACAGAGTTTGGGGGGGGGGGGGTAGGGCTGGGGTTGCAGCAAAATGTACATGATGACACAGGTGACACTGTTGGTAAGTTGACCTGGTCTCCACGGCGACGTCGTGTCCCCGCAGCCAGCAGCATGTCGGAGCTGAGCTCGCTCCACGAGGGCGACTCGGACTTCCGCCAGTCCTACCGCCAGGTCCAGAGGAAGGCCCTGCCCGCCATCTCTGACCACGACGGCCAGCTGGACGACTTCCGCGCCACCTCGTCCTCCCAAGCCCGCCGCTCCACGCGCCCCCTTCACCGTGGCAACCGAGAGGACGATCCGCAGAGCAGGTACCTGGGAAAGCCAGAGGGCCACGAGGTTCAGACAGGACTGAGGGTCTTTACCCATTTAAGCCTTATTTATGGAGTCATTTAACCCTTATTTAAAGAGTAAGCATTTTTGTTAGTGTAAAGTGGAAATAGTACAAATAAAAATCACAGTCATTTGTATTGCTGTCTGATCTCTCGAATTAATAACTATTAATGATATCTGTCCATTAGTTGGAAGTCAGAACAAATTATATTTTTAATTTAACGAAGGAAGCTTTGGGAAACTGCAGCAGCGTTGTGTGTTTTGCCTGGATTTCATACGTGTACAGAAGTATACGTGTGTCCAGTAGTGTGTGTATGTGTGTGTGTGTGTGTGAGCGCACTGTGTGCATTTGTGAGCACACTGTGTGTGTCTGTGTGTGTCTGTGTGAATTTGTCAGTGCACTGTGTGTATTTGTGCGCACACTGTGTATGTGTGTGTGTGTGTGTGTGAATTTGTGAGTGCACTGTGTGTATTTGTGAGCACACTGTGTGTGTGTGTGTATTTGTGAGCACACGGTGTGTATTTGTGAGCACACAGTGTGTATTTGTGAGCGCACTTTGCGTGTGTGTGTGTGTGTGTGTGTGTGTGTGTGTGTGTGTATTTGTGAGCACACTGTGTGTATTTGTGAGCCCACGGTGTGTATTTGTGAGCGCACAGTGTGTATTTGTGAGCGCACTGTGTGTATTTGTGAGCGCACTGTGCGTGTGTGTGTGTATGTATTTGTGAGCGCACAGTGTGTATTTGTGAGGGCACGGTGTGTATTTGTGAGCGCACGGAGTGTATTTGTGAGCGCACAGTGTGTGTTTGTGAGCGCACTGTGTGTATTTGTAAGCGCACTGTGTGTATTTGTGAGCGCACTGTGTGTGTGTGTATATGTGTGCGTCGGGCGGGTCTGAACGTGTCTGTGCTGTCGGGGCAGCAGGTGGAACCCGCGCTCGGAGCACCTGCAGAGGAAGGTGTTCCGCGCCAGCAGCCACACGGGCTCTCTGGACGAGCTGGAGGAGTTTGCGCACACCTACAACCACCGGGGGCGCCGCGGAGACTTTCGGGACCCGCGGCGGGACTACGACCTGGAGCTGCAGGAGCGCGAGCACAACCCCCCCTTCCGGGACGGGCCGCATCGCTACGGCGACAAGGAGGATCCCGAGGCCTGGCTGGAGCGGCAGCAGTCGGATCACTACAGGAAGGAGCGGGAGCGGGAGCGGGAGCGGGAACGGGAGCGGGACCGAGACCGCGAGCGGGATGGGGACTGGAGCCGCCCCCCGCCCTCGCCCCGTAAGCGCCGCGACACGGGCGACAGCGAGCGCGGCGCCCCCCGAAACGGCCGGGGGGGGCCGGCGTACGATGACGCCTTCCTCAGCAGCGTGCTGGAGCGCAAGGCGCGTGGGCGGGGCGGGCGGGGCGAGGAGGACAGTTTCCATAGCGACACGCCCTCCAAGGCCAGCTCCAAGAAGGGCAGCGACTGCTACCCCAGCCGGTCGCCTAGCAACCGGCCGGAGGAGGAGGACCCACTGCCCCCCTACTGCGAAATTGTGGCGGAGCGGCACCGGACCGCCGAGCCTGTTCCCCGCCCCTTCTCCTACACCCGTCCCAACCCGGGCGCGTCCCACACCATGCAGGAGCACAGGGAGGAGCGGGAGAAACCCCGAAAAGTGGTGAGTTACCTGTAGGAAGTCGCACCCGCTCAGTGTTAAGTGAATTGCAGAGGACACATGTTGTGGCCTACAGTGGACAGAACAGTCATAAGAAACCATGCAATAACTGAACTCCAGCATGGAGAATACAGATCAATAGGAAGATGCTGTTTCTGATCGAATAAGCTGGACTTATTACCAGTTTGAATTGTGTATATACTTTGTGCGCAAGCTTTAAGGTAATTTATGTGCTAATTTGAAAAACAAATTATTTTAGCCTTTGATTGTGTCACTGTGTATTAATTTTGCTCAGAGCCTTAGCTGATATTTTTTGTTGATTTTGGTTTATAAATTTTATGCATTTTAATATATAGTAAGGAGGAAATGAGAATGAAACATTAAATTAATCAAAAATCTAATCAATTTGACTTTATTAAATTATGTTATTATGTGTTGCAGCTGGATGCAAAACCATATTTAACGTAATTATTATATTTAAGTGTGTTTCTCTTTTTAATGGATGGATACTTTTTTATTAAAATGTCTCCAGTTTAGTGTTAATCACTTCCTGAGTCAGTCAGGGTCAGGCTCAGTGTGTAATTCTGGTCTCAGCTTAGTGACCTCACTGACAGAGCTCACTAACAGCACATGAGATGCATGATCGCTATGGATTGTCACACTATTCCAGGCAGACCTGACTAATCAAACACACATGCTGCATGATTGCTATGGTTTCTCACGCTGTCCTCCCGGCAGACCTGACTAACAGAAGAATGATGGCGGCGTTGCTGAGGTGCACTTTACTAACATGGCCTCTGGTGTTTTTTTAACAGAACACTCTTCTAAGCAGAGATTCTCTCATAGTGTGAGCTCCGGAGAGCAGGAGACCCACAGAGCAAACTGGACATGCAGCAAGTATCAATCAACAGACTGCTCAGGCATTACGTGTCAATCAAAACAATGTGAAGAAGCACTACAAATTAATTTTACAAACTGACTGGACAAACCTCATGCATCAGTCATTAAGTACATGGACAATGGACATGGTTTTAGGGCTAATGTACTTCCTTCTTCAGGAGAATATACGAACCTCTGTCTGTGATCCTGCCCTATCGGCGTCTGCTTATGAACACTACCGTTACAATCTCTGCAGCCTGAGATCTGTTTACATTATTGCCTGGAATTTTCCCAGAGTTCATTGTCCAGCAGGAAGTGGGCAGTGTGATGGGTAGTGTAGTCTAGTGCCAAAAGGTATAGTGTCCAAGTGGTCTAATGTCAAAAGACAAAAAAAGTGTATGCTTTTGCAGCCAAAAGACTGAAATGAGTGTGGTTTTGTAGCCAAAAGACTGAAAATAGCGTATGAGTGTGATTTTTTTGTCAGAAGACAGAAGAGAGGGTGAGTCATTTTGCGTCAAAAGACGGAAAATAGTGTATGAGTGTGGTTTTAAGACAGAAGAGAGAAGAGTGTATGAGTGTGGTTTTGTGCCAAAAGACATAAAACTGTGTGAGTGTGGTTTTAAGGGGGAAGAGAGAAGAGTGTACGAGTGTGGTTTGTTGTCAGAAGACAAAAAAGTGTGTGACTGTGGTTCTGTGACAGAAGACAGAATAGAGTATATGAGTGAGGTTTGTTATCAGAAGACAGCTGTACAGCTGTAATATTAACAGAGCGATAGAAACAGAGATAAGAGATGATAATGTAGCAAAAGGGAGGAGACTCCAGCAAGGAGGTCCCTGCACTTTCATGAAATTTGAATCTTAACAGTCACAGAAGGCAGTGTCAGTGTTACTCCTCACCCTAGGTGTCTTTGGGGGGGGGGGGGTGGTTGTCTGAAGTTTCTTTCCCCACCCTGTTACCCCCCAAAAGCCCTGGAGCCTGTCACAGGGCTGTGAATGAAGGTGCTCTTCACCTAATGCCGTCCCTGCCTGCCTCTGCACTATAACCCTCTGACTGCATGAAAGCCAGCAGCACAGTGTTATGCACTCTCCGTGATGTCACTGCTTGACCCCGTCAGACTCCTCCCACTGTTCGCCCACGTTCAGCCAACTGTGAGGGAGGGATTCTAGAAATTACTCTATGTTGGGAAAAAATATGAGAAAGGGCCTCTAGAGGGCCCCTGGACCCAGTAGTGCCTGGGGAAGCTTTCCCTTTTAGACCTTCTTAACTCCACCCCTGATCCAACCTTCAATACACTACATTACATCACATTACATTATATTTTGGCATGTAGCAGATGCCCTTATCCAGGGCGGATTACACATATTACACGTCCATTCCATTTATATTGTTAGATATTTTTACTAAAGTGATACAGGTTAAGTACCGTGATCAATGGTACAATGGCAGCACCCCAGCTGGGTAATGGACCTGTGACCTTTGCATACAAGCTCAGTTTCCGGACTGTTCTACTACACTACCCTCACCCCCCCCCCCCCCCGCACCCCTTCCCCCCTTCACGCCTCCATGTGCCCCGCTGACCCTCCTGTGGACACAACAGAAATCGTGTTAATCCAATGTTAGTATTGCAAATACTGATTCAGATCCCTCAATAGCCTGGCCCTAATACAGTATAAATGTATTCCCCTTCTGTGTTTGTATTATAAGTTATTGTGCAAGACTTGCTAAGGCACCAAGCGGAACATTTGTTTGACCGTAAATTCTTCATACACCTTGCTGTATTTCACTTTTTTATAAATGTCCTCATTGTTTTGGTTTTGATATAAACATTGTCTTCAATACAAAGCCATGCGTTGCCGTTTGTGATTATTGTTTGCATATTTGTGTGTGTGTGCGTGTGTGTGTGTGTTTGTGTGCTTGTGTGTGTCCATTAGATTAGGCTGTATTAACCTGTGTTTTTAATCTCCCTTCTTATCAGAATAAACTGGTGTCCAAACAATGTACTGATGCATTACACACACCTATATGCACTTCACTCTTACACTTTGTACTCCACGCTAATCCTCCACACCCGCGAACTTTAGACACATCAACTTCGTAAAGCTAAATGAACACAGACTTACACTTACAGTGCTACAGCACATACAGACTTACAATTCACACAAACTCAATATATGCACTTTATACACACACACCTATTCTATACTAGCTGTGCGTGCATTCGTTAATATTAATTCTACTACATGCAGTCAACACTAGCAAACCAAAGTGCACCTTATAAGCTGCAAAGGCTCAGTAGTGGAGGTCATGTACATTTTGAACTGCTAGGTCCCTGATGCTCAAATCATGGTCCTCAAGGGCCTAAGAACTGCTGGTTTTCCACCCTCCCTCTACCTGGGGGTCAAGTGTGCAGACAGCCTGGCCAGTCAGGAGCTGTAATTCTTGTTAATTACCTGGGAGAAAGGAAAAGCAGGGCCGGATTTTGATTCAGTGATATCCGTGTGCTAGGTTCACGAAAATACACAGCAGCCCGGTGAGAACAAGCCAGAATATAGACAGAAGGGTGGAAGTCTGGGTTGAGAGAAGTTTTGGCCTAAACGGACTAGGTTAGCTTATTTTGGCCCTATTTTCCTTCAGGTTTTACCCGGATATTAGCTTGGCTATGTTCTAGCTGGCTAGGAAACTTTCACTTTTCAACCAAATCTAGCCAGGGTTTTCACTACATTAAATGCCATCTAGATGTTCAGTGAAAACCCAGGTATTTGGCCTTGGCCACAGATAAAGAAGGGAAGCACAAGTAAAGAAGAATGAGAGGATGGAAAACAAAAAGACACAACATTTTAAATGGTTCAGTATAATGCCAGGATTTTCAGGCTAGTCATACACTAGGAGTGATAGATCAAGCTTGTCTGACTTCATCTTCTGTTTCCTGTCCTCTTGTGTCACTTCCTGCGTGTAATTCCCTTTTCCTCCAGGTGATTCCGGCAAGCAACAGGAATGTTCTATGTGTGTATGTGTCTGTGCGCAAGTTTGCATGTACGAGCGTGTGTGTGTGTGTGTGTGTGTGTGTGCACATGTACGTGCATTTGTGCATGTGTGTGTGTGTGTGTGTGTGAAAAGTACTCCTGAAAATGTTTGTGCTTGTGCATAAGGAATGATTGACAGGACAGAGAGTTACGGGCCTCGCTGAATGAGTGGGCAGAAGGCATTGGGCTCCGTGGTTTCTAGACTCATTCATGTACAACTCCTGAATGAAGTTTCAACTCCACCTTAATGAGGTGGTCCTGATTAGTGCCTACGTCGTTCAAAATGACAAGTGAAATGAGTCAGTAAGTTTAGGTGGAAGGGAATATAAAGCACTTATCTGACTGCAGCATGGCTTTCTCACTGTGACTCATAATGTTGCATCAAAAATAACTGACAAATTTTATTTTATAAATAACTGGGCAATATTCTATTGTAAATCATCCAATGTAGCACCTGAATTCATGAACATGCAGGTCATGATACCTTCGTATGCTTATCTTATTTTGCATTTTGTACTATGTTCTGATAATATTTAATTGATTACTCATAACTTTATTTTTTATTGTTCAATAAACTAACAAAGGTGTTTCAGGGCTCCTGAATCAGTAGAAGGTGAGTTGTCACAAGTATGGCTGATTCTGTTTAACGGGGGGGCCTTGGTTTTTTGCTCAAAGTGCTGATCGTGTAGTTCATACACTGCAAGCAGCCATTCGAAACCCCACAGCAAGCCGAATGCCAGCACCACTGCACTGGCGCCGTTCTCATTTAATAATGCAGTCCAGGATACTCAAATCTGGCCCTCGAGGTCAGTATTACTGCTGATTTCAGTCTTCTGCTAGATATTCCACGGCCCAATAATGTCACTGATTGGCCAAAAGGTTACGCTCACCTGGTGCATCAGGTGAGTGTAATCTCCTGGCCAATCAGTCCCTGATTTGAGGGGAGAAATGCAAACCAGCAGGTCTACTGGCCTCAAGGGCCAGATTTGAGGACCTCCGAGAGCCTTCTGTAGCCTCATTCCGGGATACCATCTCAGCTCAAGACTGATCGGAGAGTTTATAGGATGAAAGTGGAGCACAGCACAGCAGCGTGAGAGAGCATTAGCGTCTGCCATCGCTAAGTGTTTTATATGAATATTTACAAAAATAAATCTGATTGTTTCCAGATTGTTGGGAATTCTGCCATTAGTTCGTTTCATATGTCCTATGTAATCTGGCATCAGGTGCAGAAAAATATTGCATTAATCAAAAGCACATTTTCAACCAAAAGCCATAATTTATTGTTTTAATTAAAGCGATTGAACTGCATGTTATGACCAATAAACCCTGCAATTATAAGGAAGAAAATAAACTCTTACATTATACTTTTAAGTCTGTTTGAATTTATTTTAACCCAGTATTTATTTAAATTGAGAAAAAATGAACTGACATTTTGAACTAAAAAAATTGAGTTGACAGTAATAAATGCAATATTATGATGTCGCCTGCCTGTTCCTGCCTGTTTAGCCCTGAAAACTTGTTTTTCCTGAATCATAAATTAGTTCAGTACTGTTCCACACACAGACACAAGTTTCATCATGGCAACAATTCCCACCAGTGTTCCAAATGTGGAAAAATATGCTTTTAAATTTCGAATGAAACAAATGACACCCGAACAGGGCTTCTCGTCGGAGTGGAATAGATGGTCGTTTAACAACTTCTCCAAACCAAAAAACCATAGTTTACTACCAACAGGAGTACTTACAGCCCTTTATACATTCTTTGAGGTGGTATAAGAGGGGAAAAACAAGGCTTATAACCAAGAGTAAGTATTCAGGCTTAGGCAGTGCTCCATGCATCGCTACAGCACACACCAACTACAGTACATGGTCATGCATACTATGTCGTAAAACGTATGTCGCCTGCTATGCTCCAATAGACCTCAGATCACGTAGTAATCGAGATACATTTTTATGCATTGTGAGATTTGAAACACTAAGACAAACACAGTAGTGATGAAGCTTGCTCTCATTGCAGCACACATTGATGTCCTGAAAGCCTGTTATCATATTGTTGTGGTGAAGACAGAGAGAAAATAGGATCAGCCAGTGTTGGGCACCAGAAGGTGTGTATAACTGAGCACCTATGACAGTAGTTGGCACAAGACCAATTTGAACTCAACATAGTTAAACCATGATTGGCTCAGGATGAAAAAAAAAACGTATTTTGGGGCATATTGAAATACCTACATTGGCTGTTGACAGATCAGAAGATATCACATGGTATTACATCCAACCTCCAATGCACTTTCCTGCAAGCCAGTAACCATTTCATTTCACACATTGCTACAGGCCAGCTAGCACAGAGGATAGTTTACTAGTGCCTGTCACTCACAACAACCGGAAGCTTATGAGCATCTAGTCAGCCGTTGGAACAAATACAAGCAGCAGTCACCTGACCTGCTTCCCCACTAACACACTACACCGTGTGAGGAAGCCATTTGTGTCTGATCACTCTAGGCCCCTGGCCATAGCCAGGACACACCAGGCCAAAGCCTATGACTTCTAAGCAATTTCTTTTTATTTATTTAACCTTTATTTAACCAGGGTAGTCACACTGTGATTGACATCTACGTTTTGCAAGTGAGCCCTGGAGTCTACAGTACATGTCTTTGGACAGTGAGAGGAAATCGGAGTACCCAGGCGAAAACCCACGCGAAACACCGGGGGAACATGCAAGCAAAGAGAATCCAGCCGACCAGGACTTGAGGACCGGAACCCTCCTCCTTTGCTAGGCAACAGCGCTAGTCACTGCACCACGGTGCCACGCAATAGGGCCATTCTGTGCAATGCTCATCAATCAACCAATCAAACTGCACATTTTAGAAAGGGTTCATCACAATGCAGTATAGCCCTGCCTAAACCCCCGCAAGGCAAACTAAAGCTGCCAGTGGCAAGGAAAACTCCCTGGGTGGCCAATAGGGATAAACATTAACAACCCATTATTTCCTTCCATAATTGATCTAAAAAAACAACGAGCGCTACATAAAACATCAACATCATCAATACTTGAATGAGCCTTATGCAGCTGCATGACATTTTTTTAATCTGAGATTTTCATCTCATATCTTATCATCAATTACTATGTATATTTACAAATACACAAGATAAGGTGATCTGGCAAATAAACGCACTGTGTGCTTATCATACAGTATTTTGTTATAGTTTAATTTATTAATCTCTCAGGATGCAGTGCCAGAACTAGCATTCTAAAAATAAAAAATAGTAACTATAATATATATATATATATATAATATATATATATTTATTATATATATATAATCATTTGGAAAAAAACCATTAAAAATATGCTGTTGCATCTCACTGTTCACTCCTGTGAAATTTTTGTCATGAATGTCTTTTTCTTTGTGTACATTTTTAAAAAAACTGAAGATCACAGGAACAGGAAGTGGAATGCTGAAAAGTAGAGTGGCAGGTTTTGGCATCTGTCCCGGTATAAAACAACAATAGCAGGAAATGCTTTGAAGCAGACTTGGTAGTTGAAGCAGAGTTGTGCTTGTTCCTGGAACAATACCACAAAGGATGTCCACAAGCAAGTTCACACTGCATACGAGATGAACAGGACAGGACAACATTGATAATTTGCAAATCAGTTGTTTAACCCTTTAAGGCGTGAGATCATAATTATGTAATTATAATGTTCTCAACTGAGCATTCTAGTGCTGATGTGACAATCACTTTTGGTAATTGAAAGCAATGAAGTTCTAAAATTATGTTGGAATTTTGGAGAGAGAAAAAAAAACATTCCAAAAAAACCTGCTCTACAAAGAGTTTATTTATTTTTCTGCTTGTTAGTTTTGTTTTTGTGAAGATTTTTCATGTGCATTTTCATGTGCATTTCAAGACACAAATTGATGTGAAATTTAGCTGCTAATTCTTTAAAATGTGTTAATATGTTAATAGGCTGAAAACAATAACACATTTAGGACTGTTTAAGGAGACAATGTTTGATTGGACAATGTAATGTGTCTTTTCCATTCTTTATTTTACATGGAAATAAAATGTGACGCTGAGCCATCAATTAAACATTTATAGCAGCATTTATGCCCTTGTAAAACAAAGATTTGAGACGTTGTAAGCTGCTTCATTCATCTTTGCCTCCGTAACAGAGCTCGGGCGCCTGTGTATTTATGGCTATTGAACTTAAGAGGCCAGTGCACATATTTTTTTTATTTAGCCTACTGTAATTCTGAACGCAAGCGGCATTACTGATTTTTGTTATATTCAAATAAAATACGTTAACTTATTACTGCTCAGTTCCACCTGCTCTCTCGTGTGTCGCCATTCGCGGCTCATCTTTCATGCATGAAATGGCGTTGGGGCCGTACTCGTTATATATGTGACGCACCTGTCTCGGGGTGGGGTCACTGATGCCTCAGAGCGGTGGGAGGGGAAACGGATGTATTATCACTTGTGAAAAGAACCTATCCACCTGCGCGGAAAGTCAGATCGAAGCTAGAAGCGAAAAAAATCGGGTTTTTCAAGAAAATAATGAGATTGGGTGGACAAGTTTGGACGTATTGAATATGGAAACATTTGTTACAATGGAGACGCGATCCACCACTTAAATAAGAAAGACAGTGATTAAAAGTTTCCTAGTTGGATCTACAAAGCTATGACTATGAAGAACCTGATACCGACGGCTTTGCTGCTTTGTTTCCTGGCAACAGGTTAAGTGAAATTTACATTTAGCATTTAACCCGATTCTGGTGTATCGATGGATGTATAGTTATGTGTATATTTCTGTATTTATATAAGTTTGTGAAATGTAGGTTAAAACCTTCCATTTTATTTTTCGAAACCGAGCATGCTCAGTAAGTCAATCATCTACAGGTGAAACTATGACCTAAGCAAGCAAGTAGCGATCACGTGACAGAGACTTGTTTACAGATGAATAGAGAGATGGCCGTATTTTTATCACAAAGAAATGCATGTTCCTGTATCAAAGTGAATGCTGACATTGCGCAAAAGGTTACATTCCATATAAGCAAACAGAACTGTGGTATCCATGGCTATTTTGTTTGACCACAGTAGCTCCCTTGTGGGGGCCCTAACGCCCTCAAACTGAATAGGTCCACAAAGAATGAGCGAACAGGTTTTCTCAGTCGAAAAGGTCTTAAGCAAGCGTTCTTGTTTTTTTCACTTCTGCGTTCCCTGTTCTGCTGTTCTCGAAGAGACCTGTACTGTAAGATATAGTGTTTCCACTTTAGCAGAATTGAGGGCTCCATGGGGGAAGGGGAGAAATACCCCTTTGTTTGTGGGGGGGAAGGGGAAGTTTGCTGTTTACTCTGGGGGTGGGAGTATCTACTCTATGCGATCTGACTAACAATAGTACAAACCAGAGCACAGGAAAAAGTCCATTTGAAAGGGCTAATGGAAGTGCCGATATGGTGCTTGTTGGATACATTATTACTTTTTAACAAGGTCAGCATAGCATATTGTAGCATAATGGTTGGGTATCTGGGTTTGTAACTCAGAGACTGGGGGATGAATCGCAGCTGGGCTACTGCTTTGAGTCGGGTACGTATTCCTGAAACAATTCAGTAAAAATATCCAGCTATATGAACGGATTGCATTTCAGTTTTTAAAAATGAACGTAGATCACCAAGATAACATGAGTGTTTAGAATGGGCCCTGTGGAGATCCACTGAACTTTATGGATATGTGTGATTTTGATCAGTACTATGAGATAAAGAGTGTAGATAAACATTTGATCTGAATGTCTTCCTCACTAGAACAACTATAGTGTCATTACTATATATATGTGTCATCCTGTCCTGATGTCAGTGGGTTCATGTAGCTCCAACATATGCCTGTCAATAAGTAGCATGTTTGTCCAGGCAAGGTCCTCTTGAGGGTTTTCATATATGCTATCAACATTAAATTGGCTCTCCGTTTATTGTACTGTAATTGTTTACACTCTGGTAGGTGACCATTTCTGTAAATGCACAGGTCCATAGATCCACCAGCAAATCTATCGCTGAGTCGTCCGTCCACCCACACCTACATGTGGAACACCAGTTGGATTAATGCCAATGTGTCGGTGTGAAAATTCAAGATTTGTTTTGGTTGAAGTGTCATTGCTACAACCTTTTGTTTGCTTTTTAAATTGGCTTATGATTTAAAATAAAAACGACATTTTCTAATTGTGCACTGTTTAGGCTATTTCTCTTCCAGTTCCTGACATTTGTTGTTTGTAGTGGGGGTGCATTGTGGCTTAGCAGCGTTGCATTGGTTCATGTACAGTGATAAAGAGTGTGTGCAAAGCATAATTATGCTGTGCTTCCTGTTATGTTGGGAATGCAACTTCAGACAAATATGTTTTTATGAACTTTGTGATTCTCAGGGGATCTTTTGTTTAATATCAATTGCAAAAAAAAAATTGCAGCCGAACAGATTTTTTTCCCCACACCAAAATCTGCTTTTATGCAATGTATTGTGTGAATAACCCGTGAAATCAATACATGCTAGTGGTACTCCTGATTGTTTCTTACTATTGTGACCTTTAGATCCAGAATTAAGTTCACAGAATTATTTGTGGTGTGGTTCTGGGCACTGCAGCAAGTTATTTGTAACCCATTAGTTATTAGGTATGGTAAGACTGAAATCCAGTTAAAGAAAAGCTCTTCATTTGGCTCTTCTTCTACATTTATTTGTATTGTCACCTGCCCTTGGGTCTAATTACGACTGCAAATAGGAAGAGGCATTTCTAACCAGGCAGGCCACAGGTAACGATGCCATGTATCTGAAGCTGAGGACAGCCATAAATGTATTAACTTTGAATCTAGAGGTCACCGCGTGGAGTAGGAGCGATTCAAAGATGTGTTTTCTTGTTCGTATGCAGTATGGCGACGCAAATTTTAAGTTATGATCGCAGTAAACTCGGGGAACACGCATGCACTCTCACGCAAGGCCGCCCTGTCTCCGGACTCTGTTGAGAGGCTCCTGCTGTGTTTTAGTGAGGGAAGGAAGTACAATGGTGACCGTAAGGCAACCGTGCCGCCAGCTCGACGTGCCGCTCGTAACCGGTCATTCCGGTTCTTCCAGTTTAGAGAAGTTTCTGCTGCGTGGCCAGGTATGAGAGCGGATATGTGTATCTGTGAGTGGGAGACACACCTAGACTTCAGCGTGCGTGCGTTTGTGCCTGCGTGCCTACGTGCCTGCCGGAAGAATTTTTTAAAAATAAGAATAAAAACATTGTACAATCATCTCCCCTTCGTTCCCTTCACCTTCCCCATTTTGTCTGATTTAATGTGTTTTATGTGTTCTTTAATCGTTTTTGTTCCTGTTTCATAATGAAATGGCTCACTCGAGTGTCCGTCTTTCAGGTGTGCTGTCCATCCAGGTGATAGTACCCGAGACGGAGAGGAGCACCGCTCTCTTTGCCTCCGTCATCTTACGCTGTGACTACTCTACCTCCGCCAACCTGCAGGATGTCCTGGTTACCTGGCGCTACAAGTCCTTCTGCAAGGACCCAGTCCTGGACTACTACTCAACAGGTGAGCTAGGGGGACCCAGTCCTGGAGTACTACTCAACAGGTGAGCTAGGGGGACCCAGTACTGGACTACTACTCAACAGGTGAGCTAGGGGGACCCAGTCCTGGAGTACTACTCAACAGGTGAGCTAGGGGACCCAGTACTGGAGTACTACTCAACTGGTGAGCTAGGGGGACCCAGTACTGGAGTACTACTCAACAGGTGAGCTAGGGGGACCCAGTACTGGACTACTACTCAACAGGTGAGCTAGGGGGACCCAGTCCTGGAGTACTACTCAACTGGTGAGCTAGGGGACCCAGTACTGGAGTACTACTCAACAGGTGAGCTAGGGGGACCCAGTCCTGGAGTTCTACTCAACTGGTGAGCTAGGGGGACCAGTACTGGAGTACTACTCAACTGGTGAGCTAGGGGGTGTGCACTTACCTACAGATGGATTGGGAGTGCAGAGTTGAACTGGATTTCAGACTCTACAGGTAAGCTTCAGGGTGTGGCAGTGAATTGGTGGGCATGGAGGGGGGGGGGATACCAGCAATGATATAACTACTGTGATGATATTTGCTGTGATAGATCCCTTATCACATTTATGTTAAGTCCGTTCTATCTGTACTGTACACCGGACTGGCCAGTGTTGGTTGTGCTCCCTTCTAGCCAGGTTCCTCCACAGATTATTCCCACTGGGGAGTTTTTTATTTTTACCTCACATTCTTGGTTTTTGGGGGGGTTTAGACCTGGTTTTCTCCCAATTTTCCTTCTGTTACTCTGTAAAGTGTCTGTGATGGTTATCTGTACAAAAAAAAAAGAAAAAGAAATGCTATACAAATGAAATAGAGAGAGAACTGTGGGTGAGTCAGCAGTGGGCCAGTGGGAGGACGGCATGGTGAGGTGTTGCTGGTTGTGGTCAGACTGACTCGCGGCGCTCAAACTGCACTTGCTCTCCCCCCCCCCAGCGTACCAGGCCGCGCTGTCTCTGGGACAGGACCCCGCCAACGACTGCCCGGACCGGCAGCGCACGGTGCGCACCGTCATTCAGAAGAACGGGGGCAACGAGCCCATCCTGGGGGCCGAGTACCGGGAGCGAAGGATCACCATTCAGAACAGTAAGGGTCCCTCGGAGAAGGCCC